>NC_143401.1:25903126-26214035 GCF_052110815.1 Crocodylus siamensis | reverse complement strand
ATCTGGAAATCTATTCCTACAGTGTTTTATACCAACATCAAATGAGTCCCCCATGGGACATGACCTTGACAGAGAAGTGTCGGTCAGGCTGAATAGACCAAGATTTGGATATGGACGTTTCAAAATAACACTGTACAAGATAAACATCTTGGATAATACTCTGTGTGAATACAGTGTCCATAATCAGTACAGTGCTTAAATCGAACGCTTCAATCTTTACAAATGCCCAGATGGGGTAGATGGAATCTGCACACTGAGCAATAGTACCAGACAGTGACTCATAGCTGGCTAGGGGTAACAAGAGGAGTTTGGAGACAGGGCTGTTGCTGATTCTTGGGAGGAGGAAGGGAGGCAGCTCAGCAGTCAATTACAGAAGATGAGCTCTGGCCTAGGCTAGACCACCACCCTGGGGTGGGGTGAGTAGGGTGCTGCAGTGCAACCTATTGGGAGTCACTATGGGATCTGATGCAGATGTTCATTATGGTGCTCTTACAGCACTGAAATCTCATACCACATCCATCCGGGGTCATCCTAGGATGGGATCTGCTTTTTTACAGTGCTCTGTGGGCTCTGACCATCTGTTCAATTACAGCTGTATAGCACTGTCTGTGAGCCAACTGCACATTAAGTGTAACTTCTATACTTGGCCCATGTCTCGCAACATTTCAGAATTGGCAAATCTGAACCTGTTGAATCTCATTTTTATTCATAGACTGAACAAAGAAAATGACCTATCCTGCTTAACTTTGCAATTTTGGACTAGTTATTGAAGTGACCTACTTGAATAAACTGTAACAAACTATTCTTGACATAAGTGAAAAAAGCGACATCTGTGTGACAAAGGAGCCAAATTTGTGGTCAGTCACCATACTGGCCACCCCTCTGTCTAGGGAAGTCTATCCTATCTCACCTGCCATGACTTGTTGGGATATACATGATGTACTAAGCGGGAGGCTGCCCATTTAATGTCCTGATGCCAAGGGGTATATACATGGCTCCAACCTTCTCATACCATGTCCCATGTCTCGCAGATGGCATCTATATTGCACAGTGCGTCACACCTACCCATGCTCCAGGGTCTTACCTGGGACTCTCACTCCCCTCTGGAGCTGGTCGTCACTATGCTGCCACACTGTGTATTCAGCTACTCACTATGACTCTTTCAGCCCCTTACTGGCTGCGTTTGGCCTTTGGCTCTGCTTGCCCCAGGTATCTTCATATGCACACTGCACGCCCTCTTACTGGGGCCCAGCTCTGCTTCTGGCCTACCTTCTCCTCCATCCCCACACCAGGGCAACAACAATATACTCCCCTCACTGGGGCTACTCACTAGCTTACTTTAATGCAACCCTTCAGGTTGCCCCTTGAAACCCTACTCTGCACACACAAGTACTGCATACCCTTGAGGGCTCCCTTGTGGCCTTACTCTACGTAGCCAGTTTTTTCCTCTGCCCTCTCACTGTGGCCAATGATTTATCCTGACTCTGAGGTCTCAGGGTCTTACTCCCCCTGGGCCCAGGTGCCTCTCTCTAGGCGTGTCTGGCCCCACTATCTGCTCTGTGATCCACTGGGTAGTTGGGGGTGGGGTTATAAGGCACCCCTACCTTTCTTTCACCGGGGAGGCTACTGGCCTGGCATTTCTGGGGAGCTACCCCACAACAGGTAGCCCAACCAGGCCATCCTTCCCCAGCAGGGTGTAGTTTTTGGTCACACCCAGGACCAGGAGCCTCCTGCCATACATGAAAAAAACCCAAAAGGTTTGTTTCCTATGAGTGTTTCTTTGTGGTACTGTTAGCTCGAACTATTTACAATCAAATTATTTCCTCTTCTATTAGTATAGCTTGAATGAAAAATGGTGGCACTGCAGAGTAATGCTCAAAGCTGAACAGTGTATTAGTCACACAGAGTAATTGAGTACATTTCTAACTGGAGCGTCATCAGCATTCATGCTTTAAATGTTCACTTGACAGGTTAGCGAGCTTATCTTGAAAACATCACCTAACTTGGGGGTGGCCAACCTGTGGCACAGACCTCTGCAGACTGGGGAGGGAACAGACAGCACAGTGGTAGATGTAGAGGAGCAGCTTGGTCTGGGAGCATGAAACTGAGCAGCGGATCAGATAACAGAAAGGGATAAGAGCCCCACTCAGGGAGAATGCAGGGCTAATTTTTTGCATGCTTGCCAAAAAGGCTGGACTTCATTGATTTAGCTCAAGATATAGTCAGGTTATGAACAACACTCTAGTAGTTACATTTTTTTAGGGAAAAGTGGCTTTTGACCAAAATAAAAATCTCTGTGGAAATGGAAAGAGGTTCTTACTGTTTTGCTAACCTGGAAGCCAAAGACCCCTTTTTCAGTAAATCATTTCCATTTATACTGTAAAAAATGTTGTATTAAAACTGATTTTTTTTTTGGTTTTGTGTAGGGAAGGGTATGGGTTCACTGAAAACCTGCATCTTTGCTTAGGAAATTTGGGGGAGGGGAAAAATCCATAATTTGGCATTTGTTGATAGTATTATCAGTTGGGCTGATAGAAGCAGACGTGTAAAAAAACTAGAGGTTGCTAATGGGTGTGTTTAAAGGATACTCCAGGCCCTGCCATGGGAAATGGATGCTTACTGAAGCACACATGCAGTATTCCCTCCAGCAGTGCAGGATAAAGTTTTCAAGGTCAGTTAGAGGTTATCCACACTGACTAGAATGGGAGCAGTTTGAAACCTTGCCTGTGGGAATTCTGTATGAACAAGACTCCATGTCAGGCCCCAGCCCCTCTGAGTGCCTCCAACCACCCGCCTGCTCCCCTAGCCCCCCCCCATGGCCCCAGCTCCCAGCCCTTTAAAAAAAAGCCCCTACTCACTGGCTCTTGCCAGGTGTGAGGGGGGGCGATCCCCACTGTCCCCCACTACCCCACACCATGTGGGGGGCTCTACCATGAGCTCTCTGACCCCCACTCGCTGACCCCCCCCCCATGGCTGCCCTGCCCACTCCAGTTCCCGGCCCTTTAAAAAAAAAAGGAAAATGCCCCTACTCACTGGCTGCTGCAGCAGCCTCAGGGTTTCTGGGGGCTCATGGCAGAGCCCCCCATGAAGTGGGGGTCAGCTTGGATCTCTTCCTGCCTGGCAGCAGCCATTGAGTGCTGGCTTTTTTTTTTTTAAGAGCCGGGAGCTGGGAGAGTGGGTGGGGCAGCTATTGAGAACAGGCCGGGGATTTGGCTGATTCGGCAGTGGCAGAATCTCCAAATCGGATTCAGCCGAATTGATTTGGGACAGGGATTTGAATCGAATAGAATCACTATTCCCCGAATTGACTGAATCTGAAGCAAATACTAGCCACTTTGCAGAGGCCCAATAATTACTTCAGCATCACATACAGTATGTAGTTAAGTCCCTTTTCTTAATGTTTTCCTGCTCACTCTGTCTCATTTATATCTCTTGTTATTTCACGTGTAAGTGTCTAAAGTCAAGAGAACAGATATTTCCTGTCTGTTTCATGATTTTTATTTTTCACATGTGTGATGTAATCCCTGCTTAACTCATCTAGCTGCACTAGAAAGAAAATAATTGTATTTCTTTTTAACTGTTAGTTGATATGCAGACTGACCATATGGAAATTCTGGAAATCCAGGATATCATCTGGGAAATCTGGGACACTGGATTTACTGTAACAAATAGGAGATCCAAGGTAATTCAGTGGGAAGGAGAGTTTGCTTTGTTGTTAAAACTAACAACAAAGGCCAACTCCATAAACTTTGGATAGTACACTGAACAGCTGAGGGTCTACGCTACAGACTTTTGCCAGTCCAGGTATGTTAGCCAGGAGCCCAAATGGGGCATGATCTGTGATTGACAATGTCATGCCAGCAAAAGCTCTACTGTAGACATTAGGCCTGTGCAAAGTGGCTAGTACTCGCTTCACATTTGGATTCGGCCGATTCGGGGGACAGTGATTCGATTCAGTGATTTGAATCACTGTCCTGAATCAGTTCAGTTGAATCTGATTCAGAGATTCTGCTACCAAATTGGCTGAATCTCTGAATTGGCCCCATCCCCCACACACTGTCAATGGCTTGGCTGCTCTCCCAGCTCCTGGCTCTTTTAAAAAAAAAAAAGAAAAAGCCCTGATTTACCAGCTCCTGCCAAGCAGGGGTGATCCCCGCTGCCCACTTACTGCCCTGTGCTGTGTGCGGGGCTATGCCATGAGCCCCCAAAAGAAGGGCCAGGAGCTGGGGTGGGTGCAGCAGCCAGGGTGCGGGGCTGGGAGAGCAGGTGGGGGCCGGGAGGTTCACAGCAGAGCCCCCCATATGGTGTGGCATAGTGGGGGGCAGCAGGGATTCCCCCCCACCTGGCAGCAGCTGGTGTGTAGAGGCTTTTCTTTAAAGGGCCAGGAGCTGGGGCTGGGCGGGGCAGCCATGAGCGGGGTTGAGACAGTGGGAGGGGGTCAGGGGCACTCAGGGGAGGTGGGGGCTTGGCAGGGGATGGGGCTTGGCAGGGGTTCCCCCATGGTCCCCTTCCTACTCTTCCAGCCTCCCCTCCCCCACCCCCTACTTACCAGTATGGAGTCCGGGTCCAGCTCCCTGCTGCAGCGAGCAGGGACTGCCTGAATTGCCGAAGCTCTCTGGATCTTTTCTGAATTGATTAAGAGAACTTGGAATCGATTTGGACCTTTTAAGTGGTCTCCTGATTCAATTTGGATTTGGAGATTCGGCCACTGATTTGGGCTGGATCTCCTCCAAATTGAATCAACACGCAAAGCTTTGCACAGCCCTAGTAGACCTGGTTTTGCTGCCAAAATATTGTTTCATTTAAGAGTGGATGGCAGGAGTTTTGAATAAAATATGCTATGAAAATTTCAGCTTCAATGCTGCAAGTTGCATGCTCACAAGGAGTGCTTTACAGTTAGTATGCCATTGTAACTACTATGGCACAGCCTTCCAAGTATAGATCTGGCCTCCGTGTATGCACACAGGTATATGAATATCCATATGCTATTTTGAGAGACCAGAGTATGGTCGAAGCCTGTTCACTCTTTTTCAAATGTAAGTGGAGTCATGCTACATATCTTTGTTTAACAAAGGTATCTTTGTTTTTTCTTGATTAGTAACTTCCCCTTCACTGTGTAATTCACCAGGGAAAGTGATTATATTTAATAGAAGCCAATGGTTTAATTCAATCTGTCCTAGATTTAAAGCTGCTGAAGAAAGTAATTAAACTTTGCTGAAGCTGTAGCTTATGAACTAATATACAGGATATTGATTTTTAAATCAGTATAAAGGTCTTAATCCAAAGATATTAAATGTGTGGACCGATCTATATATGTAGGGTTAAGCAGGCTTCCTGTTTCTCTGCACGAATTATATGTAGCAGGAGATAATTGGCACTGTATATGGCCTAAATTCATGTCAGCTATAGCCTTCAAATGTGATTCTGCAGCCGCTTATTTTGTATCTATTTCCAGAACCACATTTTCATGAAAAGCCCCAAATAGATCTTTTTCATAAAACAGGGAATAATACTGCCTTACACTCAGTAGTGCTAACACAGAATGGAAATGAAGTCTCTGGCATTGGTTAGGAGTCAAACTTTTCCCATGCTGCCTAGGGTAGTTAGGTCTGGCATCAGAAAGCTCTGGTGGTGATACACTGAAATCCTTTCCTCTAAATCTGCACATGGTCTCAGTTTACAAAGCAGCAGTTAATTCAGGTCTGGTGTAACATAGGAACATAGGAAAGTAGTGCAAACATAGGAACCTCATTAGGTCCTCTACTCCAGCCCCATGCCTAAGGCAGGATCATCCCTGACTAAACCATCCCAGCCAAGTGTCTGTCTAACCTGCTTTTGAAATCTCCAAGCACAGAGAATCCACAACTTCTCTAAGTGGGGTGTTCCACTGCCTGATCACTCTGAGTCAAAGTTCCTCCTAATCTCCAGTCTAAATTTCCCTTGCTGCAGCTTGGGGCTGTCCCCTGCAGCCACAGAGAAAAGCCCATGTCCATCTTTTCTATAATCACCCTTCAGGTGTTTGAAGACTGTTATCAAATCTTCCTCACTCTTCTCTTTTCTGGGCTAAATAAGCCTAGTTCTTTCAGTCTTTTCTCATAAATGTTACCTTCCCGCCCCTAATCATTTCTGTTGCTCTGCACCAGACTGTTTCCAAACTGTTTGCATCTTTCTTGAAGTGTAGCACCCAAAACTGGACACAGTACTCCAGGTAAGACCTCACCAGTGCTGCATAGACTGGAAGAATCATTTCCCTTGATTTGCAAGTGACACTCCTGTTAATACAACTAAGGACGTTATTAGCTTCTTTTTTGCAACAAGAGCACACTTTTGGCTCATACTCAGCTTATGGTCCATTGCAATCTCCAGGTCCATCTCTGCAGTACTGCAACCTAGCCAGTCATTTCTCAGTCTGTATTTGTGCATGGTGTTATTTCATCCCAAAAGCAGGACTTTGCACTTCTTGTTGAATCTTATCTGGTTGGATGAGATTTGCACTATAAATCTACAGCAAGAAATGGGTTACAGGGTTTTTCAGATACTACCCCATCGAAACAACACTCTTTTTACTTAAGCCAGGACTCTCCATACATAGGGAGGTGTTAGGATTTCCTCCTTTTATGGAGTAAGGAATGCTGGGCTGGAGCCCTCTAAAATAATTATATTTTCAGTATAAAATGATCCTGCATCAAAACAACTAAGGAGCTAAATGTTTTAAATTCTTCTGTAAAAGGAGCTGCTAATCTCTCAGAGCAAGAAGAAACCTCAGGGAGATAATGTGTAATATGACAATAACAGCTCTCTTCAGTTACAAAGATTTTTCATAGACATTAGGGCTGGAAGGGACCTCGGGAGATCATCGAGTCCAGCCCCCTGCCCAAAGGGCAGGAAGTCAGCTGGGGTCATAGGATCCCAGCAAGATAAGCATCCAATTTACTCTTGAAGGTGTTCAATGTAGGCGCTTGAACCACCTCCGCTGGCAGACTGTTCCAGACCTTGGGGGCTCGGACAGTAAAGAAATTCTTCCTTATGTCCAGCCAGAAACGGTCTTGCAGGAGTTTGTGACCGTTCGACCTCGTCATCCCATGGGGCGCTCTGGTGAACAGACGTTCCCCCAGATCCTGGTGGTCACCCCTGATAAACTTATAGGTGGCCATCAGATCACCCCTGAGCCTGCGCTTTTCCAGGCTAAAGAGTCCCATGGCTCTCAGCCTGTCATCGTAAGATCTGTTTTCCTGACCTCCGATCATGCGCATGGCTCTCCTCTGGACTCTCTCAAGCTTCTCCACATCCTTTTTGAATTGTGGAGCCCAAAACTGGACGCAGTACTCCAGCTGCGGCCTCACCAAGGCCGAGTACAAGGGGAGAATGACGTCCCGGGATTTGCTCGAGAAGCATCTATGGAGGCATGCCAGCATTTTGGTCACTTTACTAGCCGCAGCATCGCATTGAAGGCTCATGTTCATCTTGTGGTCAATGATGACCCCCAAGTCTTTTTCTTCTGTAGTGCTAACCAACGTAGCACTGCCGAGCCTATAAGGGTGCTGCAGGTTTTTCCTCCCAAGGTGGAGAACCTTGCATTTTTCGGTGTTAAACACCATGAGGTTCTCGTCTGCCCATTTGCTGAGCTTGTCCAGGTCAGCCTGGATCACCCGCCTATCTTCTGGCGTGGATGCTTTGCCCCAAAGTTTGGTGTCATCGGCGAACGTGGCCAGTCCACTCCTGACTCCAATGTCCACATCGTTAATGAAGATGTTGAACAGTATGGGTCCCAGGACAGAGCCTTGAGGGACCCCACTGGTCACAGGGCACCACGATGAGTGACTGCCATCAATCACAACCCTCTGGGTCCGACCACGAAGCCAATTTCCCAGCCAGCGGATCGTGGTGGAGCCAAGGCCACAACTGGGCAGTTTGGCCAAGAGGTGATCATGGGATACCAGATCAAAAGCTTTTTTTGAAGTCAAGATATATGACATCAATCTCTTCTCCCTTGTCCAGGTGATAGGTCACCTGGTCATAGAAGGAAATGAGATTGGTCAAACAAGACCTACCTGCAACAAACCCATGCTGGCTGTCCCTTAGAATGTTAGCCTGGGCCAGTCCCTCAAGGATGGCCTCCTTAATAAACTTTTCTAAGATCTTCCCCAGGATAGAAGTCAGGCTAATGGGCCTGTAGTTAGCCGGATCCACTCTCCTCCCTTTCTTGAAGATCGGCACCACATTGGCCTTCTTCCAGTCTTCTGGCACTACACCAGAGCGCCAGGAGTTTTCAAAGATCCGTGCCAGGGGCTGGGCTATGACGCTCACCAGATCCTTGAGTACCCTGGGGTGCAGATTGTCAGGGCCGGCTGACTTGAAGGTATCCAGCTTCTCAAGGTGTTCCTTCATGAGGTCAGGATTGATGGAGGGTAGGGGATCCCCCTCACCCAGATTTCCCTGTCCCATAGCAGGCATGGGCATTCCATGTGACTGATGAAAGACTGACGCAAAGTACCTATTTAATAGGTTGGCTTTTTCCTGGGCGTCAGTTGTCAGTTGCCCCATCTGGTTTAGCAGGGGTCCAACATTGCCCTCGCTTTTCCTCCGGCTCCCCACATATCTGAAAAAGGACTTTTTGTTGTCCTTGATGCCTGAAGCTAGTTGGAGTTCAGTTGCAGCCTTGGCTTTCCTGGTTTGCGCCCTGCAGGACCGGACCAGCGCAGAGTAATCGTCCTTGGAGGTGAATCCCGTCCTCCATCCTTTGTAGGCTTTCCTTTTTAGCCACAGTAGGTCCGCTAGGTCTCTGGAGAGCCAGGGGAGCTGCTGTGCCTTCTTGCTGCCTTTCCTCCATGTTGGAATAGATTTAGCTTGTGCACTGAGGATCGCTTCCTTGAGAAGCAACCACTCTTCTTGAACTCCCATCTCCCTGGGGTCATGGTCCCTGAGGGCCTGACCAGCTAGCCTCTTGAGCTTGTCAAAGTTGGCTTTTCTGAAGTCAAGGACTTCTGTGTTGCTGACTGACTTGCCAGCTTTACGGCAGATGGTGAAGGTGTCAGGTCATGGTCGCTGTCACCCAACTTCCCATCAATCACTAGGTCGCCGATTAGGCCATCCCCCGTAGCCAGTACCAGGTCAAGCAGCGCTTTGCCTCTCGTTGGCCCATAGACTTCTTGGGTCAGGTAGAGGTCATCCACGCACGAGAGAAAGCTTTGCGCCCGCTCAGATTTAGCTGAGTGATCTTCCCACAAGATGTCCGGGTAATTGAAGTCACTGTCCGGGTAATTGAAGTCACCACCGCTTCCTCTTCTGTATAATTAAGCTTTTCTTCTGTTCGCTGTTTAGAACAGGGGTGGGCAATTATTTTGGGCAGAGGGCCACTTACTGAGTTTCAGCAAGCCATTGAGGGCTGGATGACAGGCAGTTCAGGGCAGATTAATATTAATTTTTAAAATTTTTTTAGGGGCCCTGTGCGCCAGATAGAATGGCCTGGAGGGCCACATCCGGCCCCCCAGACTGCATTTTGCCTACCCCTGGTTTAGACGGAGGAATAGAATGCATGTGCCTCTGTTCTGGGTGAGAAGGTATGTTTTAGAAGTTTAGCACTGTTTCTACTTATAAATTAGTGGTAGTGTGCAAGTAAAAATGACAAGACATACTGAAGATGTGACACCATGCCAACAATTGGTAGCAGGAAATTGTTCCCTTCCTTCCCATCCAAACTTCAGATAGCCACACATCCAAAGTGAGTCTCTTCATACCTATGTTCTTCAGAGTCTTTTGTTCACCCTGTGCACAATGCCCTGAAACATACTCCATGACACATACATACCTCACTAAATGAAGCAATGTTAGAGTGGTTTTCTAATGTTTGTATCATTTGCAGCTTGTCCGGCACGCATAATAATTAGACTGTTGTAGCAGGAACTGAACTAATGTAGCTGATGTTAACATAAAGTGTAATAATAGTGAAATGTAACCATGTTAGTCTTGTCCTGTAAGCAACTTGAAAACTCCATTTTGTGTCCTTCTGCTTGACATAAGTGAATGAACTCTGCATAGCCATTATATAAAGTATGAGTGTGTGTAAAAGGGTGAATGGCGAGAGAATGGCATAGAGATGGGAGAAGAAGATTTAACTGTTTATGTAAGCAACAAGGCACCAAATGTAAGTTACTGGTCAGTAAACTAATTAATGAATGGCTGAAGAATCCCTTTAAGGCCTAGGGCACAAAGAAGATAATGAGGAGAAGGAATGCACCCGTCCTGCCAGATGAGCATCAAGAACACTCCAAGCTGAAGACCTAAGAACAACTGCAAAAACAGAAGCTGGGTATGTATGGAAAAACCCCAAAGCACTGAAACAAAGGATGCCAATCCCTATAAAAGAAGACTTCAAAAATGACAAGTTGGGTGAGCCTCTCTCTCAACTGCTGTTTCCAAGCTGTTATCTACAGGATTTCTCTCATAATAACCACCCTACCTGCTATCTGCATCTTCTCTCAATAAGGCCAGCCACCCAGTGCTATTATTAAACAACTGCTGCTGGTAACTATAATGTCTGAATGGAATGGTTGTTTTGTGTATGTGTGTAAGTTTTGTGTATGATTTGTGTGCGTCTATGAATGGTGTGTCCGAACCTCTATGTCTTATTCATGTAATCAATAAACATGGCATTTTGCCTTATCCCCCTTTATAAGGTCTCACTTGTGGTTTGAGCAATTGGCAATTTGTGTAACACGGTTAACAGCTGCTGCCATTTTGAAAGTGCTCCTTTTGAAACCGCTCTAAATGGACATGTATCTTTATACCTAAGAGAAATTAAATTGCCCATTTAAGATTTGATGTGGCTTGTGCATCTACAGCACAAAGCCCATCCAGGGCTTAGCTTTGTTTGCTGCCCCCTCCCCGATAAGGAGCCAGCACTCAGAGTTAAAAATAATTTTGTGAAGTGCATTTGCAAACTGACTATTACCAGTAAGGGCCTTGTGCCTGCCACATTTGTGACTACATATAGAGTTCTGTATATGGGACAAGTTTCTGAAAGTTGGTTGTTGCATCTGAGAGCTACAGATGGCAGTTCAGTGCTTTTGTTTTATAAATCTTGTATCATGGAGCTGAGTGAATCATGAGATTAACACACTAATCTTCACCCTGGAAACCTGAAGCCTGTTTATCCTCTTAGTTACTTTTGCTGTCAAGTAGTAGTTCCTCTAGCAGCATGTGAGAGTGAGAAGTGAGAGAATGTGTCTGTTTGAATGAGATCAGAAAAGCAAGCAGACTTCAGCCTAATCTCTGCTTTTTTTCATAGATTCATAGATTGTAAGGCTGGAAGGGACCTCAGAAGATCATCGGGTCCAGCTCCCTGCACCAAGCAGGAAAGATAACTGGGGGTCAGGTGACTCCAGCAAGGTGACTGTCAAGTCTCCTCTTGAAGATTTCCAGGGTAGGTGATTGCACCACCTCTGGAGGGAGCTTATTCCACAGTCTGGGCACCCTGACTGTGAAGAAGTTTTTCCTAATGTTGAGCCTGAATCAATCTTACAGGAATTTGTGGCCATTACTCCTGGTTTTCCCCTCGGTGCCCTGGTGAACAGTTGCTCACCGAGCCCTTGATGTACTCCCCTAGTGTAGCGGTAAACTGCTACCAGGTTCCCTCTCAGCCTTCTTTTCCTCAGGCTGAAGAGTCCCAGATCTCTCAGCCTTTCTTCATACGGCTTGCCTTTTAAGACTCTGATCATATAGAGGTGGCACTCTCTCAAGCTTGTCCACATCCTTATTAAAGTGTGGTGCCCAGAACTGCATGCAGTACTCCAGCTGCAGTCTTACCAGTGCTGAGCAGAGTGGAAGAATCACCTCCTTGGCTTTGCTGGAGATGCATCGATCAATGCATGCCAGAGTATTATTTGTCCTACTGGCTACAGCATCGCACTGGCAGGTCATATTCATACTGTGGTCTATTATTACCCCCAGGTCCCTTTCTTTTGTGGTGCTAGTCAGTTTGGTGGCACACATGTTGGTGTGTTGAAGGTTGCTCATCCGGAGGTGGAGCACTTTATGTTTCTCGACATTGAACTTCATCAGATTCCAATCTGCTCAACTTGCTAGCCTGTCTAGGTCTGTCTGTACTTGTAGCCTATCATCAAGTGTGATCACGCTCCCCCATAACTCGGTGTCATCCGTAAACTTGTCCAGTGAGCACTTCACCCCCACATCCAAATAACTAATTAAGATGTTAAAAAGTACTGGACTGAGCACCAACCCCTGTGGGACACCACTGCCCACTTCTCGCCAGGATGACACAGATCCGTTCACTATGACTCTCTGGGTCCTATCCTGCAGCCAGTTTCTCACCCACCTGACTGTCTCAGAGTTAAGCCCACAATCCTCCAATTTTCTCATGAGGACATTGTGGGATACTAGATAATAGGCCTGTTGGAAGTCTAAGTATACAATGTCAATCTGCTCTCTCATGTCCAGGTGGTGAGTTACCTGGTCACAGAAGGAGATGAGGTTGGTAAGGCAAGACCTGCTTGCGATGAAGCCATGCTGTCTGTCATTCAGAATCTTACTTTCTGCAAGCTTATCGCAGATAGACTCCTTGATAAACTTTTCTAGGATTTTCCCTAGGATGGAAGTTAGGCTGACTGGCCTATAGTTACCCAGGTCCTCCCTCCTGCCCTTCTTGTGGGTGTGCACAACATTGGCCCTATTCCAGTCTTCAGGGACTTCTCCAGAGTGCCACAAGTTTTGGAAGAGTTTTGCCAGGGGTTCCTCAGTGACTTCAGCCAGCTCCTTCAGCATTTGTCCAAATTGCCAAACTTTGCAGCAGATCAGTGTTTGTAAGGTTTGTTTAAGCCAGTGGGTCCCCAATTATTTTGGGTCACATACTCTTTTTTAAGCTTGTTATACTGCCATGTGTACAATGGAAAATACATGGGAGAGGAACTTTACATCAGTATGTTCACACTAGTTTCTCCAACAGTCAAACAGATACTGTACAGCAGTTCTTCCTTATCCTTAATTTATGTATTTTTCTTCCTTTTCTTCTTCCATTGCTCCCTCTAGAACAGTGGTTCTCAACCTTGGATTTGATGCACTCATTAACAGAGTCAAGGCCACTCCTCAATAGACTTAAAGCACCCCTTCGAAAATGCTAGTTCTTAATTTTCACTCGTTATTTGATTACAGCAAAATAATAGAGCAATTCTTCTTTTGCAAAGAACTCAGAAAGTTTACAATAATTCACATTTTTAACACTGTAGATTCATGTGTAAAAAATGTGAATCATGTTTGCACACCTAACATTGTGAAGCATCCTGTGGCACCTTTAAGGATTTCAAGGCGCCCTGGTTGAGAATTACTGCTCTAGAAATTTATGCCATATGCTACATCATGTATACTGATTTGAGACATGCTGGTTCAAGCAACTGCTCAGCACTTACCTCTGAGAGCACTAAGAGAACTTGTAAAAATGTTGCAGTAGGAGTTATTGGTTGTCACTCTACTTGCTCTGTGTTCCTTTATAAAACCAGCACATAACTGTCATTTGGCTAAGTAGGTACATTTAGAAAGATTCTGTTTAGGAAAGCCCAGAACTGGAATAACAGCAGGTGCTTAAAGTCAGGAGAAAGATGGATTGGCAGAGCTGAAGAAGTCCAGGCCTTGGAAAAAATAGAGAGCCCTGCAGATCATGGGTGAGATGCAATGCTGAACTTGGGGGTGAAGGTAATGGGGAAGAAAAGGACAGGACCAGACTCGGTCAAGGATTCTAGTGCATTGCATGCAAGAGTTATGTAAAGAATCTTGGCAGCACCTGCCCACAAAGTCTCAGGCTTCATTCCACTGTATTGAAATTCAGGTAATTGATTTATCAAGACAGAATATGTGGGCTTTGAAAAACTTGTTTAAAAGAGAAACAATTCTACAGATTCATTGGTGGAAGAAAAAATATCAGCAGAAAAATAATCATTATGGTAAAATGGGATTTTTTTTCTCTTGTGTAAAATAATTTAAGTGCATTTGAGTATAAATGAAAACTTACCTATTGACAGGAGAGATTTTTAAGCTGATAATGGAAAAATATCAAATGCTTTGTTTCCTTTTTCACAAAGCTTTCCAATATTTTTACTGAACATACAACCCAATAAGAATTAAATCCCACCCTCCAGGTCACCAGCTGCCTTTATAAGAAACAATATAAATTGTCATATTGGATTATATTAGTGATGTTTAGGGTGTAGTATCTAGTCAAGCAGTGACCATTTCAAACTTCTTTATCTTCTTCACAGATGCAAAAAATCCTGATTTTGGAATCACTTGCTAAAAGAGAAGTTAAGTTTCTTTCTAACTAAAATATGAGTCAGTGGGAGGTGTGTGTCCAGAAGCAGATGTTGATATATATATATGTATATATATATATTGCTCTATCTCACCCTTTATTTTTAGCTGTGCAGTGTAACTGATGTTCTTTGTATTCATATAAATGTAAAAACCTTTCTTTGTCTTTTCTTTTTAAAATCCTACTACCCTGGTGATTTCAATTTAATTATGTGGCAGTGAGTTTCAAAGGCAAAGGATGCATTCTAGAGCTGTGCAAAGTTTTGGTAGCTGATTTGATTCAGAGGAGATTCAGCCTGATTTGATGGCCAAATTTCCGAATCTGAATCAAATTGGGAGACCAATTAAAAGGTCCAAATCAAATTGGAAGCCTCCAATTAGACTTTGTAAAGATTCGGCCTGATTCAGAGATTCGGCCGTAGGCTAAATAGGCAGCAGTCCTCACCACGCTGGATACAGCTGCCTCCAGCTGGAAAGTCTGTTGTGGTGGGTGGAGGGGAGAGAGGAAGGTGTGTTGGGTGGTGGGGAGATCAATGCCCCAACAGAGAGGAAGGGTTTGGGGCTGGGGCTGGGGCTGGGGCTGAGACAAGCTGCTCAGCCAGGCTGGGAGGCCTATGCCCTGCTGCTGCTTGCCCAGCCAGGGCAGGGCGCAATACAGATGCAGCTCACTCCAGCCAGAAGCGGGGGAAGCGGCAGCAGGGCATAGCCCGCTGCTTGCCCTGCTGGGGCGGTGGGGGTGTGGGATGTGGGTGCTGCCACTGCTTGCCCAGCTGGGGTGAGGGGGGTACGGGATGCAGGAGTGGCAGTGCTGGGAGCGGGGGCTATGCCATGCTGCTGCTTGCCCTCTTCTGCCTGGAGCATGCTGCACCTGCATTGCCCCTCTGCCCTGGCTGAGCAAATGGCAGCCCATTCCTGCCCAGGGCAGCTCACACCATGCTCCCACGTGGGCCTGACTGGACATTTGTTGCCTGGCATGCATCCCCACAGCTTCCCTGTGCTGCCTGCTGCCCAGAGCAGGACTGCAGGAGCAGAAGGAAGAGAAGCCACTGAAGGTAGGGGAAGCTGAGCAGCTCCAGTGGGAAGCTGTGGTAGCATCTCCAGTGGAAAGATGTGTGCATTGGCCAGGGCCAGGGCAGTGCTGTCTGGTGCATGCAAGGCAGGTGTGAGCTGGAGTGTGGTGTGGTGTAGTGGGACCCAGGCTGAAGGGCCACACTGGGGTGGGACCTGGATGCCACACTCTCAATGGGTGTTTTGCCTTCTTGTCTCTATATCTCACTTGCCACAACTTGCTGTTTATGAAGAGGGTACCAGGAGGTGGTGCCTGATTGTTGTGGGATACACTGAGATGGGTGCAGGTCTTAGTGTCTGGGCATCTTCTGTGGGGCCCTGCGTCCTCTACACCTCACCCCTTTCCACTTCAATATTTCTGTAATGTTATTGGGATAGGTACCTGGACCCTGTAGAGGCCACTTGATGGGGTATAGTTAGGTGTAGTTAGATGCACTGGCGTATACTTCCTGACTGCTGTGGGCTTTCTTAACAATCAATAAATATACTCGTTGCCTGCCATCCAGCCCCCTCACAAGCTGAGGGGACCCTGCACCCCAACCAGGTTTGGCAGAGTCCCAGGGAGGGAGGCAGCAGCCGATTGCCCCAACCCCCCAGCCCCCATCTTCTGCTTGAGGACCACCCCATAGCTGAATGGGAGCAGGTCCCCTCAGGACACAAAGCCAAGCAGAAGGCCCAGGCACAGCTGGAGCCCTCTGAAGTAGAGAAACCCACCACCCCCTCCCAGGATCACCAGGCAGGGGGAAAGAGCAGCTTAGCTTCCAGCAGCCTCCATTGCTGTGACTGACAGCCCACCCCCGTGAGAGAGAAAATGAGTAATCCTAGTGAAGGAGGCTTCAGGGCTGCTGGACAGTCCCAAGCAGAAGCCCATGGAGGAAGCCCCTCACTCCGCTGGCCTGGCCTACACCCCAAGACCATGGGCACCTTGGCCTTGGCCGACCCAACAGTAGGTTGAGTAGCAGAGCCCTCCCCCTCCGACGATCTGGGGAGATGGGGGCCCTGGGGCTCACCGTAGTGAGTCCTGAGGGGGAAGTCCTCACTCCCAGGACTCTGAGGCAGGCACCAATGCCACCACAGTGCCTGATGGCTCTTCTCCCCAGCCAGAAAAACCTTGCTACCAGCCTGCCCTATGGCCCCACACCAGAGGTGGTCAAGGTGGGGTCCCCTGACTGACAGGCCAATCTTGTCAGGAACCCTGCACAGCCCCCCTGGGGTTCTAGCTCTGCCAGAAAGGGTGATGGAGCCCCACCCTCACCCTTAGCCCCGCCCCGTCCCAAGGGGCTGCAGAGCTCTCTCAATCCCAGCAAGAGTCCAGGGTTGTAGCAGACCAGGGGGTTCTAAGGAGCCTTCTGAACCCCAGGACCAGGATGAAGACACCTGAGGACCTATGGGCTCTGTGGAGCCTGTAGACATCTTGGTCCCAGCGGTCCCCAGATGCAAGCTACTTACATTCCCTGACCATGAGTACACCTGGTGGTCCACCAGCAAGGTGAAGCCTGCCTTGGATCACTGGGGAGATTTTGACAGTGTCCTTGCCACTGTGAGGGAGTTGGTGGGGGATGGCAAGGTGCCCAAGTGCTGCAACACCCAGATATATAGGCGGGCCTGCAGTTTCATAGACACACTCTATGCTTATGGGAGGGTGCTACGTGAGCCGGCAAAACCCACACCAAGCATTGAGGTGTGCAAGGCCCCTGCTGAACCATCTGCTCTACCCAACCCAGCCATGAGTTCATTAAAATTCTGACCCTCACTGCCACTGGACTCCTGCCACCGCTGGCACAGCTGTGCCCCCCCAGCTGCTGGGGGCATGCGCCATTCATGTGTGGGTGGATTCTGCTGTGCTGGCCCACTGTATGGGTTTACCCATGATCCATGCAACCTGCTGCCTAGTCCAGGAAGTGACATCTGCCTTACCTCTTGGCACCCTTGCCTTTGTTGACCAGGTCCTGTGCGATGGTGGTCTCCACTTCCCCATGTCTTCCAGCCCACCAGAGCTTGTCATGGGGATTGCATCTCCCCTGACCTAACAACACTCCCCACTTCACCACTTGAGTCAGCTGGAGGACACCAAACCACTCTGCTTGTCCACCAACCATCACCGTCACCTCTACCTGCTCATGCACCACACAATCCACCATGCTGCCCTTGTGTCTTGCCCAGACACCAAGTTGCTGGACTTGCTTGGTGAGGGGCTAGCTGGGGCATCCCAGTGGCTGAGCCTGTATTCCACCCTCATTCCATGAGCCACAGGGGACCTCAGCTGGCAGCTCCTCCACGGAGCCATCGCCACAGGTGTGTATGTGGCAAGCTTTACTGATGCCCTTCGGTCTCCTGCCCCTTCTGCAGGCAGAGGGAGACCCTGGCAAACATGATGCTTGAGTGTGCCAGTCTTCAGCCCTTCTACCTCTAACTCCAGAACCTCCTCCTGAGGTTCTGGATGAACTTTACCCCCAACCTTTTTATTTTTGGACATCCCATCTGCGGCCCCACCAAGTCCTGGGACCTCCTGGTCAACCTCCTCCTGGCCCTGGCCAAGTGAGCCCTGTACATGACCAGGAAGAAGGCTCTGGCTGGGAAGGTGCCTGGGGACTGAAGGGCAGTGCTTCTCTCACTGGTCCGCTCATGTTTTCAGGTGTAGCACCACTGGGCGGTGTCCACTGGCTCCTTAGATGTCTTTGAGGACCAGTGGGTGTGGCCTGGAGGGCTCTGCTTTGTGTCTCCCTCAGGAGCACTCATTTTCATGTTTTGACCCTTTGACCCTCACGTCACTCCTGTCCTGTTTTTTTGCCTTTGTTTGCCCAAGAGGTTTGTTGTGTCATTCATCCATTAGCCCCATACAGTAGGGGCTACTAGTTAGCCGGGTGCGCCTTAGGACCCATAGTACTTGGATGACACAAATAAACCAGAGCTTCTGAGGCCCAGTGGTTGGTATCTGGGGACACTACCCCTTGTGCGAGCTGGACTGCTGATGCAGCCGTAACCTGGAGTGACCCCTGCACCCTCTACCCACTGCAGCAGTCTGGCAGTGGTGGCTGCTGCCTGGCTGTGACTTGCTGCCATCTGTGCCAGCATCCACTCTCTTGGACCTGCGGCCCCATGGTTGCACGCCTGCCAGACCTAGATGGGATGCCCGCACTGTGCCATCTGGACAGCTATTGCCCAAAAGATGGGCTCCTTAAGATGGCCTGCTTTGAACTGTCAAAGCGTGTCCTTTTGCCCCCAAATGGCCAAGAGGTCATCCACATCATCTGCCCTCTAGCTGGGTCCTTGGTGCTTGCACTGGAGAGGCTTCTCTGCCTGGGTCTTACCACTTGTCTCACCAGCAGAGACCCTGTTTAAAAACTGCAAAATCTTTGATAAGAAATCCAAAATCTCTTATTAAAATACCCAAAATAGCATCCTTTTGCTATTAAAATGAAATGCCACTATATATAAAGAGATCAGTTGGGCAATGTTTTATTGATATATTTCCAGGTTTAAAGCAGTTTGGAAGCCTATCAGTGCCTCTATCATCATAATTGCCCCTGCCTGCCCCTACGAGCTTCTTCCCAGCTGCAATCTCTATCCCAGCACCAGGACATGAGTCTAGCTACAGCTGTCCCACCTACTGCTTTGTGACGCTGAGCAGTGCCAGCTCTTGCTGTTCTGCTTTCTGCCTCTTGCTGTCCCTGGGAAGCCCTCAGCTGAGGATCAGGGACTGAGCTGGGCCCTTTCTTCCCAGGCCAGCTTCCTCCTGCACAGGCTGCTCTAGTGGGGCAGGTGGGTTCTAAGCCTGGCTCTGGTGGCCTCTTCTACCCAAAGCACTGCCTCACCTTTGCTGCTACCTCCATCCATCACACCCCTCAAGTGACTCTTGGGACCAGGACCCCTCCTCCCCCTGGCTGGGGCCACATGTCTCAGCACTGGTGTGGGCATGGGGCAGGGCTACAATGTGGCAGTTGGCCCTGCAGCTACAGCTCCCAACCAACAGGTCTCATCCCATCCCATGTGGCCAGTTTGGCATGCAGGGTGTGAGATTTATGGAGTGGATGGCGGGGTGAACAGGGGAGTTGGAGGGCTTTGTGGGTGGGTGTAGCAGTTGTGGAGGTGAGGCTTGGGGGATATCGGGCTTTTGTGGGGGTTTGTGGTTTGTGACTGGGTATGTGGATAAGGGGTTTGTGGGTGGATTGTGGGGGGGACTGTGGGTGTGGAAAGGCTGTGTGGGAGTGGGGTGCTTCTCAGGAGGGATGTGTCCCCCACCCCCTTGAATGATGCAGCCCCCTCTGCACAGCTCACTGACAGCCCTGCCATGCATGGTGCACAGCCTCTCCCACAGGGCACACATGCCTCCCTCCCTGCATGGCCCACAGGCCCTCTGCAGCAGCAGTGGTGATAGAGGTGCTCAGGGCCCTCCTGGCACAGCCCCCCTGCAATACAGGCCAGCGCAGCTTGGCCTCAACCATCTTTGGAGGACCCCGGCCTCCAGTTACTTCAGGGAGTGCTAAAAGAGTATACCTTGCCCTGGTTTTGTCCTGCAGGCTTTTTTTTGATACCTGGGTTTCCAGGTATCAGATTTAAAATCCATGGTGCAAATATGCAGCACGGGGAACATTTTTTTGTTTCCACCTTTCCTCTTGCAGCATCTCAAACTGCTTTGAGACACTGCAAGAGGCATGTGCAGGCTCATCTGGATACGCCTCTAGAGGGTTTCAGGTGTCTGCCAGAGGGCTGAGACACTTCTTAATTGTTTAAGTTACACTGGTAGCTTAGCCTTGAGCCCTGTGGTGGCAGGCTCAAGGCCTATTTACAGAACTGGCAATCCAGGAGCCCTCAGACTGAGAGTGGAGCCCAGTAAGGGGTCCAGCAGCTTAGCAAAAAGCTGAGACCCAGCCCAGAGGGTCCACAAGCCTGAGTGGGCTAAGCTGGACTAGAGGGTCCAAGAGCCTGGAGGAGGGGCTCCATGTGGGACCAGGGGTCCAAGAGCTCAGAGGGAAACTACATAAGGGATCAGGGGTCTGAGATCCCAAGGGGGCTGAGTGTACAAATAATTAACATCAAAGAAATAGAACACCCGCGAGGCTTGGGGCATGGTGTAGGGGAGGAAATGAAGCCATGCATTGAGCCCTTAAGGTTATGGTTTTCCAGGAGGGGCACAGATATTCATGTAGCTTTTGAACTTACAGGGCCCCTGCAGGGGCACAGGCCAGCTGAAAGAATCTATTTCTGCACTGAAATAATATTTCAAGAATGTGGTTTCTAGCTGCTGTTTTGCCACATATTGTTGTATAAATAACCAATGATTGCACATTTCTTTTAAAAATTTCCTCTGTCTGTTTTGTCTTGCCACTTGAAGAGAGTAATTTATTTTTTTCCAGTACTTGCTACCTTGAAGCAATGTGTAGGTGTTGTGTGGGACTGCAGAAGCACATTAGTGATGCAGTTCCCAGTTCCCACTAGATCTTTAATATCTCACCCATAAAGTAACTGTAGCAGATTGTCAGGTAATACCCCACAGTCTTTATTTTCCCTGAGGCAAACTTGCCCCCACAGGAAACAACACAAAGCATAAAACAACAAATACATAAATAATAATTGACTTAACCAAATCTTGTGGTCTTTTCCCAGATCCTGAGAGAGCATCCTACCTCAGTGCTACAGCCTCTAGCCACACAGCCTTCCCTCTATCCCTCTTAGCTCTCTTTCCTGGGAGCTTTTAACTTCCTTTGGGCCAGACAGTTATCCTCATCAGCTGGCCTAGTCCTTCTAGGCAGGCTTGCAATCATTTCTTTACTACTTGCAGCTGGGCTACTACCCCCTGAGAGACAGCCTGCTACACTCACCTTCATACATATAATTTGTGTGACATAGTTGAGAGCCATTTAATACTTGCTGAGCATGCAAAGCTCCCATTGAAGCCTATGACAGATGCAGATACTCAGTATTGACCGCAAATAGATAATTCATAGTTGACACTGTTGCCATTAAAAATGTGTCCATTTTACTAACAGTCTTCCAACATGAAATAATTGGAAGCACATTCTAGTTTTAATACTAATACTCCTTTGTTTGGTAATAGATCTGGTATGTGTGGGTGTTTTCATTACATCCAGATATATATTTATTACTTATTTCTACATCTATGCCATGTTCCAAATTTAGCACTTTACATTTTGAAAGTATACGTCAGACACTAGCTAGTTGTACAATATGCAGGGTGATCAAGAGTAAGACACTGAGCTGAGATACCAGTTTGTTGTTTTGATACTGCCCTTTGGTGACCTGGAGTAATTCTCATAGTTCCACTAACTTACATCCTCCAACTGAGGATCTGTCACTTTAGGTAGGAGCCATACAATATTACTGAGATCTTGACACTCTTCTTTACACCTTGTAGCTGCAGTTGAAACAATACAAATGTACTCATATAAGCTAGCTTATTTTCTTTCTCATACTGGGAAACTATAAACCATTCCATCACGGTACTTTCCCATAAACTAGTCCAGTATACAACATCCGCATACAGATTATTCATTATATGAAAAATGGTATATATGTGAAAACTTAACATCCGCTACTTGTTTGGTTGTAGCTGTATAAGAATTATATTTAGACTAGGCTTCAGTTTTCCATAGTTTTTTGTCTGAAGTCATGACTTGGCTCAGACTTGTTGAAAACTTTGCCAAAGCTTGCGAGCTTCACCTGTGATTTAATGTGCAAAGAACATCTAAACCTAGCACAGTCACTTTTGGACATTTTAAGTGGCTTGAAAAACCTAAATTATTAGTTAAGATTTTTGGTTCCTCAATTGTATGGCATTTTTAACCCACTCTATGGGTGTGGGTTTTAAGTTACATGAGACTGACTCTCATCTTCCCTTCTACTTTTATTCAAAACAAATTAAATAAACCACTACAGGTGCCCCCTGTGGTGACCCTACTCCCTGTTCTCTATGTGCTGAGTTGTCTATCTAGGCTACAACTCCTCTGTGGTCCTGTGATTCCAGGGATCCACTGCACCAGTTCACCCAGAGCCAACTCAGACCAATATGTCTATTTGATTATTTCCTCACAGTGTAAAATTGGAAAAATTTCAGGAAAACCAATTACTATCCTTCCCTTCCAGCTTCAGTTGTGTGGAAACTATTTTTCCATCAAAATATCCTTGCCAGATAATTTCTGACCAGTCCTCACACTCAGGCAGAAGAATGTATGAAATCTTATATCACTGTTGTGTGCAGTATTTTTATTTTTGTATTTTTTGAGACTACTAGCCTGGTCCTGGGTGCTTCTCTCATCTTGGGAGTTGATTAAAAATGCTAGAAACTATTTTCTTGTAAGAACTAGAGATAACAATGCTGATTTGGATAAACTAAGAATCTGTACATACTTTTACTTTGAACTAACTATATTGTAGAGGCTATAAACAAGTAGTCTAACATCATTTTCTGACATAGGAAAAGAGGATGTATTAAAATATTATGGGAGGGTAGCATTTTCAAAGGCAAAAAGGGGAATGTTGGGATTGTGTGGAAGTGAGGAATACTTGAGATCTCATTAAAGTATTTGGTGAGAATTTCCAGTTGGATTTTGAAGACCTAAGGTTTGGGGTAAACCTCTTGGGCGATGTTGACTTTCATAAGGGACTGGTGTTCATGCCCAAAATTTTAGGTGCTCCTTTGACCTGGGTAGAAAAAACTTGAAGACCTCTGTGCAGCATCGATCCTTCTCATTCTTTACACAAATTGGAAGTACCATAAATGTGTAAAAATGATGCATGTGTATGTGTACACAAATCATCTATGTACATATATACTCCTTCTCTGTATTTGATAAATTCTTCTCTGATTTCAACTCTGCCAATCCAGTTGAACTCAATGCTGTTGCAAGGAAGACAGAGTAAAACAGAGCAGAGATTTACCTCCTTTTTAGGTGCATAAACAGAGTCTGAATATTCTTTAATCTGTTTAAAATGAAACCTGAGTCACTGCAATAAATAATTACTCCTGTACGACATGTTCCAGATACTAGATTGGGATCTAAGCAAAAATGTTTACCTACATTAAATAAAGTTATGGCAGGATGAGTTGCACATTTTGTGCTGGGATAGCCTTTATGTAGTGAAGCTGTTATTGTGAACTGTACAGAGGCTGGAACTACGGCTGTGTGAAGCTTTGGTCCCTGATTCAATTCGGCAGAGATTTGGCCAGATTTAGTGGCTGAATCTCCAAATCCAAATCGAATCAGAGGACCTTTTAATCTCTCTGAATCGAATCAGAACCCTCCAAATGGATTTGGAGAGATCTGGTGATTCAGACATAGGCACAGCTTTAAATGTTTTTTCTACATACCTCTAGGTAGTAGGTGGCTTGTGAATGTTGCGATGCTGGGGCACATAGAGTGTTCCACAGAAGTGCAGGAGGCTCCCCATTATGCAGGGCAGCAGACTGTGAAGTGGGCCAGAAGCACTTCTGGTCCACTTCCAGGTCCATTGGGGAGCGCGCTGGGGGGCCCCACCTCTGACTCCATGGCTTGGTGACTGGTGCTTCCTGGGTCTGGGGAGGCACCCAGAGTCCCCCCACAGCTGATCACCAAGCCAGAGGGGACATGGGGAAGGGGGGCAGCGTGCTCCCCAGCAGACTCAGAAATGGACTGGAAGCACTTCTGGTCCACGCCAGGTTCACCACCAAGCATGTGGCGGGTCCCTCACACTCCTGTGGGATGCTCCTTCTGCCCCAGCATTGCAGTGTTTACAAGCCACGCTTGAACCTCGAAGTACGTAGAAAAAACTTTTAAAGCTGTGTCTATGTCTGAATCGCTAATTTTCCGAAACACCATCAAATCTTCAGATTCAGATTCAGCCGAATCGAATCAAGGACAGTGATCCAAATCAACTAATCGAATCACTGTCCCTGATTCAGGCTGAATCCGAATTCGAATTGAATAGGGCCCACTTCGCATGCCCCTTGCTAGAACATACCAGCATAAGATCTTTCTGCAAACAGGATCAGGGACAAGCAGGTTTTTATTGAGGCTGTTATTTTTGATGGAAACCAAGAGGAAAAAAAATCCATTAAGTCATGGAGTTTTAATAGCTTCCAGAGCATCCTCCCAGGTAACGAAAGCTTTCAGCTGCACTGAGTCATCCTAAAAGATGATAGAAAGCTGCTGGTCACTCAGACCAAGACTCAGAGGCATAATTGATTACTATTTCTTATATTCCTGTATACATTTTGATAGTGGTAGACTGAAGCTCTATCAACATCCTCCTGAAAGGCAAACACCTGCCCTTGATCATTTTTAAACAACTAATAAGAAATGCCTGCATTGTTACAGCTGACAGCATAGCCAATCTGCTAGCAATTTGCTCACTTGTCACTCTGTACAAAGTAGTGTTGTCAACTTTTCTATAGCCGATCATCTGTTTCTTCCACATACTACAGTACTATTAACAGTCTGCCCACCTATACTTGTAAGAGAACTGCTATGAAATAGAAGTATAATTAAACTTATAGCCGCAGGATTCTGCTGTAGTTTAGAAGCTACAAATTTGCAGCCATCTTTCAACATTTCATCAATGGGGCGTGGGCAATAGATGGGGAAACACTAACTGTACCAAACCAAATATACTGGATAGCACTCAAAAGACTAGAAATGTGAAAAGGAGTCCTGCCTTTGGTAGTACGGCATAAGAAAGTACCGGAGGGAAGAGAAATCATTACGCCACTGTAAAGTACTATGTCAGGTACAATGAGGAAGGTCTTGCTTTTGCTTAGAGGTAGTTGTGATTTCAGCCATTGGTAATATGGCAATATAAAATCCAGCGTAGGTCAAAAAAATAGCCATTAGCACTTGGCTCAACACTGGAATAAATTCTGATCAAGGAAATCTTAGCTTTCTATTTGTCCACTGGAGGTTTCTATTAGTGTAGTTATTCCAAAACTGGAATAATGTGCAAAGAGAATAGACTAGCACCATGTAATTGATGTCAGTAGGTCTGAAACTATGCCTAGGTGAAGGGTTGGAAGAACACAGTCACCAGATTGTGTCTGTATATGACAGATTAGAGTTTTCAGTACAAGGTTGGCATGAGGCTTGGATATCTCACATAATATAAATAGAGACGAAGAATAATGAAATGACCAGAACCTCAGGTTCTGTGTGTACAGGATTCCCTTTAAGAGCCAATCTGTTTCTGGTTTCTGGTTCTTTTCAGCTCAGTCTATAGAGGCTATGAACAAAAGGATAGTCCATTTAGGCTGAGAAGCTGAAAGAGACAGGACCTGGGGGCACAATAAGCTGATTACGAGTCAGCAGTGTACCCTGGGTGCCAAGAAGGCTAACGACATACTGGGCTGCATCGGTAGGTGTGTTGCTAATAGTTTCATAGTTTCATAGTCTCATGAACATGAGCCTGCAATGCGATGCTGCGGCTAGTAAAGCGACCAAAATGCTGGCATGCATCCATAGATGCTTCTCGAGCAAATCCCGGGACGTCATTCTCCCCTTGTACTCGGCCTTGGTGAGGCCGCAGCTGGAGTACTGCGTCCAGTTTTGGGCTCCACAATTCAAAAAGGATGTGGAGAAGCTTGAGAGAGTTCAGAGGAGAGCCATGCGCATGATCAGAGGTCAGGAAAACAGACCTTACGATGACAGGCTGAGAGCCATGGGACTCTTTAGCCTGGAAAAGCGCAGGCTCAGGGGTGATCTGATGGCCACCTATAAGTTTATCAGGGGTGACCACCAGGATCTGGGGGAACGTCTGTTCACCAGAGCGCCCCAAGGGATGACGAGTTCGAACGGTCACAAACTCCTGCAAGACCGTTTCAGGCTGGACATAAGGAAGAATTTCTTTACTGTCTGAGCCCCCAAGGTCTGGAACAGTCTGCCAGCGGAGGTGGTTCAAGCACCTACATTGAACACCTTCAAGAGTAAATTGGATGCTTATCTTGCTGGGATCCTATGACCCCAGCTGACTTCCTGCCCTTTGGGCAGGGGGCTGGACTCGATCTCCCGAGGTCCCTTCCAGCCCTAATGTCTTTGAAATCTATGAATAGTTTCTAGGGTTGGAAGGGACCTGAGTAGATCATCTAGTCCGACCCCCTGCCATAGCAGGGAAGAGTACTGGGGTCAAATGACCCCAGCAAGGTGTTCATCTAGCCTCCTCTTAAAGACCCTTAGGGTAGGAGCCAGCACCACTTCTCTTGGCAGTTGATTCCAGATCATAGCCGCCCTGACCGTGAAGTAGCGCCTCCTGATATCTAGCCTAAATCTACCCTCTGCCAGCTTGTGACCATTATTCCTGGTCATTCCTGGCAGTGCTCGGGGGAACAGGGACTCCCCCAGTGCCTGCTGAGCCCCCCTGACTAATTTGTAACAGGCCACTAGATCCCCCCTCAGCCTTCTCTTCTGGAGGCCGAACAGGTTTAGGTCCTGTAGCCTCTCCTTGTAGGGCCTGCCCTGCTGCCCCCTGATCATGTGAGTGGCCTGCCTCTGGACCCTCTCCATGTTGTCCACGTCCCTCTTGAAGTGTGGTGCCCAGAACTGGATGCAGTACTCCAACTGCAGCCTGACCAGTGCCGCATAGAGGGGGAGGATCACCTGCTTGGACCTGCTCGAGATGCATCTGTGGATGCATGACAAGGTGCGGTTGGCCTTCCTGACTGTGTCCCCACACTGCCAGCTCAAGTTCATCTTGGAGTCACTGACGACTCCAAGATCCTTTTCTGCTTCTGTACTGACAAGAAGGGAGTTCCCCAGCCTGTAGGTATGGTGCCAGTTGTTCATCCCCAGGTGCATCACTTTGCACTTGTCGGTGTTGAATCCCATCCTATTCTCATCTGCCCACCCCTGTAACCTGTCTAGGTCCAATTGTAGCCTATTCCTCCCTTCTAGTGTGCCCACATCCCCCCACACCATTGTGTCATCAGCAAATTTGAACATGGTGCTTTTTACCCCCTCATCCAAGTCACTGATGAAGATGTTGAGCAGTGCAGGCCTGAGGACTGAGCCCTGGGGCACCCCACTGCCCACATCCCTCCAGGTTGAAAATGACCCATCCACAACCACTCTCTGGGTGCAGCCCTCGGCGACCCAATTGACTGTGTGGGTGTCGACACCACAGTCCCGCAGTTTCTTAATGAGAACAGGGTGAGAGACAGTGTCGAAGGCCTTCTGAAAGTCCAGGAAGACTATGTCCACTGATACCCCTTGTGAGGGAGAGAAGGAGTTGGCAGGCTCCGAGGCTCCCCGCTGTGAGGGAGAGAGGGAGCCGGCAGGCTCTGAGGCTCCCCTCCCAGGGGGAATCAAGCTAATTTTGCACCTACAGGCCCAAAACGTTGGGCAGGAACTTACCTGTTACAGGTGCAAGGAGGAGGGAGGAGCCGGCACAACCAGGGCTGGCATAAATGAGACACCGGCATCGGCCAGAGGTGGGGCGGCAGAACTGGAAGAAAGCAGCGGTGGAGCTGAAACTGGCGAGAGCACCCTCGAGCGGATGCGAGCCATCCTCAGACGCGGCAGAACCTTCTGGAGGAAGAGTAAGCCCCTGCGAGGCTTTTGAGCCCAGGGAGCTGGCCCAGGAAAGCTGTGGACTGTTTGTTGCCGCCGGGAGCAGCTGGAACCCAGCAGGAGCTGGGTACCGTATAAACTGTGATATAGGGGCAGTCACTGACTGCGAAACAGTAGCTCCTGTAATTAGGGGCTGAGCGGCCCCAGGGAGCCCTAGTAAGGGCTGAAGAGAACATGGAGAACTAAAAAGGGGGTGCAACCCCACGGCAGACAGGGGGATATCCAAGGGCACCTGCTGAGGATCGAAGCAGGCCCCACCCTATAGGGAATCCCTAGCCATAGTCTTTGTGTTTACCTTGGCATTTCTTTTATGGACCATTTTGGGCGATATACCAACACGTGGCCTGCCTGGATAGGTGGCCACCACCTGGTGGAACGGGCGAGGGTGTAGGGGTGGCAGAGCCCTCATCAACGCGGGACCCGCGGACACCAAGGAGTCTCATATTTGGATGACACACGCCGGACCATCATAACCAACTCTACTAACATCGAAGTCATGGCAGGCAAGACAAGCGCGTGTAAAACGCCCAACGCAAGGTGAGCACATTCTTGGTAACCGGTAAGTGGCCCCAATGCGGGGTGCCAGTAGTGGCTGTACCCCGACACCCCTGCATCTAAGGATTTGGTGATCTGATCATAGAAGGCCACAAGGTTGGTCTGACAGGACCTGCCACTAATGAACCTGTGTTGGTTACCCCTAAGCATGATATCCCCTGCTGGCCCCTTGTGGATGTGTGCCAGAATAATTTTCTCAAACAGCTTGCCAAGGATCAAGGTAAGACTAACTGGCCTATAGTTTCCTGGGTCCTCCTTCTTACCCTTTTTGAAGATGGGAACCACATTGGCCCTCTTCCAGTCCTCTGGCACCACACCAGAGCACCACAAGTGCTTGTAAAGCCGTGCTGGGGTCCTGCAATGACCTCAGCCAATTCCTTTAGTACTCTAGGGTGGAGATCATCTGGACCGGCTGACTTGAATACATCCAGTCCCTTCAGAAGCTCCCTAACTAGTTCCTCACTAACCCTTGGCCTAGGTGTGCCTCCCCTGGGGCATGAGGGGAGCCCAGCGGGGGGGTAACTGTTCTGGTCCCTGCTTAGGAAGATGAAGGCAAAGAAATCATTAAACATGTTGGCTTTGTCGTCTGGTGTGATGACCAAATCTCCTAACGTGTCCTGCAGGGGCCCCACATTACCTGGAACCTTCTTTTTACCCCCTATGTATTTAAAGAAGGACTTCTTATTGTCCTTAATCTAGGAAGCTAGTCCTAGTTCCATCTCTGCGTTGGCCTTCCTGACTGCCCCCCTACATCCCCGAGCAACTGCAGTATAGTCATCCCTGGTGATGTCCCCTCCTTTCCACTGGGTGTTAGCTAAGAGACATTCCTTGATGCTTTTGGTGAGCCATGGGGGCTTGTGTGCCCTCCTGCTCCCTTTGATCCTCCTTGGGATTACCTCCCTTTGGGCTTGGAGGATTGTCTCCTTAAGGAGCAACTACTCTCCTTGGACACCTGGCTCCCCTCCCCTCTGGGACCTCAGTGCTTCCCTGACTATTCTCCTTAGCTCACTGAAGTTTGCTCTCCTGAAATCTAGGGCTGCTGCCTTGCTGCAGGCCTTTGCCACCTTGCGCTGGATGGTGAATTCCAGCAGGCAATGATCACTGTCACCCAGATGGTCAAGCACCCACAGCCCCCTCACCAGGTCATCTCCCGTGGCCAGCACCAGGTCCAACAAGACGTCTCCCCAGTGGGGCTGTGCACCTCCTGGCTAATAGGTCCAGGAAAGCGATTATTCCCCTTTATTCACTACAGAAAGGACGTGGACAAATTGGAGAGAGTACAGTGGAGGGCAACAAAAATGGGTAGGGGGCTGAGGCATATGACTTATGAGGACAGGCTGAGGGAACTGGGCTATTTAGTTTAGAGAAGAGAAGACTGAGAGGGGATTTAATAGCAGCCTTCAATTACCTGAAGGGTGGTTCCAAAGAGGATGGAGCTAGAAGAAGGAGCAACCATCTCCAGTTGCAGCAAGGGAAGTTTAGGCTGGATATTAGGAAGAATTTTCTCATTAGGAGGGTAGTAAAACACTGAAACAGGTTATCTAGAGAGGTGGTGGAATCTCCATCCTTGGAGGTTTTTAAGACCTGGCTAGACAAAGTTTTGACTGGAATGATCTAATTGGGGCTGGTCCTGCTTTGAACTGGGGGTTGGGATAAATGACCTCCTGAGGTCCTTTCCAACCCTAATTTTCTATAATTCTATGAAGGCTCAGGATAAGTTCATTAGAACTTGTATTACTTCTGTGATTTAATCACAAATGCAGTACGTGTTAGAATATAGGCATTTCCTTTTTAGTGTGAGGTTTTTGAGGCAAGACTAATTAATTGTGTGCATGTGAAGTATTTTCACAGTGGGCCCTGATCCTCGTGGTGGCCTCTAGACTCTGCAGTGATACTACTACTACTACTACTAATTAGCAAGTGATATATATCATCTAGGCTAAGTACGGACAGTCAAAAAGTCTGAGGCTGAATTGATTCAGTCTTTGCAGGTTAACCTAAGCTGTATAGATTGAACCAATAAGCAAGTGAACAGACATTTACTTTTGATTCCAGAAATGTAGCCACATACCTGCAGTGGCCCAGGCCAGAATCCAGGGGGTGCTAGAGCATGCCTCCCTGCTCCACTGCATCAGAAAGTTTTGGCCAAGGCTCGCCTGCCCATCCTGGGATGCTGGAGGACTGTGAGTTAACCTGAATCTGGTGGGTATCTGGGACTGGAGTTCAATAAACTGATTTAACCTAAATCAGTTAAGTATGATACTGCATCCATCCAGATTTATCTTAAACCAGTTTTGGGTATTTTGAAAGCAGTTTATGTGAACTGAACTTCTGTTGTGTTATAGATTTGAACCAGTTTCCAATCTATTTTACTAGTTTATGTGTAATTTCTGTCTCTAACACCAGTGTCTTTCCCACCTTTCACTATTTTTAAAATTAGGGAAAAGGGGAGAGAGAGAATGTACGTTGCCCTGATAAAGCCATGGTTATGGGAAGCCACAGGTTTTTGTGCATGCAGAAATAATTGTTTTCACTATGGAAAAATTACACTTATAGGACATCCTCTGCTCCTGAGTTATTTCATTTGCTCAATTAAAGCAACTTGTTAGTAATTTCTGCCTTTATATAGACAGTGCTTTAATATCACTTTTACTTTAGAAGTGACACTAAATTGGCTTTGAAAGGGACTGCTTTTGTGCCTTGGTGGGCATCTCGCATCTGATTTGTTAACCAGGAAAATAGCTTGCTTTTTATCGGAGTGTGAAAGCTGTGCTTATACATTGCTTATAAAGAAAGAGCTAGTGATGAGGTTACATTTGGCAGATGACAGGCCTTCAGTGTTGCACTGCAGAATTTGAAGAGCAGGCCGTGTTGCAAGAAAGCCAGGGAACTGTTCAACATTGAGGCTGTTGGTTGCGGAAGGACTGGGATTCCATGAGAAGGCTTTTTCTGAGGTTCTCTTAGAATATAGTCTGCCAGTAGGATCGTTTGTTTCCCTAGGAGGACCCTAGGTACTGACAGGGTGTGAAATGTGAACACTGGTCCATTGCACCCCAAAGAAAGGATTCTGAAACCTTGATTTGGGGTGCAATATATGACAGCGAGAGTTTAAAGCAGAAAAGACTAATTTACTTCATTTAAGTTAGCAGCCAGGACTTTAGATATGTTAAATGGGAAGATCTGTAGAAAAAGTGCATGTGACTGTGTTCAAGTGCATGTTTACATAGGAGTATTTCCACTTAATTCCTCCACTTAATTCAGGAGGTGCACAATCCCACCGGAGGAAATGCCCTGTTGGACCTGGTCCTGGCCACAGGCGATGATCTGGTAAGGGGCCTCCAGGTTCTTGACCACCTGGGTGATAGTGATCATCCCATGCTGGAATTCACCATCCAGCACAGGGTATCAAGGGCCTGCAGCAAGGCGGTAGCCCTAGACTTCAAGAGGGCCAACTTTAATGAGTTGAGATTAGTGGGAGAGGCACTGAGGTTCTCGAGGGCAGAGGAATTCAGTGTGCATGATGAGTGGTCGTTCCTTAAGGAGACGATACTCAAGGCCCAAGGGGTGACCATCCCAACAAGAAGCAAGGGGCGCAAGAGTGCCCAAAAGCCCCCCTGGCTCACCAAGGGCATCCAGGAATGCCTGATTGCCAAAAAGGCGGAGTGCACCCAGTGGAAGAGGGGTGCTATCTCCAAAGAGGAGTATACCTCCTCTGCTTGGGCCTGTAGCGGGGCTGTCAGGAAAGCTAAGGTGGACATAGAGCTAGGAGTAGCATCCAAAATCAAAGATAACAAAAAGTCCTTTTTCAAATATATAGGGATGATAAAGGCGGCACCGGAAAACGTGGGGCCCCTGCAAGATACGCTGGGCAATCTGGTGGTTGTGCCAGAGGAGAAAGCAGACCTCTTTAACCAATTCTTCACCTCCATTTTCTTGTGCAGGGACCGGGACTTCCCACCGTGATGTAAGACGGACTCGAGGGGAATGCCTCCAGAGCTCAGGTTGGGGAGGACCAGATTAGAGAGCTTCTGGAGGGGCTGGACATGTTCAAATCAGCGCGTCCAGATGCTCTCCACCCCAGGCTGCTGAGGGAGCTAGCAGGGGTTATTGCAAGGCATGCAGGGGTTATTGCAAGGCATGGCTTTACGAGCACTCATGGTGCTTGGGCCAGGTGCCAGATGATTGGAAGATAGCCAACATGGTCCCCATCTTTAAAAAAGGGAGGAGGGAGGACCCGGCAACTATAGACCCGTCAGTCTTACCTCAATTGTAGGGAAACTCTTTGAGAAGATCATCAAGGAGCACATCTGTGATGGGCCAGCTTCAGGTGTGATGCTCAAGGGCAACCAGCATGGTTTCATTAGGGGCAGGTCATGTCAGACCAACCTGATTGCCTTTTATGATCGGGTTACAAAAGCCTTGGATGCAGATGTTGCCATGGACATAGTCTTTCTGGACTTCAGCAAGGCCTTTGACACCGTCTCCCACCCCGTCCTCATTAAAAAACTAGGTGACTGTGGCATTGATGCCTACACAGCCAGATGGATTGCAGATTGGCTGAAGGGTCGTACTCAGAGGGTGGTGGTAGATGGGTCATATTCAACCTGGGGGGAAGTGGGCAGCGGAGTCCCCCAGGGCTCGGTCCTTGGGCCTGCGCTGTTCAATTTCTTTATCAGTGATTTGGACGATGGGGTGAAAAGCAACCTGTTTAAATTTGCTGATGATACCAAAATTTGGGGTGAGGTGAGCATGCTAGTAGAGAGGGAAAGACTACAGCAAGACCTGGATAGGTTACAGGGGTGGGCTAACAAAAACAGGATGCGTTTCAATACTGACAAGTGCAGGGTGCTGCACTTGGGCAGTAGTAATCAGCAGCACACCTACAAGATGGGAAACTCCCTTCTTGAGAGTACGGAGGCAGAAAGGGATCTTGGAGTCATTATTGACTCCAAGATGAACATGGGCTGACAATGCGAGGTCACGGTTGGCAGGGCTAACCAGACCTTGTCATGCATCCACAGGTGCATCTCAAGTAAGGCCAAGGAGGTGATCCTCCCCCTCTATGCAACACTGGTCAGGCCACAGCTGAAGTACTGTGTCCAGTTCATCCACTTCAGGAGGAATGTGGACAACATGGATCACCTGCATGATCCGGGGACAACAGGGCAGACCCTACAATGAGAGACTGTGGGACCTGAACCTGTTTAGCCTTCACTAACTCACTAGGGGGAGACCAGAAGGGTTTGGGAGAGACCTTGTTTCCCTTAGCACCCCCGGCATAACAAGGAATAACGGCCACTAGTTGTTGGAGAGTAGGTTTAGATTAGACATCCATAAGAACTACTTCATGGTCAGGGCGGCTAGGATCTGGAACCAACTTCCAAGGGAAGTGGTGCTGGCTCCTACCCTGGGGGTCTTTAAGAAGAGGCTTGATGCCTACCTGGCTGGAGTCATCTGAGCCCAGTTTTTCTCCTGCCCAGGTGTGGGGTCGGACTTGAAGATCTACAAGGTGCCTTCTGACCCGACTTCTACTATTCCCTGCAAAGTTCTGAACACCTCAATTCCAGTTGGCCTCTGCAGGAGATGAAGGCGTTCAGGATCTCACAGGATCTGGGTCTTAAATTCCCTCTCACTAAATGATTGGTGAAACTGTTTTTCTCAGTCTAAAATAAACCACACAGACCAAAAGTATAAGACTGATCTGGAACAGTAATGGAAAATAAACCAGATGTGTAGTTCCTTTGCCATGTTTATTTGGAAAGAACTAGATATCATTTCTGTTGTTTACAGTAGGGCAGAGAAGTAAAAAATGGATCAAGGTCTGAAAGCTGCATGTAGCTTGAACCTTAGGATACTCTTTCCTTTTGAACAATCCATCACTAACTGTATACTAAGCAAATGGTTAAGTGAACTCCCTCAACCCGCTACAAAGGCTTGAAGGGAATAGCTGCTAGAGATATTAATGGGGAAAGATATATTTACAATTTCCGTCTGCTCCCGACTTCTTTTGTCTGTTAACAGAAATATAATACTGCTTCTCTCCCAGCCTAATCTATTACAGGAGTTTCCCTTGGGCTTGTTAGTTGTTCTGACACGTTCTGTTACAGCACTTTGATGTGAAAGATGAGAGATTCTTGGCACATTCTCTCCAGAGCATCAGTTGCTAGCCCTTGTTTTCTCTATGCTCAGTGTGCTCAGTGTTAGGTAGAGTTATCAGTGCATGACTGGAAGGGCATAGATTGTATAACTTAATCACCTTGGGTAGCCATGCTATCCCAACACTAATCTCCCTCAAATGGTTGAAGGAGGTTGGGATCCTGAAGGTAAGGTGCATTTTGTATGATGATTGACCTACCTGGCAGGGGAAATACCATGACCTCCAAGGCAGTTTTCCTAGCTGCACCTGGGGATAACAGCTTTTCTGGCATGGGGTTGTACCTGCGAAGGTAATGTATACTTACTCTCCCATGTTCATTGCCCGTGATAAGATCCTGGCTTAATGCCCATTTTATGGAAACGGGAGACTCCTCCCCAGCTTGCCCCTGGGGCCTTACAGCTGAGAGTGATTGAAACTTGGGAGCATCCGAATCCCAAGCCTCCAGGCTTGGGCCTGCACATAGGATGCCCACCCCTGGTATAAATGCAACTTAACAATGCTGAGGTTTTCCCAGCCCTGCTATGCATACAGCCAGGCACACACAGGATGGCCATGTAACTAATGCTGGTAGAACAATATGTATGTCAGGAGAGGGTGAGGGTGCGGGGTGGGATGCAGAATTAAAAGTATGTATGCATGCAGTCTTCATTTGCCACATTGACTTATAGGTTGTCCAAAAGTACAATCCTGTCTTAGATGGAGCTTTTTTCCTGTGAATTTTATACTGACAAATTTTGTTATATATAATAATTGCCTTGTTGCTGGACTGATTTGCTAGAAAAATCTTCTTGAGCTACCAGTCTTTTCCTTTTTAGGATCATATATATCAAAGACAAAATATCTTCAGCTATACTGCACAAGCACTTTGTGTAAGGCATATTTTAACAGGGAGCCAAGGGCTCCCTCTTATTTTAAGGGTGGCAAACAGCTGCAGGGAGCCCCAGTGCAGAGAGTTGTTCACCAGGACCCAGGAAAGGCTGGGCCATAAGGGACTGATAGGCTGCAGGAACCCAATGCAGAATAAATGGCTCAGCATTAAGGTAACTGGGCAGAGTGGGTCAGGCAGCAGGAGGGGAGAAGAGGGAACCAGAGCAAAGCAGGAACTATGTGGCCACCAGGGGCTTTTACTGCTACCTGTATGATCATATTATTGTGGCCCCTTTTTGTATGCATGAAATTTGACAACAAGACCTTAAGAGCAAGGGTCAAATTCTGTGTCACTTATTTGTATGTCAGGGTTTTTTTCTGGCTGTTGTAAAAATCATTTCTTGGTCACAGCTGACACAGGGTGATAGCCAAGAATATAACTACAGTATTTCAGATGTCTCAAAACTGAGTGGCAAATGGCAGCTACTATGTCAGGAGGGAGATAAATTTTTTTTTTTTGGTGTGGGGGGAAAGCTGAGTGTGTGTGCACGCATGAGCATGCATGCCCCCCTCAGCAGGTAAGTCTGTGGGGGAAGAAGTAGGAGGTGGGGAAGGAGTGGGGCTGGAGTTAGGACAGGTGCTGCCCAGCTGGAGCAGGGCAGGATGCAGGATGGAGCTGTGGCTCTTCTGGGGATGTAAGGGGGAGGGTGGCAGCTCCCACCACTGCACACACCTAGGAGGGCCCAGGGAGGAGGGTGCTCCCAGATCTGCACGGGGTGTGGGCAGGGTGGGCTGCGGCTGTACCAGGCTCTTCCCAGCAGGGTGGGGCCTGGGCAAGGCTGTGCTTGGGGCAGGTGGCAGCAGTGCTGGGAGGGGGGCTGGGGGGACCACTGTGAATTTTGGGGTGGCTGCAGCCCCCCCAACCCCATAGCCTCCTCCCAGCACCACTGCTGCCTGCCTCAAGCACAACCCAGCTGAAGCCCCCACGCTGGGAAGAGCCTGGCACAGCCCCGGCTGCAGCTCACAGCAGCAGCCTGCCCTGGACCGCACAGATCTGGGGGGCACACCCCACCCCTGTGCCTCCCGGGGTGCACATAGAAGCAGGAGCTGCACCCTCCAGCTGAGCCACTTGCAGCTCAGTCCTGCACCCCCCCCCATCTGTGCAGTGCCTGCCCTGCCCCTAGCCCTAGCTCCACTCCCTCACTGCTGCACGTGCACCTCTCTCCATCCCTGCTGCGGCCAGCTGAAACCCATGGCCAGGCTGCCTTGCAGCCCCACAGCTGCCCCACGTTTGGGGGAGGCTAAGCCATGTTATCCCCCCACCCACCGCCATCTGTGCCTAGTGGTGTACTTGTTTACCAGGGATCTGGGTTTTCCATTTCCTGTAGAAAAATACAGATTTTCCTCTTTAAAAGGAGGAAACTGTGGGTTTCCTCTTGCAGGCTGCCAACCTTCCTGCCTACAAGGAGCTGTTTGGAGCAATTGGAGGAAGGGGGTGCCATGTGCATCTGCACATGCACACACACGTGGTTGGCATACAGCCAAGGAGGCTGGTGGGAGCAGCCCTAACAGCCAGATGCAGGTAAGTCTATGGGGAGTGGGGTGCCTAGGAGATACTGCCGAGGGGTGCAGGACCATGGCCAAATAACCTGGTAGAGTATTGAAGCCCCAGACCAGGGTAGAGGGTGCCACAGGCCTCTCCTCCTCCTCTCTCTAGTATGCACCAGGGCCAGACTTCCTCTGTCCCTGCCCACAATCATATACCCTTCCTCCCAGCAGGTGTCCTCTTTTTTGGAACTGGAAATATGGTAACCCTAACATGGGAGTCACTGCACCCCTTGGTGGTGCGATCCAAGTAGAAAAAAACAAAACAGAAGTGCCCAAGGTACTTAGCTTGCTTCCTATGCAGGCTCTCAGCTTCTCTTCACTCAGGGCTGCCTCCTGAGTCCTCTCCCTGCAGTCCTCGTGCTGTCAGAGAAGGTTCCATCCCCAGTAGCTTCCACAGCCAGACTGCCTCCTCTGCCCTCCTGGCCCGAGGTTCTTCTGCCTGTGAGTTTACCTCTGGAGCACACGCAGAAGAGACATTGAGATGAAGTGGAAGGATGTGAGAGGGAAGGGGGAATCAGGACCTCATACCTAGGAAACCAGGGGGAAGGGACCTTTACCAGGGAAAAGATGCGCTGGTAAATGCCCAAACTGTAAGGAAGGAAAAGGTGTGGGGAGGGAGGTGAAGGAAGGGAAAATGGCCCGGTACCCCTGGATCCTCTTCCCCTTCTAGAACAGGGTAGGGCCCCCCCTACAATGGCCCTTGAATTCTCTTCTGAGTTGTGGTATTGAGTTGCTGTTGGATATCAGGCAAGTCACATAAAACCTGCAGGTTTCCATTGCTAAACCAGGTTTAACCTTTGTCTCACAGCAGTGGGTCACGGCTTGGTTCAGGCCAGTAAAGCATACTGATTCTGTTATGAAGATTGCAAAGCTATTTTCAAGCTGGACGTACTTGTTAAGCTCCTCTCTGAAAAATGTGGACAGGTGTGAAGCCCCAGTAGATAGATGAATCCCATGTTCTTCAAGGCAGAGTTATTTTCAAACAGTCTGCCAGAGCCTGCTGGGCACAAATGTACCATACCATGTTATGGAGAATACACTCACAGCTGGAGTTCTTTGGCTGTGTTCCTCGCCTAGGTTTAAAGCAAAACAGGCAAGCTGCCTGAGGCATTGTACTGTTTTTGTCATGCTCTGGCTGTATTGGGTACTCTGTGCATGTGTGTGTGCATGTGTGTGTAAACATCTTATACAAAGGAGAATTTTCCTTTTTTAAAGGCCTAATATTGTTTCAGCAAAGCAGCATGAGAGAGCTGGGCCATACAAATATGGAAACAAATCACATTCTGTATAACTTTGAAAAAAAGCTTGGGTCTACAAAGAGATCTATAAAAACATATGGTGGTGGAGAAATGGCTCCCCTTTGTAATGCAACTTGTAATTCATGTGCTTATAGCTAGGCTTTTGTGTGCACCTGGTCTCAATGGTAACAGGGTTGGAAATTCCTGAGGGGAGGGGAATTTCATCTTCTGTCCTGTATAACCCTAAACTCCCACCTGAGGGTCCTGAATTTTTTAAACTGACCAACTAGTGTCAGCCATGGTCTGAGAATACTGCTTTATGTTTGGTTCAAGGGGTGAGGTCAGAGAGGTTATTTAAGGGCCGCTCCATCTTGGAGGGGGGAAAGGTGGGAAGAGGCATCTTGAAACTCACTGACATGCTATGAACTGCCTGCCTCAAAGGGAAGCTCAATCAGCCTCTGGATGATACTTGTGAGGAACGTACCTGAAACTTATCTAGAAATATATCTTACTGTAATATAGAAGCATGACAAAAAGCAACCAAGCCATATTGTTTGCTCTGGGTTATTCTTTGATCCTTACCTAACCCGTACCCTTCCCCAAGCCTACCTTCTTTGACCAATAAGGCTCTCCACTATAAAAAGCTTGGTGGACTTGCAGGGAGAGGGATTGGGCATGCCTTGATGTTCTCCATGTTCAGCTGACTTAGGGAGGCTACTTTCTGTGCTTCAGGCTAAAGGAAGCACCCCAAGTTATCGCAGTGGGTCAAGCACCTTCAAGGTCTACAAGCCCTGTGTACCCCAGAGAATACAGGGCCCAAATAAAGATCAAACCCCTGGGTGGTGGCAGTGATTACCCCAGGCTTGCAGGTGTGCTCCAGGAAGGGGGTTGACCAGAAGTTGGTACCCCTGGGGAGGCATCTGAAGCTGGGTTTTTGGTGGGGCACAGTGAGGTGGGTGTCTCAGTGTAGGAGCATCCCCAAATGGCCCACCACACGCAGTCTCTGCTGGGGGGGAAAAAAAGGATCAGGCCACTTGCCATAAAAGTGACAGAAACCTTGTAATTTAAAATGGTGGATTTCAATTAAAAAATGACCATTTCATTTTAGGGGGCATAGAATGCAACTGTAAGGACTAAAGCCCCCTCACGTGTACATGTGCCCTAACGTTCTAGGTAAGTGCTCTGGGAATTAGTTTACTGGTTATTCTGCTGTGGGGGCAGTGTGTGTGTGTGTGGGGGGGAGGGTTTCTCTTGTTTAAAAGCTCTTGTTCCTGCTTTTAATTCCAGTTTTAACTCTCAACACTTTTCAGTGAACAACGTTTATCTCAAAATTCCTGGCCAGCTCTCATTCCAAACAACATCTTTAACTTACTGTTTGTATAATAATGTTCAAGTAATGATAAGAACCATGTTCTCTCACTTGTCAAAAGATACCATTTGCCAAAGGGCTTATTTTTTTGACTAATGGACAGATGAACAGTAAAGCAAAGTAAGAATGAAATAAGCAAGTTTTACACTACATCAGGGGTTTGCAGCCTTTCACTGACAACAGGTTGAATTTCATAGATTTCATAGACATCAGGGCTGGAAGGGACCTCGGAAGATCATCAAGTCCAGCCGCCTGCCCAAGGGGCAGGAAGTCAACTGAGGTCATAGGATCTCAGCAAGATAAGCATCCAAAATTCTGTTGAAGGTATTCAGTGTGGGTGCTTGAACCACCTCCGATGGCGGCTATTCCAGACCTTGGTGGCTTGGACAGTAAAGAAATTCTTCCTTATGTCCAGCCTGAAGCGGTCTTGCTGAAGTTTATAACTGTTTGACCTTGTCATCCCTTGGGGCACTCTGGTGAACAATTTTTCCCCCAGATCCTGGTGAACACCCATGGTAAACTTATAGGTGGCCACCAGATCGCCCCTGAGCCTGCAGTTTTCCAGGCTAAAGAGCCTCTCAGCCCATCATCATAAGGTCTTTTTTCCTGACCTCTGATCATACGCGTGGCCCTTCTCTGGACTTTCTCATGATTCTCCACATCCTTTTTGAATTGCGGAGCCCAAAACTGGATGCAGTACTCCAGCTGCGGCCTCACCAAGGCTGAGTACAATGGAAGAATGACATCCCGGGATTTACTTGAGAAGCATCTATGGATTCAAGCCAGCATTCTGCTCACTTTACTAGCTGCTGCATCACGACGATTGACTTCCATCAAATACTACCCTCTGGGTCCAACCATGGAGCCAATTTCCCAGCCAGCAGCTTGTGGTGGACCCAAGGCCACAATTGGCCAGTTTTGCCAAGAGATGATCATGGGATACCAGTCTGAAGGCTTTTCTGAAGTCAAGATATATGACATCATTCTCTTCTCCCTTGTCCAGGTGATAGGTCACCTGGTCATAAAAGGAAATGAGATTGGTCAAGCAAAACCTACCCGCAACAAACCTGTGCTGGCTATCCCTCAGGATCATCTTGTGGTCAATAATGACCCCCACGTCCTTTTCACCGGTAGTGCTAGCCAGTGTAGCACTGCCGAGCCTATAAGGATGTTGCAGTTTTTTCCTTCCAAGGTGGAGAACCTGTCCTCAGGTGTGGATGCTTTACCCCAAGTTTGGTATCATCAGTGAACTTGACCAGTCTGTTTCTGATACCAATGTCCACCTCATTAATGAAGATGTTGAACAATAGAGGTCCGTGGACAGAGCCTTGGGGCCCCCACTGGTCACAGGGGACCATGACAATTGACTTCTATCAACCACCACCCTCTGGGTCCGACCACGGAGCCAAATCCGCAGCCAGTGGATTGTGGTGGACCTGAGGCCGCAGTTGGCCAGTTTTGCCGACAGGTGATCATGGGATACCATATCGAAGGCTTTTTTGAAGTCAAGATATATGACATCAATCTCCTCTCCTTTGTCCAGGTGATAGGTCACCTGATCATAGAAGTAAATGAGATTGGTCAAGCAAGACCTACCTGCAACAAGCCCATGCTAGGTATCTCTCAGGATATTGCTGTCAGCTAGTCTGTTAAGAATGGCCTCTTTGATAATATTTTCCAGGACCTTGCCCAGGATAGAGGTCAGGCTGATGGGTCTGTAGTTTGCTGGATCCACTTTCCTCCCTTTCTTGAAGACAGGCACCACATTGGCCTTCTTTCAATTTTCAGGCACATCACCAAAGCATTAGGAGTTCTTGAAGATCCATGACAGGGGTTGGGCTATGATGCTAGCCAGCTCCTTGACTACCCTGGGGTGTAGATTGTCAGGGCCAGCTGACTTGAAGGTGTCCAGCCTCTCAAGGTGTTCCTTCATGAGGTCAGCATTGGTGGAAGGCAGGGGATCTCCCTCACCTGGGCCTCCCTGTCCTGTAATGGGCATGAGTGTCCTGTGGGACTGATGGAAGACCGACGCAAAATACCCATTTAATAGGTTGGCTTTTTCCTGGGCGTCAGTTGTCAGTTGCCCCACCTGATTTGGCAGGGGTCCAATGTTGCCCTTGCTTTTCCTACAGCTCCCCACATATCTGAAAACAGACTTTTTATTGTTCTTGATACTTGTAGCTAGCTGGAGTTCCGTCACAGTCTTGGCTTTCCTGGTTCGCTCCCTGCAGGACCGGACCAGTGCAGAATATTCCTCCTTGGAGGTGGATCCCATCCTCCATCCTTTGTAGGCCCTTCTTTTTAGCCACAGGAGGTCTGCTAGTTCCCTGGAGAGCCAAGGCAGCTGCTGTGCCCTTTTGCTTTCTTTCCTCTGAGACGGAATAGCCTGAGCTTGAATTAACACAACCTGGTCTTAATGCACCAGAACACACACATACACACACACACGCACATGCACACCTCCTTTCGGGAAATGTCCCCTCAGCCAACTCAGTCCATACATTTATCCACTGCAGGGATCTGCACAGCCCTGCTCAGATAGGGATCCTAACTGTCTGCAGGATGTGCTCAGTTTCCTGATCTTCTCCAACCAGAGGTAGTCAGAGCAGGTCTTTAAAATGCCCAGGAGCTATTAGGCTCCTATGCTTTGTGTGGCATGCCACTTCCTAGGCTATGTTCATGGAAAACCCCTACCCAGCCTCCTCATCCTGCTGACCTGTACGCTGGCCCAGATGCTGTGGCTCCCTATTCACCTGCTCCCACCCTGGATACCTGTTGCAGGAGCAGCTGGCAGCAAAGTCAAAGGTTCCATGCTTTTTCTCCACCTGCAGCTGCTGTTGGGCCTTTCACTTTGGCTAGGAGGAGGGATGGGATTGGAGGGTCTTCAGAGATATGCAGTGGGGAGCCTAGGAGGCATAGGAAAACAGTGAGCAGGCAGTGGCCTGTGCCTAGTTGGCTGAATAAAACCTTTCCATTGGAGATACGTTGCTGACCCATACTATAAGCTCTCAAAATCCCTAGTCATGGTTCACATGCACAGTTCTGCAGATCTATATCAGAGGTGAGTCTTACGGAAGATGAAGAATACTAGTGCATGCATGTCCATGAAATGTCTCAAGAAGCAAGATGCCATCTCCCATGACACCTGTTTCAGTTCCTAGATAAATTTAGTTTTCACTTATCCTTGATGCAGTGGAGTTCAGTCTGATTAATATGACTGCCAGGGACCGTGCAAACCCAAAGAAGCCACAAATGATTTTGTCTGCAAGGAGGACTCTGTGCTATGTTAGTATAAAGACAAATGGCAATTGTGCTGTGTTCTCCTGAAAACTTCCCCCTCCTGGACAATGAGAGGTGGAATAATTCAAGTATTCCCTAAACTTTAAAAAACCTTTTTCTTATTGATTTTCCTTAGTGTGCTGTGCACTTGTCTGATCCTCTTCTAATATAGAGATAACTCAAGGAAGTACAAGGTGGCACTATCCATGTCAACTGCTTTCCTGCACCAATTATTATCGATGTTTACAGCACTATGGACTTGTATGCCAGGCATCTGGGACAGCAGCAAACAGGATGGGCTTAAACCATGTGCTAGAAACATCAAGGATTTAGAACAAACTAGAGGGACACCCTCCAGGAAACCCCAGGAAGAATTAAGTTGTATATGGACTCTTGTTAGTCTTTGTATGATAGTATCTGTTGTAATAGGCAATACGGCTGTGTGAAGTTTCAGGCCCTGATTCGATTTGGTGGAGATTAGATCCAATTCGTTGGTCAAATCTCCATATTGAATCAGGAGACCCTTTAATCTCTCTGAATCAAATCAGAACCATCCAAATCGACTCGGAAAGATTTGGAGATTCTGACATAGACACAGCTTTAATTTTTTTTTTCTTTTTTTCTTTTTTTTTTTTTTTTTTACATACCTCAAGGTACCAGGCAGCTCATGAATGCTGCAATGGTGGGACAGATGGAACATCTCATAGGACCACGGGGGAGGGAGGTTGAGCCCTGGGTGCTCGGTAGCAGACATGGAAGTGGACCGAAAGCACTTCCAGTCCATTTCTGGGTCCACTGTGGAGCACACTGGGGACCCTCCCTGTGCTTCCCTGGCCTGGTGACTGGTGCCTCCTGGGCCTGGGGTGGCACCCAGGGTCCCCACCATGGCCAATTGCTGAGCCAAGGGGTGTGCAGGAGCCCTCCAGCACACTCCCCAGTGGCCCCAGAAGTGGACTAGAAGTACTTCTAGCCCACTTCTGGGTTCACCGCCAAACACATGGGGGGCACCCTATGCTCCTGTGGGATGCTCCATCTGCCCCACCATCGCAGTGTTCATGAGCCACTCCTGGTATCTTGAGGTATGTAGAAAAAACATGTAAATCTGTGTCTATGGCCAAATCACTGATTCTCCGAATTAGCATCAAATCTTTAGATTCTGATTCAGCTGAATTGAACTGGGGACAGTGATCTGAATCAACTAATCAAATCACTGTCCCCAATTCAGGCTGAATCTAAATCAAATACAGCCCATTTTGCACACCCCTAATAAGGAAGAGTTGATATGTATAAGCCACAAAAGGTATAGCATGCTGTAACAGAGCCAGGCCCCAAAGGTGACAATACTACTCCCTGGAGGCTAAATGGCTACTGCCTCGCCCTGATTCTGAGTACCCTCCCTTCCACTCTCACCTGCCAGACCTTCATATAATTGTTAAGTTATAAAAAGAAAGCTAAGAGTCCCAGAACCCATCCTTGACTTTCCTTTGCCAGCATATCCCCTCCTGGTCCCCACTAACTCAAACCTCATCTGTCAGTAGTTGGACCCTCCCTGCTTGAGGCACCCGTTACCTTAGGGCATATTCACAGCCTACAAACCTCTCCTACAGCCATGCGCATGCCTCGCAGGTGTTATGCAATGTCATTCAAGTGGGACACTTGTCCTCAAAGCCACCTCAAGCCTTTACTCCCCTGTTGGGACTTTGGCCTTCCCAGATTCTGCTCCTCTATTATAGCTGGTCCCTTAGCCAAAGCCCACTGTCCTGGAGCTGGCTCCAGCCCCTTACCTTACCTTCTGGGGCCTTTCTCTCTGCTCTGCCCAGGCCCCAGACTCACTAACCACATTTCCCTGTCCAATGTTCTTACATCTCTTCCTTTCTCAGGCTCCAGGCCCCCTATCCCCAAGCTCTGCCCCTCTCAGGGCTCTCTAACACTGTCTTTGCCCCTTCTCAAACCACAATCCTTGGAATAAACAGCTCCTATGCAACCACTCTGGTAGAGTACTTTTAAGATAGAGCTCCTTTCCTGCCACCTGTATGGCTGACTCATCAAGGCTTGCCATCCAGTTGCCCTTGGAGCTTATAATTACAGCTGCAGCTGTTTCCTTGTTTCCCAGGTAGGCTCTGCCCTATTGTCTGCTTGCAGCAGCCTGCTCACCTGGGGCAGTGGTTTGTTAATCCACTGCAGGTGCTCCCCTTTCCCTAATGGGCAGCTCCTTGTCTAGGTAACAGGGTTTCCTCACTGCTTAGAGCCCTGACAGATAAGTTAAGAATGGCTGCAAGGAACTATCTGCTGCAAGTTTTCCCTTAAAGTAACAGGAGTGTTAGCTTTCCTGTTAAACATGCCTTGTGTCTTGAATCTGGTATCTATTAACAAAAAAATCCAGGCAGAGCATAACTGGGCAGCTCTGTGCCTTGGGTAGTGTCTGGGCTCTGTGTCTCAGCTCCCAGCCTCCCCACAGGCAAGAGGGGTGGGACTAGGACTTTGCAGGTGTTTTGCCCCTCCTGTGTAATCAGCATGTGTGAAGTGTAGCACCTATGCCTCATTTTTGCTGCTCCCTACAATTTGCAGCCATAAGTAACTGCTTGAGCTGCCTGTTTGGTTACACTAGCCCTGGTGCAGTGGCACATTGGGTAGCAGCTGTTCCAGTGTCAGACAAAGCAGTAGCGATGGTTGCTGGAAAAAAAAAAAAAGCACCCTACCCACCACCCCTGGCCGCCCCAGGCCAAGCTGGTGCCCAGGGGTGATGCTCAAGTACCCCTCCCTTAGTTACCTTACTGGGCGCATCTACACGTTTCATTAATATGCTTCTGCTAATGCACATTAAAGTTTAGTACCTCTATTGTGAGGTACTAGAAAAGGCATATTATCCTATTTTAATGTGCATTAGTGAAAGCAAACACTTTTTTGTGATGCTTTAATGTGCATTAAAACAGGCTAATGTGCATATGCAGATGTGTAGACTGTGTCCATGTTAGGAATGCTGACAGAGTCTACACTTTAGAAGAGAGTTCCCAATAAAGGAAAGAAAACTGTTTTTGAAAAATACCATCAGTGGAAACAATATTTGAGATGCAGTTTGAAATCTTTTTTTTTGGTTTTTATGCTTTGTGTCTGAAGCATTACAAAAATGCTTCCCCATATCAAAGCCTCTCTTGTATAAAGGAGTGTGGAATGCGCCCATTTCCGTGCTTCCCCAGAGCTCCATGAAATAACCACATCTTGCTCTGCATCACGCTTATTGCCTAGTGCCCTGGAATCCAGGCTGAGGAAGTGGAACGTGTGATTTGTTCCAGGCATTCTCTTGGTTGGCACCCACTGTATCACACTAGCTGACACAGACTGCTCCATGCAGTATGCAGTAGGGCCGTGCGAGGCTTCAGACAGAGCTTCAGATCCGGAGAAGCTTCCAACACTTCAGGGTCCAAAGCAGCATGTCCAGTCTGAAGCGCTGCCTCATTTGGCTTCCCGAAGCCGTTTGGAGCTTCCGAAGAGCTTCGGAGCCGCCTCGAAGATCCAGCCATAGGGTATAATGGGGAAACAATAAAATATCTATAATGTTGTTGTTTTTTGTCTGATTTGCATGAAATTTTCAGGGTGGTAGAATCCACAGAGAGAATAAAGCCTGCCATGTTTCAAGAAAATTGGCGCAGGGGCTTGGGGGGAACCATACCCTAAATTCTTGAAAGCAAAACTCGTGTCACATCTAGGCATTACAAGATAGGGGGGTAAAAACTACAGGAGTGATAGCCTATGCTGCGGCCACAAAGTATGCCAAGTTTCAAGAAGATCAGTGCAAGGTTTTGGGGGGAACTGCACCCCAAATTCTTGAAAGCAAAACTCCTGTCATGTCTATGTGTTACACCACAGGGTGTCAAAACGGCAGGGCTGGTAACTCTTACTGAGGCCACAAAGCCTGCCAGGTTTCAAGACTGGTGCAGGGGCTTGGGGGGAACTGCCCCTCAAGCTGTGGACAAGCAAAACTCATGCCATGGGTAACACTGGGTGTGCCCTGCCGTTTTGACACCCTGTGGTGTAACACATAGACATGACAGGAGTTTTGCTTTCAATATTGTTTCCACTGATGGTATTTTTCAAACACAGTTTTCTTTCCTTTATTGGGAACTCTGTTCTAAAGTGTAGACTCTGTCAGCATTCCTAACATGGACACAGTCTACACATCTGCATGTGCACATTAGCCTGTTTTAATGCACATTAAAGCATCACAAAAAAGTGAATCTTTTTGAAACTTGGCAGGCTCTATGGCCTCACCAGAGGCCACTACCTCTGCAGTTTTCATCCCTCTGTGGTATGACACGTAGCTGTGACATGAGTTTGGCTTTCAAGAATTTGGGGTATAGTTCCCCCCAAACCCCTGAACCAATCTTCTTGAAACTTTGCAAGTTTCATACCCTAAGCAGAGGCTACCACCCCTACAAGTTTTATCTAAATCAGACAAAAAACAACAAAGTTATAGATATTTCATTGATTCCCCCGTTATACCCTATGACCGGATCTCCAAGGCAGCTCTGCAGCTTTGGAGCTGCTTCAGCCGGATTGAGGTGGAAACCTGGTCCGGAGCTCTGGATTGGATTGCGGCCATCCGAAGCGGCTGGATCTGAAGCCAGATCTGATCACTGCCAACTTGCACAGGCCTAGTATGCAGTTTTTCTCTGGCATTGGACATAATGATGTAACATGTAATTCTTAGTGTTTATGGTTTTGTATTTGTATAAATTGTTACAAGAGACAGGTAGGCTGTTCTGAGACCATAAGCAGTTCTACTGTAACAAGAAACCTGATAAAGGATATAGAAGAGTATTAATATCCTTAAGTGATATCTACAAATCTGCTAAACAGAAAATGCAAGTAGCACATTTTGTTTAAGCTTGAAGCTGTGAGCTAAGAACTCATAAGTTTTAGGATTGCACCATCAATATGGGTGTGTTATGCAGCCTTGGCCAATGTCCTCCAACTCCTCTGCCTTTGCTTTTCCATTATCTTATCTCTTACTTTTTAAAATCAGCTTGCTTTTTAAGAGGCCAAGTGACAAACTTGTGCTCTGTTGCTTGGAAACAGATACAAACAATCCAACCCACACAGGCAAGTAAATAGTCCAGCATTCAGAACAATATCACTGGCCTCACCGAGTCTAGCTGAGTGTTTAATCATCTGGTTCTTTGGATAGTTGTGTGTAAAACATGGTACATTCCAGTTTTGAGCTAAAAATAGCAAACTATTAAAAACATGAAAACTAACCTTCCTTTCTTTCTGACCCCTTCTCACTCCAAGTGCGGAAGGTACAATTCTGTAGGTGAACAAGCTGTTCTCAAGGTTTTTCAGGTCAAGGCACCCTTACTTTTCAGAACTTAGACAATATTCAGGCAAATAGTGAAGCTTTCCAAACTTCAGGCTTTCCATAATCAGATGGGACATATGCCAAACATAAATGCAAGGCCTTTTATTTGAGAATGCCTCTTTTGGAAAGAAGCACTTACTTACCTGGCTATATCCCAAGATGCTCTAGGGAATGTCAGCTACTATAGTAGCAGACTTGCTAGAGACTGCCCCAGCACATGAGAGGCTAGATGGTCATTGATATCTTAAGCTGCATTTAGAACTGGATTGCAGACTGGGGGACAGTGCAGAATGCTCAGACCCCCCAAGTAAATTGGGTATCAAGACATCCTGGTCCCATGGACCTTTCAGTTTAAATAAACATTGGGTGGTTTATGGAATACAACAAAGGCTGAACTGAGATGTTTAGTAGTGTCTTGTTCATCCCATTCTTTTTCTGTTGTCTTCGCAGTTGTCAGTTTCTCAGGGTAAGGACCTGCCTTTTCGGTCACTAATGGGTACTCACGATAATAAACAGGGGTCTGTTTTTTCCATTTACTACAGAAAACTCCTGCTCTGGACTCATGCCAAAGGCTATATCTCTAAATGACCCAGCTGCAGGGGCTGTAGGGCCAGGTCTTAGGGACTGTCTGGGGGGTTGTGGGGCATGCAAGTATGTGTGTGTGTGCATGCGTGTGCGCACACGCACATACACACATGCGCACGTGCATGCACAGCAGGGTTGTGTGGAAGGATAAATGTGTAGGGGGGCAGGTGCCCACCGGTGCTGGGGGAATGTGTCCAGCTGTGGGGGCAGAGGGGAAGTGCCTGCCCCTCCAGTGTGGGAAGGGGGTGGGGAGGTCGCTTCAGGGGCAGTGGGGAGCTGTGTTGCCAGGCTAGTGGCACTGGAGGGCCACTATATATGTAGTGGTGTTTAAATCACAGAAAAACATGATTTTTTTTTTTAAATCAGAGAACCTGGATTTTTTTTTATCAGAGAATTTGCAAATTTTAAACCAGGATCACTGAAAATAGGTGGTAGATCTGCATTTACCCAATTAATGTTCTGAGGTCATGGTGCTATTGTAAGAAGGTGTATAGGTAAATGAAAGGATGGCACGTACTGCTCAGGTGAGTTAACCTAAATAGGTAAGTATGTGTTTAGTTGTACTGTGTCTTGAAAGCAAGAAGAAGGAACATAAAACCTGAGGAAGCCAGTGGGAAGCTCTGAAAAGGCATATTCAGTCAGCAAGCAAAGTGTTTGCAGAAACCAGGGTTACCAAGACTGATATACTATGAGACAGAAAAACATCCTGTCCTAGATAGATACTGGCAGGGTCCACTGTACAAAAGGAACAGTGATAGTTCCTGCCCAGCTGTAGAGTAAATACTGCATTATGACTTATCATTACTTTGTATAGAAGTAAGAAAAGCCTGAAAACTGTGGCCCAGATTTCAAATGAATACAAACACTTGTGTTCAGCCACAGTTCCTAATCTGCCAGAAGTATTTGTCTTGTTTTGTTCAGTTGCTTTGAAATCAGTTAGGATTCTACCACTTTTGTACAACTGATGGAAGACAGCCATCTATTATGTGTACACCAGGGTGATTGCAGCTACAGACTTGAGTCAGAACCAAACTTCGATTATGACAATTATTTATTTTAATCTTTCTTAGAAGTAACTATGAGCATCTGGGAAACCTTCACACTCTGGATTTATAGTCTCTGCTCACATGTAAAAGTTTTATACATGCACAATACAGAGGCAAGAAAAACCAAGAACTAGCCTGTTAGGTTTAAAGCTATTGTAAATGAGGGCGTCTAGTGTGACTGTTATTTAAATAAGCAATTGACCACAAATTTGTTCTTGGTCCCTCAGCTTCCTCTTTTTTTCTGTCTTATGATTGCTAGAATCTATCAAGTCCTCAGGGGTGTAGTGGGACGGAAGTTGTTGTTCCTTCTTTAGAAAATACTGTGTTGACCCCCATGACCTTTACATCTTTCCCAATGAGAACAAAGCTTTGCCAAGAATCCCCTGCCTGTATTGTTCCAGTTACTCATTGTCCTATTCCCATGTGCTACAGCCATCTTGTACGGCCTGAACATCAGCATGAATCTTCTAGTGTCCACACTTTAATGGATTATAACTGAAAGCCTTGTGGCAAGAAGCTGGTGACTGAGTAACTTGATATTTTCTTAAGCCAATTCAAATATGCATTGTTCAAACAGTTTCTAACTAACCTGGGCCACTGGCTGGAGGTTGGGTGCTGAAAGTATCCAACAGTAAAGTAATCTTTTACTTGCGCTTAAAATATAAAATCACAACTGATGAACCATCCATAGCTACCCTGCTTGCCTTCCCTGTATTGCAAGACTGCTGATGAAAAAGGGGTAATCCAAGAGGGCAGATGAGATGGTTTGTTAGGGTGCATTTCTCCTTCAGAAGGGCAGATTTTATTTTAGTCCCCAGTTGCTTCCTAGCCGTGTTAATAATAGGTAGCTCTAAATGGCCTCCTTGAGAGAGCTACCTAAGCTAAGGGATTGTACCTCCCTATAAATGTCACTGAAAGGCATATAAACACCATGTAGGTGCTGCTGTGCAGACTGCTGTATATATTGTAGCATAAATTTACCAACTTCAGAATGAGATCTCTATACTGTAACCCAGGGTTTGGCAACCTACTGCCCATGGGCCAGATCCAGCCTGCAAAGACATTTTAACTGACCTAAGAAGCAAGCCAAGAAATGGTACTGTCACAGCCTGCTCTTAGTAAATCTTTCTGCCATCTAGTGGCAGATATCTAATAACTGCCAACTCACAGTCATCTTGGAAAGGAGCTGTGTTAATCCAGCCTGCTGCTAGTGACCCCTGCTACATTCAATCAAGAAGGACCAATTTTCTGAGAGCCAGAAACTCTCTCTCTCTCTCTAACTTAACCTGCTCTGATGGTCTCTAGTGACCAGCCAGCAGTGAAACATTTTTTTTTTTAAAGAAAAAAGGCAGAATGTAAGCCCTGCATGCTGCTGCTGTCAAGAGGCTTGGGCAGGGGGGTGGGGGAAATGGAGCTCCCTTGCTTTGCAGCCCCAGCCCAGCTTCTCCCAGGATACTAGCTAGGTTACCTGGGGGATCCTGTGAGGCAAGAGAGGCCTCCTTTCCCAGCAATCCCTTCCCTCCCAGCCTCTTGAAAGAGAAAGCAGATAGTTGTTGCCTTGGCTTTGTGCTGGTCAGGGCTGGGGTAGGGTGGAACGGAACAGAACGCCCTTGTCTCACAGGTCCTCCTCAGCTACTCAGGCTGGAGTATTGTGGGGGGCAGGAAACAGGCACTGCAAGCCTAGGGGACTCCCTTCCTTTACCTCCAGGGTATTGCATACAACCAAGCAATATTTCTGCCTAGCCTGTCAACAGCAAACTGCTCTGTTTATATAGGTAGCCAGAGATCTAAAATGGCCACCACCATCAAGCACCTGCTGGCTGCTTGGTTCAGCCCTTAAAGTGGCAGGCACCAGCAGTGCTCTCTCACAGCCTGGCATAGGCCTAAGAAGCTTCTTCACTGGACAGTATGTTGCTCACAGTAGTAGATGGCTACAATGTGCAGCAGCATAGATAGGTTGTCCACGGGGTTGCTTATATGATCCTTTCAGTTTTCCCTTTTAAAAACCTAGCCATAGAGCCTTTTCTCAGGGGCATCCTAGGTTGAGAAGGGTTAGAGTTTGCATCTTTTGGGTCTCAACTGGCCTACTTCTGGGCTAGCCACAGCACTGTTACATGTCTTCACTAACAATATATGATACTCCTATCACTTCTCCCCTCATTGTGAGAAAGCAGCTGACTTCATTCAGACTTTGCGCTCAGAATATACACCTCCTATCTGGCAAGCACTCCATGGTGTTTCTACTGCACTAGCAGGTTGCTCTTGGGCTACTAGCAGTTCATCAGAAATGCTAGTTGGTGAAATAAGCTGATGTTGCTCAGTAGTTTGTGAGGACTGGAAGCTGAGCTGGCTGAACCCTCAAAAGATGGAGCCCTCTAGTCTACTGGTAAAATCCTTCTGTTTTAATTGCTTTTGGTACTTTGCAGTCCAGGCTGTCAGCAATATCAGAGACAGGCCCAAGTATCAAAATACTGATTCTGTATTTAGTGTGGGGTCAAAACTGAACAGTGGACGGTGGAAATTGGAAAAGAGCATGTTGTGGGTTCCTGAAGTATTTTTTTGCCACTATCAGACTAGGTCCAGACAGCTAAAATTGTACCTATGCTGACTTTATTTATCATATCTCTAGGCAGGCATCTGTACAGTAGTTCTAGACCGACAGTTAGTGGGACTTAAACCAAGGAGGAAATGATGAAGCCTTACTGGTGCTGTTTATTCACTGTGGTTAGGAATTGCCATCAGTAGACTGCTGATTCACAGAAATGCAATATAATCCTGGTGATGAGTCCTTATTGCTGGGGCTGATTAGCTGATGGGAAGTAGATATTTAACCCACTGAGGGAAGCTGAGTGATAGGTTCTTCTCCATCTATTTTCCATTCCAAGAAAAGAGCTACATTTTATATTTTAGGTGGTGCTGGGGAGATTGGGGTTTGTTTGTTTTGGGGAGTTTTTTTTAATATTCTCAATTTGCAAGCCTTTCTATCTAGGCAAAGAAATTAGGGGCTCAGTTTCTTTTCTTAACACAAGCAAAAATCTATTCCCACTCCCAAAATGATAGTTCAGGCTTTTGGGGGTCCTTGATAATTCATATCCTGTACTAAGTCATGGTTTAAGCAAAAACTATTTGAGAAGAGGCTGGTGGGAAGGCAGGTACTGCAGCTAAGCCTATTGGCCTCTTAGTTCAACAAAAAAATATTGCATTCCTTGTTGGCTAAGTATGGATCACTTTGTAAAGTCTCAGATTATCTGATCAACCCAGCTTTCAGATGCTACTGAATCAGATTTCATCAATGGAAGAGGTATAATGACTGCCCTACAGAGTAAAATATAAAGCCACTTATCTCCAAGTGATTTGTTTTACCAGTCAGTGCCATCATGGAACCTGATTTTATTCTCTGGAAGTGGACTCTGGTTTCAATGCATGAAAGTATTCACAGATCTGTTTTGTAAAATATGACTTATGTGGGCAATTCAGTAATTGGTCATGTGAGTACTATAAAATGTGCTTATAAATATAAGATTGAAATTAAGCCCTTTATAATATTAGGGCAATGGAGATTGTGTCTTGTGTGTTAGACTGCAGAACTAATCATATGTGGTATACAGAAGCAAAGGATCACAGAAAAGTGAACTAAAGAAACTTCTTCCTGGGTTCTCAGCCAGGGAAATGATATGCAAGGCTCCTTGTAGCCGTGTAAGAAAAATGAGACTACTTTAACTTGGTGTGCTCCTGTGCTGAGCCCAGTGCATGACCTAGTTACACTCGGCTTTTCCACCAACTGTAGAGATTGGGGGAAACACACTTGTGGGCCCTGAGCTGGTTGAGACCCTGCTCTCCACCTTGGTGCTGCCGCCTACTGGAAGCAGGGCTTGAAGCCACTGCTAGGAAGCAGTCGTCATCTGTCGAGGCTGGCAGAGGGGAGAGGAACAGATGAGAAGGGCAGGGAGCGAGATGGGGTCATTCACACTGCCACCACAGAGGGAAGGACTGGGGGGCTCCCTGCCGCTCAGAGCCTTAAGCATGTGCCTAGTTTGCCTATGTGTTAATCTGGCCCTGGCTGAAGCTCCTGATCTCTACAGATGCTGCAGAGCTGGGTCAAAGTAATGTGCTGCTGCTTCTGGTAGAGTGTGTTTTGTTTTTCCACATCTGTCAGCACCCTAAGTGGCTGTTCCAACAAGGGCAGCTTAGGATACCCTCAAAGCTATTCTAACTGGGGATGGGTCAAACAAGCCTCAGGGCCTTGATACACAGGCCTTTTAGCCTTTAGCTGTTTAATTTCAACCATAGTAAGCATAAGCGTGCTGTATTAATAGTTAGAACATGTTCTGAGCACTTGCACAGTAAATGAGTGATGTGGTATAGGACTGCACTGAATCAGACTCAGTCTCAGCACTGGACAAGAGCTGGTTCAGGACTCTGTTGTAGTCTCAGGGCTGGGACCAACAATCAGCAAGCTGAGCTGCTTCTATTGCCATAGAGTGGTCAGATGATAACCAAACTTGTATTACTTAACATGATCTGGAGGTACTCCTCCACTGAAAAGTCCTAACTCTGCTCTGGTACAACTGCACTTAGCATGATATGATCACACTTAGCAAGTGTTTTACTGCTTGAACACAGGAAACTTGTGTTTTAAGTGTAGTTAACATGTCCTAAGTATAACATGTGACATGGCCCTCAAAATCATGGGTTGGGAGTTTTGTGTACAGTTCTCTCAGGTGCATTTGACGCAGCTCAGATTAACCTGGCTATCTAATGGATTGGATCTAAACCAAGTTTTCCATCCTCACAAAGCGGAGAAGAGCAGAAGATACCACAAAATCTACCAAGGATCTATCTCATGTGGGAAGCATTCAGATACTAATGATGTTTCCTAGAGGAATTTAGGTAATAAGTAGCCATTTCTTTACTCAGCAAGGCTTTTTTACTTCTGTGTCATGCCTCCATAACTGATTCTTATTCTTTAAATCCTTTTTTAGCCTCCTTTTCATCTCTAAAACTGAAAAAAAAGATATGACGTACACAAGTACATACCTGAAAACCAAGCATTATGTCTACAAGGTAACAGATTTTACCTATATTTTACTTTCATGACTTAGAAACTTTTATAAAAGAAAACAACGTAACATGGGGTGTTTTTTTAAGGAAGAGATACAAAATTATCTTTGCATTGATCTTGCACTTACTATGGTTCTTAGAGTCATTGAAAGATCATTAATAATGACTGTATTCTTGAGGTTTACTAATGGACTTGCTCCTTCAGCTTGCTTTCAAGGTAACCTTTTAAGTTTACTACATTTTTGAAGCATTTGAGTACAAGCCTAATACGAATGCAGGCTTTCATCCTGCTATATCCAGCTCAGTGCACTTATTATCAGTCTCTTCCAAGGTAAAACTTGCATGTTATAGGAGTGTGATTTGACTAGGTGGTAATCTTCCCTCTTAACTGGTAGGGAATCAGTGTGTAAAAGAAAGCCATCTCAGGATCCTGTCAGATGATAGACTAGGGGCGTGCAACTATTTTGGGTGGAGGGCTGCTTACAGAGTTTTGGCAAGCTGTTGAGGGCCACAAGGGTAGCTCTGCCCCTTGACATGTGCGCCACCCCCTGGTGGCCATCTTGGGATGGAAGTCCCAACCCTAACCTCTGACCTTTGCCACCAGAAGTCCCTCCTGTTGCCCCTAAAAGTACTCCTTTGGGGATGAGGCTCTGCCATCTTAGGGGAAACCCCCCCCCCCCAAATTTTATACTAAAAATGAAACACCGGTAATAATATATTTTAATTTAATTTTAAAAAATGTCCTGATTTGCATGTTTTTGCACTATATATGAGGAAATGATTGCATAATAGCTCAAAATGCAGTTTTACCTTTGTATAGTGTATGGGGTGTGGAGGGGTGTTGGGGTGTATGGGTGGGTGGCTGTGGGGTTTGTGAGGAGATGTGGGTGGGTGGGTATGGAGGTTTGTGGGGGTGGTATTTGTGGGGTGTGTGATTGTGCATGGGGGAGGGTGTGGCTGTGGGGTTTGCAGGAAGGGTTTGAGGGTATGTGGGATGTGCATGGCAGTCCCCTGCACACACACACCTGAGCTGGTCAGCACTCGCCCCCACCTTGCAACAGCCTGGAGCCTAAGCGACCTGCAGTGCCTCCCCACCTCCAACAACAGTGTGCAGTCCCAGCATGTCCTGAGCCCATTCTGCACCACCTTGTTGTATGCAGTGGTAGCTGCAGGGACCAGTACATGTAGCCGCAAAGCTGCGTACCCACGTCGATTCCACGCTCATCCGTCAGGGCTCAGCAACAGCAGCTGCTGCTATTGAGCAGAAACTGCTGCTCAGCATGGGGGAAAGCATTCCCACTCCCCACCCCCCCACACACACTGCTGCCAGGCAAGTTTTGGTGTGCTAAAACTGCTTGCCAGCAGCAGGGGGGTTGGGGAGGATTTCCTCCATGCCAAGCAGCAGTTTCTGCCCAGCTGTTGCTGCATCTCATCCCCAGTGGGAAATCCTGGAGCTGGCATGGGGCTGAGCAGCAGCAGTGTAGAACAAACTGCTGTACAGCATGAGGGAAAGGCAGCCCCTCCCTCTCCTGCTATTGGCGCTTCCTGGTGCAGCCACTCAGAGCCCGCACAGGGCTGCCTGTGCCTGCTCTGTGCTGCCACCACTGCCCCATGGGGCAGACCAGAGGCAGCGGTGACTTGGTGGAGACACAGGACAGCCCCATGTGAGCTCCGAGCAGCTGCACCAGGAAGCGCTGGCAGCGGGAGGGGGACAGGCGAGAATGGGGTCAGGGCTGTGCATGCTGGTCTCCTCCTGTACTGTGGAGCTGGGGTGGGGGACTGGGAGAAAGCAGGTGTGCAGGAGCCAGTGACAGCCAGATGGGAGCACAGGGCTTGCACTGGTGTACTGGGACCAGTGCTGGCAGGGCCCAGAGTGGGATGGCAGGAGCACAAGGGGTCCCAGCTGGCTGGGGCTGTATGGTGGAAAACCCAGGTGTAACTAGGTCATGCATTGGCTGGCTCTGCGGACCCCTGCCAGGCCATACCCCACATTCCTGCCACTCCACTCTGGGCCCCATTGGCACTGGCCCCAGGACATCAATGCAGGCCCCAGGACATCAATGCAGGCCCCAGGCTCCTGTGTGCCCTCTCACTTCCACTCCTCCCCACCCCCGCTGCAGCTTTTCCCATTTTCCTGCCCCCTGCCGGCCACTCCATGTGGCTCCTGGCTGGACTCAGTAGGAACTGGCCTGGCCCTTTGGACTGGGGCAATCACCCGCGGTCCTCCCCTGCCTCCCTGCCCCCCTCCCTTCTTATCTGAATTTCCTGCTCCGGTGCAGGCAGGCATGAACAGCTGCACAGTCCCAGGCCAGAAGTCTCTGCTAGGCAGATCCATTCAATCATAATGGCCCACTGAACTATGTGGTTACAGTACATCATTTCCTTAAGTAATAGCACATAAGGGAGTGATATGTGCCTTTGACCAGGTACTCACTTACAGCTGGGTCAACTTGGGACATAGCTTCTGCCATGAGTCCAGAGCAGGAGTTGAACTCATACTTGCAGAGCTACAGAGAGATGGATGAAAATACAAAGACAAATTTGTTCTCTGAAGAACTACTCCAAGGCTTTATTTAGCATGTTCAAAGAAGTGGTATTTCAGTCCTATTTTTTAAACTGTGGATTAATAAATGACAGATTAGTACAGCTACTCAAAACTGTAAATGCATGAACTTCCCTTTGGAATTAAATGGTCATAAAAATGAAAATAAAGAGGTGTTAACAACAGCTGGACTAAAGCTATCCTCTCTCAGTTACTCAGTTGTCACTTCTGAGAATTATTAAAGTTATGACAGTGAGGCCCCCTCTACACATTGCAGGTATCATGCAGTTACCCTGAGAAGAGCTACATGTGTAAAGTACCTATCAGCTAGGGACAGAATTTATACACAAAGAAGTTTAAGGTTAGGGATAAAGTTTAAGGTTAAAAGTTGCACATAAACTGGCTTAAGTGATCAGAATCTGGTTTAAGCCTGTACAAAACAGAAGTTCAGTACGCATAAACCAGTTTCAAAATGGCCGAAACTAGTTTGTGATAAACTCAGTTGAATGTAGTATCAGATTTAACTCATTGAGCTCAAACCAGTTTATGCAATGTCTGTCCCAGACCCCTTCCTGGTTTAAGTTAAATCAGAGTCCCCCAGCATCTTGGTGTGCTCCACAGCCCTTGGGGGGCCTGTGCTCTCTGCTGCAATGGAGTAGGGCTGGCCCTGCCCTTCTCCTCCCTAGCAAGAGCAGGCAGGGGTTGGGGTATGGCCAGACACCGGCCCCCCCTAAGATGAAGTAGGCAGGGAAGAGATTTATTCCCCCCTGCCTCCTCTCTCACCAGCATGGACCTGCCAGACATTTCTGCACTCGGTGCTCCAACATCGGAGGCATGGCCAGGCCTGGCAGTAGCCTCAAGTGAACTGGACAGGGAGGGGGTTTAATTCCCCCCTCCCTGTCCCACCAGCACGGACCTGAGCCGGTATCCGCCTGGCACTCCCCCTTTGCTGCTCCAGCAGTGGGGGGAAGGGACATGGCCAAAGACTGGCCAAAATGGGGCAGAAGGGGCAGGGAGGGGGTTTATTCCCTCTCTATTCCCCCTATCCCCAGGGGACTGCAGCCAGGGTCTGCCTGCCCCAACCACCACCACTGATCCCTCCCTGTGCAGGGTGAGTGGCAGAATAAGCTCCTTTCCTGCCCCCTCTGCCAGATGCTGGAGAAAAGGGGGAAATAATCCCCCTCCCTGCCCCCTCGCCTAAGGGGGTCATGCTGGCCAGCCTCTGGCCTTGGCTCTGTCCCTGCCACTGGAGTGGGGAGGGGTGAGGGACACTGACAGGGGCAGCACCCCTGTCATGGTTTCCCGGAAGTGCAAGCCTCTTCCTGGCCAGGGGCTGCACTGAGGGTGGGAGTGGGGCATGGCAGAGTGGTCACAACTGCTGCAGACTGCATGGCACTGGAGCTTGGAGAGTTGGCCATAGGCACCGCCACCACCACAAAGGGGATTTAAACCCCCAGCCTCCAGCATGTAGCCAAGGGTGGGGCCTGGCCACACCGCCTCTGCTCCAGCAGAGAGGGGGGAAAAGCCTTGGAGCTTCAGTCCCTTCCCTTTGACAGTGGCTGGCAGGCTGGAAGGCGTGCTCTAGCGCCCCCCTGGCTTCTGGCCTGAGCCACTGCAAGCATGTGGCTGCATTTCCTGAATCAAAAGTGAATGTTTGTTCAGTTGCTCCTGAGTTTAATCTCTGGAGTTTAAATTAACCTGCAAAGAGTGAATCAATTCAGCCTCAGGCTTTTTGATTGTCTGTACTTAGCCATTATGCCATAAAGAGCTCCAGTCACCTATAAAATTAGATCTTAAAAACATGTACTAACTTTATATCTAGTTGGTATTGAGCTTCAATTTGCCCACATAGCATGGTCTGCTGATGTGGCTCCCAGCTGCAGGGGTACACCATACACAGCTGAGGCTGGGAGCCCCGCAACTGATGGTAGCCCAGCTGCTAGGACCCAGAGTCCCGTAGCTGCAGACACTGGGCCCTGGCATCATGCTTTTCAGTTCTACAGGGTGCATCTGTGATCGCACAGCCTCAGGGTGCATGGAACCCCAGAGCTGGGACATCACAGCTACTGTGGTCTTTCATTCTCAGAGGTGCATGAAACTGAGGAGACTCCCAGAACTGTGGGACCTTACTTATTGCCTGTGCAGGGAAAGCCCAAGGTTAGGCTTCTCCTGCACCAACAAGAAGGTGTAATGCACGATTTTGTGGATGGTGCATTAGATGCTATTGCACCTTTACCTGCACATGTAGAGAAGCCTTAATCTTCCAGGCTAGACAAGAACTGGGGGTAATAGAAGGTGAAGTGGAGAGGCAAACATTTTTCTTTTTTATACAAACAAGGCAGAACTACTACTACCTCAGAATACCAGAATTTGGATGTATTTTGCCAGCACAGAAGTAGACATGGTATGAACTTATGAATTCTCATATTGTCATCCTAGCTTCAGTGGATCAATTCAAACAAATAACATAACTGAAATCACAGCCTCACAATGGGATGTGGCTTTGGCTGCCAGTATTTGCAGCTAACCATTGGAAATATGATAGGTGTAGCCTGGATACAGCCAGGGGGTGTGCCCTGTCCTCCAATGACAGTGGTGGTGGTCAGGCAGGGTGCTGAGGAAGGGGCAGCTACTAGAGTGCCTTCCTCCCCTCTCTACAGAGCTAAGCTGAAACCAAGTACTTAACTATGTACATTTTATTAGAAGAATAAATACAGACACTTCATATAAAACATAGAATATTTACAAGGCTTAACAGATAATACTCTGTAAAAGCTCTGTTATCTGGCACCCCTCTGGAATGGGGGATGCCAGTTAATCAAATGTAAACCATCTGGTGCACTCCCGGTGTCAGTGTGTTGGGGGACAGGGAGGGTTGCTTTGCCCCAGGCAGGCTGAAGAAATGACAAAGAAGAACTCGGCTCATGGAGGTGAAACCAGAAGTGGTACTTCCAGTTTTGCTTTTGCCATGTCCCTCGGATGCCAGTTAGTAGAGTTTTGTGTTAACCAGCTAATAAAGTGCTGGTTAACACAGCTTTTGCTGTATATACAATATTCCACAATTCGCATATAATACCAAATATGAACTGAATAATTTACAACCTATGCAACACAATTAACACACAGGGATATTAACCTATGTAACCCAAGCAAATTAACAATAATATTTCTTTAAACCTTCACAAATAACAATACCAATATACACACTGAGACATTAAAACACATAAACCATATAAATCCCCTTAAAGAATACCCCTAGCTATATAGCCCTTTACACAATGACAAACTCAAAATAAGGAGTGCACTCAGTACCTCCCTGAGGGGTTTCCCTGAAGCCCCTTCCCTTTAGGGCCCTGGACACGCCCTTCCTGCAATGGAGGGTGGAGGCGGCTGACCCTCCTCACCCATGTCAGCCTCCCCTGCTGGGTCTGCTTCCCCACTAACTCACACGTCCTCTCTGGAAAAGTCAAGACTCATCCACTGGTGGCTGATCCCACAAGAGCCTCTCCCCAGTGGTGCATTTGGCTCTCCTTGACGTCCTGGCACCCTGCACTGGGCACACAGGGCTCTCTCTCTCTCTCTCATGGGAACCAAGCCCTTAGAGACTCCAACTCCCTGGTCTCACACTGGGTCCTGCTCTGGGCACCAGGGCTCTTTTAGTTAAAAGTAGAGCCATACTGCAGGACTCCGGTCACTCGGCCTAGGGCTAGGGCTAGAGTGAGCAGCCATGTGCTGCTTCCAAGGCAGTTCTCCATGTGCTGACCCACACACCAGATGAAGCCCAAGCATCCGTGAGCTGTTCCCAGGGCCAGCTCTCTGTGTGCTGATCTGTATGCCAACTGCCCAGCCGCTTGCTGGGTTCGCAGGCTCAAGGCGCCTCAAGCAGCTCCTAGAGCCTGATCCCCGTGTGCTGATTTGTGCTCCACTGAAGCTCAAGCAGGGTCCCGAGGATGGCCATCTCTGGAGTTCCTCTCTCCTTGCTGTCCCTCGTTGTTTCTCTCCAGTGTGCCGAGCACGCTCCCCTTTTATACTCTTCAGGGGCTCCACCCCCGACGTTCTCTGGACCTGGCTGGCACAGTTCTGATTCAGGTCCAGATGCTCCTTGCCCCCTGCCTTTGGAAAAGGTCGGGGCATTACTTCCCTTGTGCTGCCTCCGGATTGGTGTGTGGAATCCAACAGTCAAACAGCAGACCCTCAATCCTGGGGCTCAACCCAAGCTCCAAAAAGGTAAGCCTGCTACATATGTAAAAAACTTAATATTAATTACTTAATATATATCTTCTCAATATTCAGTTTGGCATAGTCTGTAAATTCCTTTGGACTCTTAAGACTTTGTATACCACACTGTCCTGAACATACAAACAAGTCTCCTTGGATGAAGGAACAAGAGTCCTTGCAATTTTATTGTTTGCCATTAGGATAGCATGGTTTAATAAAAGATTCAATTTTAGGCTGTGATGATGATAATAATGATAATAAATTCCCTGCTTAATAGAAATTATGCTTTCATGATTTTTGTATGTCTTTTTAATTGATCTAAGTGCTGAATGAAGCCTTTTATAATATAGTTATCTCTTGAAGCAGAGTATAATGAAAGAAGGAAGCATCATGCTTATGGAGAGAATGCACAAATTAACAAGGCTTGCCTGAATGTAATGACTTTCTGTTGATAACTGTGCATTTTCATTAGCTCTGGGCAGGAGTGTCATAATGAAGTAACGTTAATGAGGAAATGTGAGTCCTGCACAGGAAGTCACCAGTGCAGTGGTAAGATCCCATGCACGTAATTTTTCAATGTAGGTATGGTCAGTCTTTGTGAATAGACTGCAACTTTAAGTTGTGATATAATTGATTTTTAATAGATGCTTGTTAATTACATAGATGAAGCTTTTCTGTTACTGGCTCTAAGAAAAAACCGTAAGACCAGTCTCCTCACCCAGCGTTCTGTGGAGGACTTGTTTTGGCACTCGCTGGTGTGGCTTTGAAAGCACGTTCTATATGCAAATATTTGTCAGGAGATCACTGATTTAAATTATTTGAGCCCAGGCTGATAGCAATGGAAGTTGTTACTGGGTGGAGACTTCTTGGTGGCCTGCATGAAACAAACTGGTATTCACAGTTTAGTTACCTTCCTCTTTTTCCTTTGTATTACCTTCCTCTTTGCAACAGCCTTTCATGTATTTTCTGTCTTCCTTTTGTGACATTGGTTATTCCTACCTAAGTGTAGTACTTTGCATTTGTCCTGCCCAAACTGTCATCTGATTTATTTCAAACCATTTTCCCAATCAGTCAGGATAATTTTGCATTCTGATGTTGTCCTTCAAAGTGCCTGCAGGCCCTCCCTGCTTGATGTTTGGAAATCTAATGAGCATGTATATGCTATTCCATTATCTAAATCCTTAATAAAGATGTTGAATAATACCAGCCCAAGAACAGACTGTCTGAAGAGCCTCACTTGCACTTACTCCTGTGCATATACACAGGAGTATATGCTCCCCTGTGCATATACACAACTATTGATGATCACTGAATTCCTTATACCTCTGAAGGAGCCTTGTGAGAGACAGTAAGATTCCTGTAGCAGAATGCCTGGTATGCCAGTCAGTGTCTGTAAAGCATAAATTGCATTGCAGATATACATTCATAATTTCTGTAATGCCTATAGCTTAACATCTGTTGCATACATTTATGTAAAGAGAAATGTAAGGAGATCTGGAGAAATGTAAAAATACTTTATAGTTACTTGAGCAGGTAACTGATCATACTAAAATTCATTTCTCCTGCACAGTCACTTAGAATTAAGTGAGGTAAAGCTGTCCCTGTAGGACCAATTCTGCCTTTCTGACACAAAACCAGTATGTGCAGAGTTTAGGGAGTGTTGCAAGTGTCACAGAGAGTGTGACTGGCCTATGGGGCCTGACCCTGACGCTCAACTGATAAAAGGTTTGCTGTTGAGTTCAATGAGAGTGAGATTTAGCCTGAAGTCTCCGCACAGACAAGGTTTTCCAGTGGAGGGGTTGTGAAACCCTTATGAACCTCTCCTGGGTGAATAAAATTCAAATACCCTCAGATCAACCACTCAGCATCTAATTTAGGAATACATCTCCATCAAATGTGGGTCATTAAATTTAATCTTTTCCTGATAAATGGTAACTACTGTAGTCTTCAGATTGAAGTAGAGAATACCTAAAAATGTACCCTGGCTGATCACTTCTCCATCTCCCCCAGAGTTTTGTCTATTCTGAATAACAGGGGATGCATCTACACAAGACAACTTACAGCACAACAGACTAATTTACTGTGCAATAAAGTGTCACCATCTACATGTGTGGGGTATTTACTGCACAGTAAATTAGGCTTCTGTTCAGCTAGTACCTGTAAATACAGATACTAGATTAACTGCACATGTAGACACTGGCTGGGATCAAACTTGTCCCCAGTCAGCCTAGGCAGCAGAAGGCCATGGGAGACAGGAAGCTCTCTGTCCTCGGTACTGGCACTGCTCAGTGCTTGGCTCCCCCCAGGAGCTGGGAGCCCATCAGTGCCAGGACTGAGGAGCTCTCTGCTCCCTGTCCCAGCTACAAGCTTCCAGCATGGAGCTGGCAGCTCTGGAGGGTGAATGGGGGCTGGGAACCCAGTCTCTGCCTGCACCCCAGAGCAGCTCTGCGTGGCGTGGAGCTGGCTGCTCCAGGAGGTAAGCAGGGACTGGAAAACCAGTCCCCACTTACCCTGCACCCACTCCCGGTAGTCGGCAGGGGCTGATTTCCCAGCCCCTGCTTGGGCCCCAGAGGATCCAGCTCTGTACTGCACAGAGCTGCTTTGGCGGGCAGGCAGCTCTGTCTGAGAACTCAAGCAGGATAGCTGCTTGTGGGCCCTGTGCCCCATCCCCCTGTCTAGCACAAGGCTCGCTGGCAGCTACCCCATACCTGAGATAGCTTCCAGTGAAGTCCCTGTTGGGTAGGGAAGCCCTTCCTGGCAGCTGTGTGTCCTGATGGGCACAGGGCCTACTGCAGGGGCAGCTGTCTCCCAGCTTGGTGCACATCAGGTCCTCTCCAAAATCGGGTGGTAGATCTCTTCTGGCCCTCTGCACATTGGGACCATCCCTGTGTCCTTTGTCAACCCCCAAGCTAGTACCCATGGGAGTCTGGACCTCCCCCTGGCTGCTGCATGGGAGCAGATCAGTATTTTACTGTGCAGTAAGCCTACTGCAAATTAATAGCACATGTAGAAGTGACCAGGGCAGGTCCTACAGTTCAGCAGTGCTCAGTGTTATAAAGCAGGTTATCTAGGAGAACTATACTCTCTGTAGATCAAACGTATCTAATGAAGCAAATTTCAGTACTGCTTTTTCCTCTTTATATATTTCTTTCACCTACGATATACTTGGAATGGCGTCCTAAATTATTTAGGACGCTGGAAATTCCAAAGGCTACAATCTGTGGGAAACATAGTAAAAATGGTGTTCCAGTAGCTCTGCCTGCATTTTAAATCAGAGCTGCCGCATAACCAGAGTCAATGTATATGTAGGCTGGTATCAACGTCTGAATTATGATTACAGAAATTATTCAAAACCAAATTACTATCCAGGCTGGCAGTGTAAAACCATGAAAAAGAAATCTCTGGAGGAGAAAATATATGCAAAAGTTTGCATGGTTTGAAAGGAAAATCAGGTTTACTTGCAGATACACAGCATTTCAAGTTAGTGCTTGGTATTGGGTTAAGTTTACAAAAATAAGTAGATGGTTACAGTACAAGACAAACATGCAAATATGTGCCTATTTAATTGACATTGTTTTCTTGCTTGTAGGACATGGATGATTTGGTACAACCCAAGTCAGTACTTCTTGAAACTGAGTGAATTAATCAAGGCCCTATATGACACACATTACCTTTGTTTGTGTTCAGAAACCATGAACAGACTGATTTTTTCCAAGTTTACTTATTTTAAACATACTCCCAGATTTTAGTCTGGATAGTTTGGATAGCCTATTGCACAAGCTTGCAATATTTACTATGTTTATTTACTTCCTAACTCAGGACACTGGATTTTGTTCCTAAATCAATTGCCTCTATAGCTAGCTAAGATTGCATGATTTAGGAATGGTAAATCCAGCATATAACTGGAAATTAGTTTTCAGCCAAATGTTCTGGTATCCTCTTGGGATTTCTGTAGTACTATGTGATGCTGAATTTAGCTTTGAAATAGTCCTTTGTATATCTGATATACAATGGGTTGAGCAAGTGCTGTCAACATATCATATGCCAGTGTGGTAGCAGAGCTGTGTTCACCATCTCCAGTTGCTCCATCCTGATAGGGCCTGTAGTAATAGTGCTCCTACAAATGCCAGGGGACCATCCCTCTCTGTGTGACCTCTCTCATATGAAGGAAGAAAACAGCAGCAGTAGGAACACTCTCCCAAACTGAGCACCTTCCCCTCTGCTTTGAAAAGAATGTATCTACACAAAGCTCCTTAGAAGTCCTGGAGCCAGATGGCTCAAGGGTGTAATTTGTGTGGTAAGATGGTAGTTGGTTGGAGTGTGTCAGCCATTTCAGAGGTCACTGGCAGATCCCAGCTTGTACCAGCTTTTGACAGGCTGTGCCAGTATGTTTTGTTGCAGCAGCTCAGGACTAGCTTTTCGAATTACTGTTTTTTCTCTATCTTTCCGGTTGTGGTGCCACACAGAGACTTTAGTACCTGAGGGCATTTGTACATGCTATGGTGTTTGATCCTCGTTACTTTAACATGCCTAAAAAAACTGAACCCAGGTTATTTTGGTGCATCGCATTTGTGTTTGTACACCACGGGCTTGTGAACTACTGAAGTCCTAAGTGTAATTCCCTGCACATTCTGGCAGGGGGAGCCAAATACCAATCTACTCCTGGTAATGTCTTGTCTAATGAATTACTGCAGGAGGTACATGTTTGCTGGTAAACCAGCCTCCACAGTCCCCGCCCCCTGCTGGGAGTCTCACGCTAAGTACCCCCCCCTATACTCCCCCCTCCCACAATGCCAGGCCACAGTCACCCCAAAACCCTGCCATTTGCACCAGCCTAGGCTCAGGCCAGTCTCCCAGTAGGTGACTCCATTGTTATCCCGATGACAAGCCCTGTGAATCTTCCCTTCCTGTCCCTTTCCTGTCACTGTCACAGGGACTCCAGGTGCATAGTGTCCTTTCTGCACAAGGCCAGGCAGAGGAGAGTTTCTGAACATGCATGTGTCATGTGCACTGTCAACCCACCTGGTAAAAATGTTCATGAACTAGCCCCAGTGGTCCACCACAGCTTGCAGGATCATGGAGGCAAATCCTTTCCTGTTTGTGAAAGACCTCCCCCTCCCTGAAGGGGACTGCACTGGGATGTGAGTGCTGTCTAAAGTCCCCACAGTTACAGAACCCATGTCATTGAAGCCATCTATGACTTCCTGAGGATTCCTGATGCAAATAAAGTTGTTTGCCATGATGTCCTGCAGCAGCTGGCATACATCATGAGTTGGTACCCCAGCCATGCAGGGAGCCACAACAAACTGGTTCACAATGTAGTGGAGGTTAGACAGGCTGGCCAATTTCATGATGGCCATGGCCACCCTTGTGTCGGGCAGGATGGCTTGACACATGTTAGCGTCCTGCCTCTCAATTTGTGGCCCCAGCATTGAGACAATAAGATAAGACATTACCCTGGTCATTTGGACTATCTCCAGCCACTGCTCATCATTCCAAGTGGTCTGCACGATTCACTCCCATCAGGCCAAGTTGCTCTTGCAGGCCCAGACTGTGCAGTTGCTGCTCCAGAGGTTTCTCCGCGGAGCCCAGTCAGATTCCATTACTTCGTATACCTCTCAATTGTCACACTCCTCAGAATATATCCATCCCATTTTGCGAGGCACTTGTACGTGCAGCCTCATCAAAAGCTTGGAGAAATGCTAATGATGCATATGCTATCATTGTTATCTGGTCTTGCATGCCTTGTATTAATTTCAAGGCTAGCAGTAGTTCAATCAACAGCAGTATCACCTCTTCCTCCTCCTCCTGCTCACCCATGTCTTCACTCTGTTGTTCTCTATTCTCCACTTCCTATTCCTCATTCATTTCATCCCGAATCTCCATTTGGTTTTTCTCTGTCATCATCTGCTTCTCAGCTCAGCTGTTTCTCACTACCACCAAGTGGGTCTGGAGCTCTCTCTTGCTGAATTCAATATAGAAGACCACTGCATTTTAACTCTTATCTGCATTTCAACAAGTAACCTTGGGGCACTGGGCATTTGCACAGCCTTTGTTTAGTGGGGGGTGTTCTACCCTGAGATAAGAAAAAAGTTATAATGGAGATGTTCTGATGCATCAAGACTTTGTTGAAGACAACTGTCATCAAGCTTTCAAAGATTTAATTCTGCAATGAGACAGATAAAATTTTGCCACAGCACTCTCATGTTAATGTAGGACCAGACAAACTGAATACTTTTGTGAGGTCAGTAAAAACAGTCTGTCTGTGCTTCTCTAGTTGCACCAAAAAAAATTTGACCATGATTCTGTGTGACTCAGTGGGGACAGGCAAAAACGCAAGCAGGCGTGGTTGATTTTTGCAACATTATGGGGCATTAACCAAGCATCTGAATATACAATAGCTTTATCTGGCCCATGCTCAAGATCATCATCATGTCTGTCTTGCTAAATGTGGTGCCTCATCACCTTTGAGTGTTGTGAGACACAGGTGATACCTTCACAATAGTACATGGAATTTTCCAAACTGCTCACATAAGGCATGTGTATAAAGATGACCCACACATTTCACCAGCTACTTTTTGTGAATCCAATTGCTGTTGGGCACGAACTGCTTCCCGATGTCTCAGAAAACCAAGTCCAGCAGTACGTAGGTGACAAAGCAGGAGGCTGATACCTCCAACTCCCATGGTCCCAACTAGACCTGGTAAGAACTGCAGGATTTAATCAACATTTGGTCAGAGCAAAAGATCATAGACCAGCTGGAAAGTAGGAGGAATACGTGTTTTTATGCAGCTACTGCAAAAGCAATGCAGCCATGAGGGCACAACCAGGACTGGACCCAGTGCCAGTGCATGATCAAGGCCCCAAGATGTGCATTTTACCATGCCAGGGACACAAACTCTTGTTCTGGGGCAGGGCACATAATTGCTGCTTTCTATGACCAGCTGTCTGTCATTCTCTTCAAGGATGCAGGCAAGGCTCCTTGTATGCAGTCTTTTGGGACTGGCATTGTGCTGGAGGAGAGCACACCAACAGAGGCAGGTCCTCCTGAGCCGGAAACCATGAGCATCTCGCAGCAATGAGGAGATTGTTCTGTGTTCATGGAAGATGGGGACTTCCAAGAAGGGCGGTACACCTTGTACTTAACCACAGCAGTGTCTCCCCCAATTCCACAGACTAGCACAGATGATGAGGTGGAGGAGGATGAACAGGAAGAAACTGCTTCTAATGCAGTTTCTTTTCCCAACATTCAAACATTGTTTTCTGTTCTCACAGTCCAAGAAGATGCATGACTGGTGACTTGTAAGTATCTTGGAATATGCCTGTTGCCACTGGCAGGCACTGCTCAGGTTTGTGCAGGTTGGGTTGTGTGTCGGGGGGGAGAAATGCAGGTATCACTGGAGGTGGGTCGCCTTGCTCTTTTGGTGGTAGATGAAAGGTATATGCCATTCTCAGTCTTTTGGGGTTGGTAATGTAACAGTTGCCAAACTAAGTGTTTTGCTTTAATTGTGTGCAGCTGGCACAGGCAGTGGCAGCTGAGGACATGGCTCCGAAAGGGGGACTTATAAGTTTTGGGCAATATGAATGGTGCCTCACTCTTTCAGGGTTTGTTTCCATGCCAGCAGGCCCTTTCTTCACTGCAGGGAGGGTGGGAGGGTGGAGTTTCCTCCTCTTGGGGGAAGGAAATATCACTAAACCGGGAATACTTTTTTCATTTGTTTACCAGGTACTGGGCACATGCCCCCGAGCCTTGGACCCCAGCTCGCACTACAGCAGAGCACTCAAGGGATATGCACTGCAGGCAGCTATGGTCCCAAGAAAGCATGATGGAGGCTTTGGTGGATTTGTCACAAGCCCATGTCCAGTACAGAAGGCTGGTGGGACAAATTCCAGAAGTCGCTTCGTTCTGATGCGGAAAAAACAAATGCCTTCCATGAGAAGATGCTACACCACACGGAGTGCCGCGTTGATGCCAAGACGTCACAGGACTAGATAAGTGATGATATCACACAGCTCTTGCCCAAATGTGTGTTTAAAAAGTAGGTACCACCCCAGAAAGGGCAGGCTCAACTTGCCTCTGTCCAGGACGTAGCCAGGAGCATTACAACTGAGCCTGCTCCCCCAAACACAGTGGAGTCAGGGGAGGGGTGAACAACTCCCAGCAGGGCCAAGTGGCTACCACTGTGGTTCAGGGGGTCGGGGCCAGTTTAGGGTGATAGTGGGGTAAAGGCAAAGAAGTCCAAATAACTGACTGGTTACAATACTGTGTTGCTTACAATAAAACCTCATGTTATCCTGGCTTTCTGCATCTGGCTTCCTAACTTTGAAGGGCTTGCAAGAGCTGCACACCAGTGCTGGGTTGGGGAAGGGGGGTTGATTTTTTTGGTTTTGCCTGCTGCTTTTTCTGGGTGCTTGGTGCATGGGGTGTGGAGGTGTGGGGCCGGGCAATCTCTCATGCAAAGGTACACGGGAGAGCTGGCTGCATCCCCCCTAACCAGTCTGGCCTGCACATCAGGAGTTTGCCAGGGCACCATATATATATATTTTGCAGAGGCAGCTGTTTTGCAAAGGCACTTTCCCCACCTTTTTTTTTTTTGCTCTCTTTTGAAGCAGTTAGGAGGGGCCCCTCAGGGCCTATAAGTTGGGGGAGTAGTTATCGGGGGGCGCATATGCTGTATTGACGAGAGAGGTTTGAAGTGAATGAGAGACAACAGCACACCAGAAAGAGAAGGACTCATCCCAGCGGGGAGACCAGCGGGTGGAGTTGCTCCTGGGGGGGCACAGGAATGCAAATATAGTGTTGAGAAGAGTGGAGGCTGCTGAAGTTGGGTGCAGTGAATCTTTGAGTGCAGGATGAGAGCCGCTTTGAGAGGTGGGACTTGAAAGAGGACATTGTGACATGCTCCACAACCCGCCAAACTTTACGCATTGGTAAGTGACACCTGACACTTGGTTGTGCCCTGAGGGTGGGGAGGGGGATGCATTGTTTACTTCAACTGTCATGTAAATCCTGTTGGTGAATTTTTTGTCATGAAGGAAGGTACACGAGTTGTACAAGAGGCCCGGGAGGGAGGCACTGCATGGTGGTTTTCCAATAAAAATTCCTATGCTTCCTATCTCCTATTTCTAGCTCCCATTGCTACGCTGTGCTCCTGATGGTGACAACAGGAAGAAGAGAAGAACCCACTTTCAAAGCCTGAGAAGGACACCTGACGTCACTTCCTTCTGTATTGTCTCAACTGGCAGTCTCAACTGGCAATGCTGGCAATGTTTCACTGCTAGGTGTCTATTGCTACTGGTATTAGATTCATAATACTCAAAAAATAATCATGAGAGAAATGAGCATTATGATTATTCCTGATAAGGGTAGTAAACAGTGCAGGTATAAAAATTAACCCTCTCTCTGCCGCGACATACAGTTTATAAACATAGACAAAAGGGAACTTACCCTGTGAATATATCAACAACTAAACATGCACATGAAATTATCAATGGTAATTTAAAATATATATATTTCATTTTAATATTAACATGCTACTATTTATTAATGATTAGAATGTTTTTGTCTCTGGTCAGGGTAAGAACAGTCTATGCTGTGTGTGTGTGTGTGTGTGTGTGCGCGCGCATGCATGTGCATGTACGTGTGCATGTGCGCACCCTGCTTCCAGGGCTGACTGTCGCTCAGCCTACCAGCCTACATTGTGCAAGATTTTGAAATGGTGAAAAATGACAAATGTTCAGGTAGTCCAACCAAGAGCTTACTCAGATATGCTTCATTACTCTTTTGAAAGATGCTGGATTCGATTTTCCTTTTCTTTTTATTTGGTTTATATATTTTACTTCAATGTAAAAAAAAATCAGAGGGTAGTATACAACAGTAAATGGCAATATGGGTAGCTCCTCCATTTCTTAAGTGCTAGATTTCAATTTCTTGTTATTATGTCAAGTGCGATATAGCACCCAGAGTGGTTTTTCAGGCAAAGGCTCTCCTTCCCTTCCTCTTGCCCCCTGTCTGGTGACTTTGCGACTGGTATCTTTGTTTCAGAATTAAGATATTCCACCCCATTCTCAGAGGTTACAGTCTCATAAAAAACTGAATCCTAGCTTCCCCACTGCATGATGGGCCTTCCAACCCTCTCTAATGACATTTCAATTTATTGTGATTTTACAATCAAAATAACATATCAGTTTATTGTGATTTCACAATCAAAATAATATTCTCTTAGTGCCCAGCGTGGTACTTGGCCAAAGGCCCTTCCTCCCTTAAGTGACTGGTATCTTCTTCATTTCAGAATTAAGATATTTTATCCTATTCTCAGAGGTTACAGTCCCATGAAAAACTTCATCTATGCTTCTTTATTTTGTGCTGGCCACAAACGCTATTACTGAGCTTCCCTTTTTGAGGGCAAAGGGCATCTTTAATTTGACATCAATACCTATCACCATAAGTGATTTCAGGTGTAAGGTCACATTTCAATTGAGTGAGATTTAGCAATCCAATGAACTGTCAATTATACACAGTACTGCAACCACTATTATACACTATACAGTCTTCCTTACAATCAAAATAACATTTTAATCTATTGTGATTTTCCAATCAAAATAACATTTCAGTTTATTTTGATTTTTTTCCAATCAAAATAATTTTCTCAGTGCCCAGCGTGGTGCTTGGCCAAAGGCCCTTCCTCCCTTAAGTGACTGGTATCTTCATTGTTTCAGAATTAAGATATTCAATTGCATTCTCAGAGGTTATAGTACCATGAAAGCCTGCATCGTTGCTTCCCCACTGCATGATTTCAGTTTCAATTTATTGTGATTTACCAATCAAAATAGCATTTTAATTTATTTCAGCTACTTTTATGAGAATCTTACTGACCTGTTTGAACTCCTCCCTGCCTTATTTTTTGTCCCTGCCCTGAAGGAGTGGTGGGTGGGTTCTCACTGTGAATGCTTGGATTCATACAAAAGTAGCTCACACATGGTTTTACTAATGAAAAGAAAAATAAAAGGGTCAATAAAAACATTAAAAGATTGTTATGTAAAAGACAATGAATCATCTGACTCCTGTGTTTTGTGAAACTATTTACAAAGCTGAGAACCAACTGAGGAGCTATTTGCAAAGCTGAGCACCAAACAGCTGAGCAGCAGCATCAGGCGGGTGGGTGGGTGGTACTGTTGTAGTGTAGAGGTGTATTAATATTCCTTGGGTACCAGGGATCCCACTCAATGGGGATCCGGAGGATACTACTCCACCCCCACCCCAGCCAGTGACCAGACCACTACATTGCCCAACATGCATACATGCAGCTGCCCCAGCTTGCCCCTCTGGCCTGGTCAAGAGTTGGGGGGGAGCGGGGGGACACACGCAGGTGGAAGGTGTTTTGCAAAAAACAAAAACCAAGCCTTAGGCTCATAATACACAGAAGAGTTGCTAAATTCCCTCTTTCAAGTGTTAAAGAAGGCTCTCCCCTGCACTCCCAGTATCACCACTTGCCACTTTTTCTAGTCTGTCAGGGTTGGGATGGGGTGCTCTGTGTGGAGGTGGGAGGGGAGGGATAAGTCTTTCTTGTAAGAAGGTGCTGCACCCTCAGAGAGGCTTGGCTTGCCAGGATCTCTGTATATTGGGAGTGGGGGTAGAACAAGCATTGGACCTCCCATAACAGCCCCTGCAAATCTTTTCAGTAATGCCATTACTCCATAAAGACCCCAAAACAAAGGATCCCTACACTAAGATGGACAGATGCAGTCATCACCTGTCCTAACCCACCCAACCCCAAACCACACAGAAAGACTGCCATGCATGCCAATCTGCCTGTGAAAGAAAACATGTCACACATATACACAATTTCAAATCTTTATTTTAAAAATGTGATGCATTTACATTTTTTAATCAAAAAGACATTATTAAAAAATTAAATAATAAATTGAAAAAAATATTTTTAATAGAAAAAATGAGAAAAAAGTGGTGATTTTCCTCCCCAGCACCTTGATATACACACACACACACACACACACACACATCTATCTATCTATTGCGGGGGGGGGTGTGTGTGTGTGTGTGTGTGTGTGTGTATAATATATACAACAATGCACTACTTATTACGTATGCTAGAAACTATTTAACAATTACACTATTACTAAATAACTTGCTTCTACTGGGTGTGGCTTCTTGATGCTTTCCTTATTGAGTCTTTTTGATTTCTGTCTCAAAAGACTTTTGCAAGGAGGGGAAGAAATTCAAAGAAGAGGACAGGATTTTGGATCACAGTCCAAACACTGCCCTCTTGCCTCCTTCCCACGCCCCCTCCCTCCCCCTGCATTAGAAATAACATTTCTCTGATATTACCTATATATCACCTGGGATGCTGCACATCTGGGGGCAGGTCTGGCATGCAGCATCTGCCTGAAATATTCATCGTGTTTCTGGAATGGCAATGTCAATTATAAGAAATAGGAAGGTTATCTCCAAAATATTGAAGTTTTAAGAGGTGCCACACTCCAAGCATAGTTGCAGACTTACCATTCTGGTGATGCCACTGTGCTTGGCAGTTTGGAGCACCAACATCATGGTGGGCACAGTGGGTGGGGGACATGGGGAGGGGGAGCATGGGAGCTTCAGGGGGAGTGCATACATGACCAGTAGTGGAAGTATGGGCAAGACCACAACCAGAGGGTAGTATACAACAGTAACTGGCAATATGGGTTGCTCCTCCCTTCTTTCTTTATTTCTGTATAAAGTATTCTGTGGTTTTATCAGGGGCCTCGGCAGAGACGTGGTTTGATCGACCCCAGAGGGCACAACAGTGCAACGTGCTCTAATAGTGGAGAAGCGATCGTGGGCGACGGTGTGAAACCGGTCCCTCGGATAAGGTAGGATAGCTCAGCAGTCTGAGCATTGTCTGTTAAGACCTGGGGATGCCCAGTGTCTCCCTGGAGTATGGGGCAGGGACAGAGTATGGTTGGCAGGGTACGGTGTACACCCATAGAATGCATTCTGACTAATTGGAAACTGTTTAAGTCAGATCTAATGACTAAAAATGATCTTAAAAGGTTCTGTACAGTGGAATGGCCTCAATATCAACTGGAGGATCAGGAAAGGTGGCCTCCGGAAGGGTCAATTAACTACAATACAATTCTCCAATTACTCCTGTTTTGTCAGCGGACGGGTAAGTGGAATGAACATTTGTATGCACAATTGTTTATGGCTTTATGGAACAAGACAGGTATTTTGCAGAAGTGTAATTTGACTCCGACAGGATCAGTAGTTGTTAGTGTTGAGTCTCAGCATTCCCCCCCATTACTGTAATGCCAGAGTCGACGTCCCCTTCGGCTTTAACACCTCCACCATATAAAGGTCAGATGCCCCCAGTCCCAGAGATCCCTCCCTCAGTGGGATTTTATCCTTTACTTACTGAAACTGTAATAGCCCGGCCTGGGGCAGATGGGCGTGCAGCCCAGACCATGCAAGTATACACCCATGTACCTTTTAACCCAGTGGACCTAGCGGCTTTTAAAGCACAGGCTGGAGAATTTTCAACTAGCCCGGGTAAGTTTATCTCTGTCTTTGAGGGATGTTTAGCTAGTCACAAGCCTGATTGGGATGATTGTAATATCCTTATGTGAACCTTATTATCTGAAGTAGAGCGGAATCAAGTTATTTCCAAAGCCAGGGAGGAAGTACAGCGGAGGCATGAAAGGGATCCTGTCAATGTTCCTGTTCCAGCAGATGTGGTTCCCCTAGCAGACACTAGATGGGACCCTAACGATCCTATGGATCATACCCGTCTTACCTCTTACAAAGAACTACTTATGCATGGGCTTAGGCACTCGGCTGTCCGACATAATAACTGGGCAAAGCCATATGAAATAGTACAGGAGCCGAAGGAAAGTCCTGCTGCATTCCTACAGCGCATCCGGGACGCCATTCAGCAAAATACCAGTGCAGACCCTGATGATCAGGCGATGGAGGCAATTATAAAGGGTATTTTTACCAGCCGTGCAGCCCCTGATATAAAGAGGAAGTTACAAAAGAAGGAAGACTTAATGGGTATGTCTGTAGCACAAATCCTGGAAACTGCAAACAGGGCGTATACTCTCAGAGAAGGAGAAAAGGACAAGAGACAAGTTAGAATGCTAGTAGCAGCAGTACAGGCTGGAGTCAGAGAAAGGCCACAAGAAGGTGGGAGAGGCAGAGGTATAAGGGGTCGTGGGCGCGGGCGCCTTGGCCCACAAGAAAGACGCCTGGGACGGAACCAGTGTGCCTTATGCTGGCAAGAGGGACACTGGAAGAATGAATGCCCAGAGAAAGGGAGAGACTGTACTCCCATAATGACAGCTGAAGGACAGGAGTAGGGGTGTCAGGGGAAACGGACCACCCCACCCCTGGAACCCTGAGTAAAAATGCGGGTGGGGAATTCAGAAATTGATTTTTTGATAGACTCCGGGGCAGCACGGACCGCTGTAAATCAACCTCTTCAACTTCCCGTAGCGGACTCTCTCACTGTGGTGAGTGCCACGGGAAAAAAGACTCAGTGCCCAGTGTATGGTCCTGCAGAATGTGCTCTGGGAGACTGGGCTCTCTCTCACAAATTGGTCTGCCTTCCAGATTGCCCAACACCCCTGCTAGGACGAGACCTGCTTTGTCGATTAGGTGCATCACTGCATTTTACCCAGGATGAAATAACCCTCACATTGCCCCCTGAAAATGCATGGATAATGACCCTCGTGGTTGAACCCTCAGCTATGAACGCTCCCCCGGAGTGGAACCAGTGGGAAGACCAGGTATACCCTTTGGTGTGGGCAGAGGGGGTCCCTGGAAAGGCTACACATCAAACCCCCATTAATATCCAACTACTGAGAGGAAAAGGTCCAGTACGAATCAAGCAGTACCCAATCAAAAGGGAAGCCAGAGAGGGACTGCAGGAGACTATAGACCGTTTCCTAAAGTACAGCATACTGCGAGAATGTCAGTCGTCCTGGAACACTCCTATCTTGCCTGTACTAAAGCCTGAAGGCACATATCGACTGGTGCAGGACCTAAGGGCGGTTAACAAACGGGTTAAAACTATTCATCCCCTCGTCCCAAACCCGTATACCTTGCTGGCCTCCGTAGCGGGGCAGTATACTCATTTCTCAGTTCTTGATTTGAAAGACGCTTTCTTTACGATTCCAGTTGACCCTCACTCTCAGGAGATATTCTCTTTTGAATGGGAGGACAGAAATAGGGTTAAGAAACAACTTTGTTGGACAGTATTAGCCCAGGGATTTAAGAACTCTCCTACCCTTTTCGGCCAGTCCTTAGCTAAAGACTTGGAGGAGTGGAATAATGAGCATGAAGTTCTCTTGTTACAATATGTGGATGATTTATTAATTGCTGCCATAGATTTAAACTCTTGCCTTAACGCCACGGTAAGCCTCCTAAACTTTATTGGACTTTGAGGATATCGAGTGGCTTGAAATAAAGCTCAAATTGCTCTCCCCGAAGTACGATACCTGGGATTTCACATAAGACAGGGGGAGTGCCAGCTTTCAAGCGAGCGAAAGGAGGCTATATGCCAGGTTCCCATCCCAAGCAACCGTAAGCAGCTCAGGGCATTTCTTGGCATGGCAGGTTTTTGCAGAATATGGATCCCTGAATTTGGACTATGGGCAAAACCACTATATGACTGTGTGAAAGGGGCAGACCATGACCCCTTTTATTGGACTCCAGAAGCCGACAAGGCATTTAAGATACTAAAAAGGAAACTAATGGAAGCCCCCGCCCTGGGGTTACCGGACCTTTCTAAACCTTTCCAATTGTATGTGCATGAACGAAAAGGGATGGCTCTGGGAATGCTTACTCAATTGTTGGGGGCGTGGAAACGTCCCGTTGCTTATTTCTCCAAACAGCTTGATCCAGTTGCCAAGGGATAGCCAGCGTGTTTACGAGCAGTTGCGGCAACTTCCCTAATACTTGAGGAAGCTGAAAAGTTAACACTGGGAGGAGTCGTGCAGGTGTATACCCCTCATATGGTCCAGACTGTGCTAGACACAAAGGGGGGTCTCTGGCTCACCCAGGCTCAAGTGGCTCGGTACCAAGTAAGCTGTTGGAGAACCCTGAAGTGACTCTGCAGCCCTGCCCCTCCCTCAACCCGGCTACTCTCTTACCTGAAACGGAAGAACAAGAGCATGATTGTTTAGACATCATAGATGCACAGTACTCCAGCCGTGCAGACCTACAGGAACAGCCACTTCTGAATGCTGATTGTGAGTGGTACACTGATGGCAGTAGCATTGTTGTAGAAGGGCAAAGGAGGGCAGGTTATGCTGTTGTGACCCTCTATGATGTTGTTGAGGCCAAGGGTTTGCCCGCCGGAACATCTGTTCAACTTGCTGAACTGGTGGCCCTGACCCGGGTGCTAGAACTGTCAAAAGGGAAACGAGTCAACATCTATACCGACTCTAGGTATGCTTTTGGAGTACTGCATGCCCATGCTGGCCTATGGAAACAAAGGGGACTGCTGACAGCCCAAGGCTCCCCAGTGAAGTATGGACCCCAAATTCTCCGACTCCTGGAAGCTGTTCAACTTCCCTCGGAAGTGGCAGTAATGCACTGTAAGGCACATCAGAAAAAGGATCAAGACGTAGCCAGGGGTAATGCCCGGGCAGACAGAGAAGCTAAAATTGCTGCCACCCTGAGGGCGCCGAGACCTGCTGACATCCGTATGCATGCTCTCATTCCATCAGTGGGGGAGCTCCCGGATCCCCAGTACTCATATGAAGAAAAAGAACTAGCCGACAAGCTTGGTCTCCAAGAAAAGAAGGGATGGCTGTGCTCCACGGACGGGAGGATCCTCCTACCAAAGAGCCTGACCCAGCCAGTGTTGCAATGACTACATCAAACTACACACGCTGGAAAAGAAGCTGTCACTCAGTTGGTGAACAAATATTTTCTAACCTCTGGACTTCAACCTCTGGCCTCCCAAATACAGACCAGCTGTTCGATTTGTCAAAAGAATAACCCTCGACCCAGTCTCTCAGCACCTCCAGCCACTTTGGAACCTACTCCAGGCCCCGGACTGGTTTGGCAAATAGACTTTACTGAGTTCCCCCGAACTCAAGGATTTAAGTATCTCCTTGTTATAATAGATCGATTCAGCAGATGGCCTGAAGCCTTTCCATGTCGCAATTGTACAGCCAAGACTGTAGCTCTAAAATTCGTCCGGGAAGTTATTCCCCGCTTCGGACTTCCCCAGTGGATGGAATCTGACAACGGAACACATTTCACTTCAAAGATCATCCAAAACATCTCAGATGCCTTACAGATCCCCTGGAAACTCCATACTGCATGGCGACCAGAAGCTAATGGTATAGTAGAACGTACAAATCAGACCCTCAAGCGTCATCTATCAAAGATCTGCCAGGAGGCCTCTCTGCGATGGCCTGATGCTTTGCCCCTTGCTTTGCTTCGTATCTGTGCCCTCCCCAAGGGAAGATTAGGGCTTAGCCCCTTTGAGATTATGTTTGGAAGGGCATGGCCTATGAACGGGATGCCGGTTCTAGCAGGGGAGTGGGAAATAGGATGTAGTATTTTGTCACGGTATATGTGCTCTCTGTCTGCTGTTCTTTCTTCTCTCCATAGGTATACTAAAGACTTGTAGCCTCTTCCATTGGATGCTCCAGTCCACTCATTACAACCGGGAGATTCTGTGCTCATTCGTACCTGGAAGAATGAGCCCCTCCAAGAGAAGTGGAAAGGACCTCACACTGTTCTACTAGTTTCCCACACAGCGGCAAAGGTTGATGGACACAAGAACTGGATTCATCACTCTCGTCTGAAACCGGTGCCTACTCCACCCGAGGAACAGTGGACTATCCAGCCCCCTGACGACCTGGGACTAAAGTTGCTATTTAAAAGGGAAAAAGTTTAGAATTGACAGTATGAATTCTAGTTTAAGTTTCAAGACTACTGTAACATTTTCCCTTTCCATTGTAAGCTTTCTTTTCCTGCTACCTTCTGCTGCATTCTCTTTACATGCAGGATGGGGAGGGGACCCAGCAGACTTCATTACAAACACCTACGAAGTATTGAAGGTTACTTTTGCCAGTGAGTTTAACCTATCTAACTGTTGGATATGTTCCCAAATCCCTTATCACGCTGCAGGACTCCCATGGCGAGCCATTCCTAGTAACTGGTCAGATATCTGCCAGGAAGAAATAGCCATTAATATTACAAAGTACCATGACTCTATCTTTAACCCCTCAGTATACCCCTCCATACCTGGAATCGCTCCTGGGCGACCACACTTAGCTAGCAACTGTACCAAAGAGGTTTCTTTCAGTCTCTCCAATTCCTCATGGAAGCCAGAGTGGAATGACTCCTATATCCCCCAGCCTATCTGCTTACGTTTAGTTCCCCCTGGGCTGCTTTGTTATACTCAAAATGAAACCACGAACCATACTTGGTTCCCCGGCAATAGTTCATGCCAATATTATCTCTCTCCTGATCAAAACATATCCATGCCTTTGTATAACTGCTCTGGTTGTGACACCGGCGAAGGCTTGTTTTTCTTTACACCAGATCAATCCAGTCGAATGCGAGAGGGGCTTAATGGAATGGTGGGAAATGGGGAAACTTTCTGGATTTGTGGTACCTCGCCCTACAAATGGCTACCTGATGGCTGGTATGGAAGTTGCTACATAGGGTTTCTTGCCCCTCCTCTTTGAGTTTTAACCCATCCCCCCCCAGCCGCCCAAGACGCCAGAGATCCCTCTATGCAACTCCGCCACCTCTTAGTGAGGGAGACCGATTTGGCATGATCCTTCTCCCGGCATATGGAGTAGGCCAGTTAGCCAAGCTATATCGTCAACTTTCTACGTTCCTTACAAAATTTGCTAATGACACTTTAGCTATTGAAAAGAGCCTTAACTCCGAGCTCAGGGTGGGGTATGTGCTTTAATTGGGAACGAATGTTGTACTTATGTCCCAGAAAATTCCCAAGGTATAAACAAACACATTTTGTCAGCTGAACAGGCTTTTGAGTTGTGGAAAAGTCAGGAACGTGAACCCACTGTCTTTGATTCTCTCTGGAGCTGGTTGCCCAACCTCGGAGGCCTAGGAGCGGGCATCCTTAACCTCCTGATCACCAGTGTTGTGTTGTGTTTAATTACTCTCCTCTTATTTGCGTGCTGTAATGCCCTCATGCACAAAGTCTGTGCATCCCCCTCCCCAAGCGCCTCATTATACCCTTGCATTGAAGATTCCAATCCTCAAACACTCAATCACTTTTTGTCTTCAGAATATGAGAAAACTCAGCCAAAACTTTGTTGAGTATTCTCAAAGGGGGGAGCTGTTGGTGTCACTGGGCCCTGAGTAACTCAGAGGGATGGAAGACCACGAGTGTCGAGGAAGTCCTTCTGCTCCAGGCTCAGATGAGCCAAAGCCCCCCCCCTTGCCCAACCTTTGCAACCCTTTCTTTGGCGCCTGCAATCTCCTGTCCTTCTGGAAAGCAGGCGAGCTAAAACTGTTATCTGTGGAATGCAAGGGCACTGCTCGGAGAGAGAAAGGAGGAGGGAGGAGGGAGAGGAGGGCCAGCTGGTGGAAAATCACTGACAGTGAAACTGACCGGGGTATAAAGAACTCGCTGTTGCAGGGTTAGGTGTGCAGGATTTGAGACAATACAGTCTCCCTGCGCCTTTTACTTGAGCTCAAATAAACTCTGTCTGCTTCTCCCCCAGTGTGTTTATTTGGCACGACGCACACCGGGCAATGAACCCAATTGTTGCCTCCCTCGGGCACCTTGTGCCAGCAACAGCAGCCAGCAGCACCCCCCACACCCTCAGCCTCCAACCACCTTCCCCAGCTCTACCCCACAGCCCCCAAGCCCCACTTACTTCTAGGATCCAGGGGTGAAGGGCATGGCTCCGCAGTGGCAGTGCTTGCCCACAAAGGCCACCCCCTGCCCTGCCAGTATGCAGCTACTGCCACCTCGCACCACCATGGAGCCATGCAGCTGATCGTGGGGCATAAGCAGCAGTGCAGTGGTGGCCGCTGCATGCAAGCCCCCCTTTCCACCCCCCGGCCGAGTGACACATATGTGGCTTGCACACGATGGTTGCCACCGCACTGCCACTGCCGTGCCCTGCACTGCTTGCCCACAAAACCATGTGGGTGGCCATGGAATGGTAGCGCAGGGTGCAGTAGCAGAGTTGCAGTGGCAGCCTCCATATGCAAACCCCCTGTCAAGCCGGCCGGCGCGTGTGCAGGCCGCAGAGTGGCACCCCCACCCCCACCCCCTGGTCCTGCTCCTGAAAGTGGGCACAAGGGCACGCTGCCCCCCTTCTTGATGTACCCCCCAGCACCTTCCCTTTCCCCTGCCCTGCCCCTCCCCTTCCCCCCCACATACAATTACCTGCTGGGATGAATGTCAGTGTCTGTGTATGCTTCTATGTCTGCGTGTCTGTGGGTCTGTGGGGCTGTTGTGAGGGGCATCAGGAGGGCTGTTGAGGCTGTGGGGGGGACTGTAGGGCAGCAGCAGCGCTGGGGGGCAGGGCGCGCTGTGGATGGCCTTTAATTTTTACCATGGATTTTGGGTTGTTAATCAGAGAATTTGCCATTGTTAATCAGAGAATTTACAATATTTAATCAGAGAAAACCAGGATTCCAGGTAATGATAAATAGCAGTTGGTAGAGTTGTGAAATGTGAGGGGGGAAAGGAATTCCTAGCTGTAGCAGGCAAACAATTAGCAGAAGAAAAGAAGCTGATTACTGGGAGATCAAGGCCTATCAAAAGAGGAGGGTCACTATCACTTTTCATGTGGGAAGCATTCAGGAATCAAGTGGGTTATAAAGTACCATAAAACTGATATCAGTGTTAAGTCCTTGGTTCCTAGTGTTTTAGCCATCTTATAAATCTTTGTTCCCAAGTTCACCTTTAAAAAGTGTTAGGTAAATTTCCTTTGAGCATGAGGATAGGGAGGTCAGAGAGGGAGCGGTTGTTCTGTGAGAAATGTGTTCCTAATAGTGTATATGTGTTGCTGTCTTCTATATTTTCTTCTGTGAGAGTTCATTCTGGTGATTAGTTTCTCCTGAATAGTTGTCATAAGGACATTTGGTGCATTGGATCAGATATATAGTGTTTTAGAAAGGCATTTAGGAAAGGATCCATGGATTCTGAAGGGTCCATTATGGGGAGTGTTGATTGTAGTAGCAGTAGAGAGGTGTCGACAGGTTAATCATTTCTTGCTCAGCTAAAGGTGTGTTCCACTTGATGTCTGTTGAGAAGTGGAGAGTTTGCTTCTGGTGATGCATTGGGCAAGGATAGAGGGTTGTTTGAAAGACAGGTATAGAGGGGATGGGAATATTTATTTCAAGGTGTAATCTTTGTAGCATATAAGCTATAATTGTTTGATGATTCTTCCCATCTGTTCAATTGTAGTAGGTAAACACTATGGATGTGCCAGCACAATAGGGTTGCCTTCTATATTTTAGTAAGTTCATCATTGGCAGCCATCAGTCTCAAGATACCATGGAGATTGCACCTTTGGTGGGTTGCTGGCTACCACCACGGCTTCTTGAGTGGCTGTGGAGTCCAATATGCAACAAGCAGACCCTCCAGGAAGTTGCAAATACAGACTCAGTTGAGCTATCACTGGCATGCCAAATACCATCTTGTCTTGGTTGTTTCCGATGCCGCACCTTTGATTCTCTCCATCTCAAAGTGATGTAGGTCTTGTGTGAGTGAGTGAGTCTCTTGCTTCAAAGCCACATCAAGTTACTGGGACCACACTGTATATATCCCCACACTTTCTTGCCATGCCTTGATAGTAAATATGTTCAGGAAGATGGATATTCTGGCTTGGTGGTCTGTCTGGTCTCTTCATGGATCTTCTGCAGGGGTTCAACCTCCCCTTTGCTCTGCCCCTTTCCTCTTGGGTGGATAGTTACTGTGTTCCATGGGTGTTGGGTGGAGCTTGTTTGGGTCTTTCTCTCTCTGTCTTCTGCTCCCAGCAACTGGTTCTATCTCTTCGTCTGTTAACTCACTCTAGGGATACGCTCCTCAAATCATACATGCATTATTCCTCCAAGGTTCCTTGGAGACATTCCCATGCAGGTCACCATCCTTTGACTCCCCCAGCTTTCCCAGTTGTCCCCTGTTTGGGAATCTGATCCTATTTCTTTCTTAACCATAACCAATCTCCAGGGAAGGATTTTCTCCTTTTCTGTGCTCCCCTCTTAGGATTCGTCTCCCATAGGACAGAATTAAACCCATGAAAAAACCTCTCTTAGCCATAGCTTTCAACCTGATTCTTATTTTAGAGACTTATGTTCATCAGTAAGTCCCTCAGAACCCTTCTCCTCCCTCCCGGCTATGCGCTACCCTAGCCTCCGTCCCTCCGTTGGTTCCTCTTGCTAGCAGTGCAGGTTAGGTTTCACTTAGGTCGGCGGTTTCAGCTTCCTCCTTGCTTCTCTCTCTTCCCTGTAGTTGGCTCACTTTCTTCCTCTTTCCTTATCCCCCTTTCACTCAGCTGGTTTATGCTGGCCATGGCTCACGGGGTTCTCTTTCCCCAAGACCCCAATTTTGGTTTCTGTGGGGACAACCCTCCACATCACTTCCCCCATCCTGGTTTATTTAACTCTCTGCAAGGGTGGTCCTCACTCAACTTTGTCCTGTTCCCCACAGCTCCCAAGGATCCAGCATCCAGGGAAGTGTTTCTTTTCTGAGGTCTCCCCTTCTGCAGGCTCCGATGTCTTTTATCTGGGAATGCCAAACACTGCACTTTCCTTGGCCTTCTCCCTTTAAACAGCCCACGGCCTCCCATGAGCCAGTCAGGCCAGTTCTTCAGAGTGAAGGTTCCTGCACTCCCAAAATTGCCTGCAGATGTGTTCCCCTAAATGCCAGGGCTGCACTGCATGTCCAGTCCCAGCCAGGTGAGTTCCCCCTCCCACAAGGCTGTTTCTGCAGGACCATGGCATGGACTGGGACCCTGTCCCTGCCACACCTTGCTCCATGGCAGCTTTCCATTTGCAACAGTCTGAAGTGATTGATTCCTAGCATTGACCATAGATGCACAGCTCATGGTTGATGTTTTCCAGTAGGCAGCTCACCTTGGGATATTTGGAGTATGTCCTTGAGTATTTGACATAGCTCATATGATTCACATGTCCTAACCAATGAAGGCACCTCTGTCTCAGGAGCATGAAAATATTGGGTATCTTGGCCCATTCCAGAACAGCAAAGTTGGAGATTTTGTCATACCATATTATGCCAGGATACAGTGGAGCCACTGAAGATAAAAACTGTTTGGTTTTCTTTCTTCATTGGCATAAGGAGTCCATGTTCTTCTGCCGTACAATAGAGAGCTAAGTACTCAAGCACTGTATATGCACATCTTTGTTGATAGAGTGAATACTCTGTTTCTCTAAACTCTCTTTTGAAGTTTTGCCATGGTGTTGCTTCCCTTTCCAATATGAGTGTTAATTTCAACTTCCAAGCCAAGATTTTGAGAGACAGCGGAGCCCAAGTACATGAATTTTTCAATCATTTCCAGTCTTTTATCATTTATTCTAAATTCAGGAGGGTGGTCAACTTCTTGATCCATGATTACTGTCTTTTTTATGCTAATGGTCAGACTGAAATCATCACAAACATGAGAAAAGCAATCTATGAGACTGCAGTCCTGCTTCTGAAAGACTAACAGTTGCTGCATTGTTGGCAAAGAGCATTTCATGGACAAGAATTTCTATGAACAAATATTTCCTTTATTCATGGCACTTTTCTCGTAGCTGTCTCAAGGAGAATATCACATCCATCATGGATCTACTGTATCTGAAACCATATTGAGAATCAGGCTAGACCAGGGGTGGGCAATACAGCCCATGGGCTGGATCCAGCCTGCTGGGCTGTTCTATCTGGCCCACAGGTCCCCTAAAAATGTAGAAAATATTTATCTGCTCCTGGCTGCCTGTCAAAGGCAACAGGAGTCAGGGGCAGTTGGACCCAGGGGGAACCAGCAGCATGAGGCAGGAGGCCAACCCCACCTCAACCCCCCAGCCATTTCTCTGCTTCCTTCCACCACCCTTCTCCAGCATCACATGGCTCCTGGCTGCATGGCCAGACCAGAGAGCACGGGGTCCCATCAGTACAGGGAGGTGTGCATGTGCACAGGGAGGGGCAGAGTGTGTGTGTGCAGGCAGGGGCAGTGTGTAGGCAGAGGCAGGGTGTATGTGTGCAGGCAGGGGCAGTGTGTAGGCAGGGGCAGAGTGTGTGTGTGTGTGTAGGCAAAGGCAGGGTGTATGTGTGCAAGCAGGGGCAGTGTGTAGGCAGGGGCAGAGTGTGGGTGTGTGTAGGCAGGGGCATGGTGTGTGTGTGTGTGTGTGTGTGTGCATGTGCAGGCAGGGGTAGACTGTGTGTGCAAGTAGGAGCAGTATGTGTATGTGTGTATGTGTGTGCAGGCAGAGGCAGAGTATGTGCATGTGTTTGTAGGGTGATGCATACCTCACCATACACATGCGCTCACACCCCAACTTGCACTGCCATCACTGCCATACATGCAGACCTCCACAATCACACCTCCCACACACCTCAGCCATCCTCCTGCCACACACATCTCCTCACAAGCCCCATACCCACCCACACCCCACATACACCCACATGCTCCCTCACCCCACATACCCACACACCCACAACCCCCCACAAATGTATACCCCCCCACAATATACAAGTGTAAGACTTCATTTTGAAGCTATTGTATGATCACCTCTATGTACACTACACAAACGCATGTAAACCTGGGCAAAAATATTTTTTCAAATCAAATTAATGAATGCTGTAGATATTTGCTTTTTAAAATATAATTTGGTATCTTTCTGGTTCCAAGATGGCAAAATCCCTTGCTAAAAGGAGTACTTCTGGGGCAAGGGGAGGGACTTCTTGTGGCAAAGTTCAGGGGTTGGGGGAGGGACTTCCATTCCAAAGATGGTGACCAGGGGATGGGGCACCTGTCAAGGGGCAAGGTTACCCATGCAGTCCTTGACAGCTTGCCAATACTCAGTAAGTGGCCCTCTGCCCTAAATAATTGCCTGCCGCTGGGGTAGACTCTTACCGCAAGGGTCTGTGATCTTAGCAGGATGCGTCCAGTTCTGGGTGCTGCACTTTAACAAGGACGTGGTAAAGCTTGAGAGAGTCCGGAGAAGGGCCACCCATAAGATTGGCAAGCCATACAAGGAAAGGCTGAGGGATCTCAGGGAATTCTTCAGCCTGAAAAAGAGAAAGCTGAGAGAGGACTTGGTAGCAGCTTACCACTACATCAGAGGTGCACTTCAAGGACACGATGAACAACTGTTCACCAGGGCACCGTTGGAGAAAACTAGGAGTAATGGTCACTAACTCCTGGAAGACCATTTCAGGCTCAACATTAGGAAAAACTACTTTACAACTAGGTGTCCAGGTTGTGGAATAAGCTCCCTCCAGAGGTGGTACAATCACCTACCCTGGACATCTTCAAGAGGAGGCTGGACGGTCACCTTCCTGGGGTCACCTGACCAGAGCTGTCTTTCCTGCTTGATGCAGGGGGCTGGACCCAATGATCTTTGCCTCCATTTTTCTGAGCAGGGACCAGAACAGCCCCCCCACCGGGCCTCGCTTAAACCCAAGGGGAGGCGCACCTAGGTCAAGGGTTAGTGAGAAACTAGTTAGGGAACTTCTGGAGGGATTGGATGTATTCAAATCAGCTGGTCTGGATGATCTCCACCCCAGAGAGCTGAGGGAATTAGCTGAGGTCATTGCGGAACCCCTGACAGTTTTACGAGCACTCGTGGTGCTCTGGTGTAGTGCCAGAGGACTGGAAAAGGGCCAGTGTGGTTCCCATCTTCAAAAAGGGGAGGAAGGAGGACCCAGGAAACTATAGGCCAGTTAGTCTTACTTCAATCCTGGGTAAGCTTTTTTAGAGAATTATTCTGGCACATGTCCACGAGGGGCCAGCAGGGGAGATTATGCTTAGGGGCAACCAACACGGGTTCATTAGCGGCAGGTCCTGTCAGACCAACCTGGTGGCCTTCTATGACCAGATCACCAAATCCTTAGATGCAGGGGTAGCAGTGGACATAGTCTTCCTGGAATTTAGGAAGGCCTTCGACACTGTCTCTCACCCCGTTCTCATTAAGAAACTGGGGGACTGTCCTGTTGACACCTACACAGTCAAATGGGTCGCCAACTGGCTGGAGGGCCACACCCAGAGACTGGTAGTGGATGGGTCATTTTCGACCTGGAGGGATGTGGTTAGTGGGGTCCCCCAGGGCTCAGTCCTCGGGCCCACACTGTTCAACATCTTCATCAGTGACTTGGACGAGGGGATAAAAAGCACCCTGTTCAAAGTTGCTGATGACACTAAGGCGTGGGGGAATGTGGGCACACTAGAAGGGAGGAATAGGCTTCAATCAGACCTAGACAGGTTACAGGGGTAGGAGGATGAGAATAGGATGGGATTCAACACTGACAAGTGCAAGGTGATGCACCTGGGGAGGAACAACCAGCAGCATACCTACAGGCTGGGGAACTCCCTTCTCATCAGTGCAGAGGCAGAAAAGGATCTTGGAGTCATCATTGATGCCAAGATGAACATGGGCCGGCAGTGTGGGAATGCAGTCAGGAAGGCCAACCATACCTTGTCATGCATCCACAGATGCATCTCAAGCAGGTCCAAGTAGGTGATCCTCCCCCTCTATGCAGCACTGGTCAGGCTGCAGTTGGAGTACTGCGTCCAGTTCTGGGCACCGCACTTCAGGAGGGATGTGGACAACATGGAGAGGGTCCAGAGGAGGGCCACTCGCATGATCAAGGAGCAGCAAGGCAGGCCCTATGAGGAGAGGCTACGGGACCTGAACCTATTCAGCCTCCAGAAGAGAAGACTGAGGGGGGATTTAGTGGCCTGTTACAAACTAGTCAGAGGGGACCAGCAGGCACTGGGGGAGTCCCTGTTCCCTCAAGCACTACCAGGAGTGACTAGGAATAATGGTCACAAGCTGGCAGAGGGTAGATTTAAGCTAGATATCAGGAGGTGTTACTTTACGATCAGAGCGGCTAGGATCTGGAACCAACTTCCAAGCGAGGTGGTGCTGGCTCCTACCCTGGGGGTCTTTAAGAGGAGGCTAGATGAACACCTTGCTGGGGTCATTTGACCCCAGTACTCTTTCCTGCTATGGCAGGGTGTTGGACTCGATGATCTGCTCATGTCCCTTCCGACCCTACTAACTATGAAACTATGAAATTATGAAACTATCTTCTGAGGTCCCTTCCAGCCTTACAGTCTATGAATCTACTTTGGTGAACAGTTTCCCAATGATGCAAAGTAAGGATATACCATGATAGCTTTTGCAGTCACTCATATCACCTTTGTTTTTGCACAGAGTTATTATGCTTGCATCCTTCATGACTTGAGAAACTTCACCTTCTCTTCAATACATACATATTGGACACCATTTTGTCATCCTCCGACTGTACTCAGCCTTGGTGAGGCCGCAGCTGGAGAACTGCATCCAGTTCTGGGCTCCACAATTCAAGAAGGATATTGAGAAGCTTGAGAGAGTCCAGAGGAGAGCCACATGATCAGAGAGCAAGAGAATAGGCCTTATGAATAGAGGCTGAGAGCCATAGGACTCTTCAGCCTGGAAAAGCACAGGCTAAGAGGGGACCTGGTGGCTGCTTATAAGTACATAAGGGGTGTACATGAGGACCTGGGAGAACATCTGTTCACCAGAGCACCCCAAGGAAAAACAAGAACCAATGGTCATAAACTCCTCCAAGACTGTTTTAGGCTGGATATAAGAAAAAAATTCTTTACTGTCCAAGCCCCCAAGACCTGGAATAGACTCCCTCCAGAAGTGGTGCAGACACCTGCTTTGGGCTCATTCAGGAAATACTTAGATGCTTATCTTGCTGGGATCCTTTGGTCCCAGCTGATATCCTGCCCCTGGGACAGGGGGCTAGACTTGATGATCTTTGAGGTCCCTTCCAGCCCTAACATCTATGAAATCTATGAATATTCATTCTTGCAGATTCATAGATTCATAGATTTATAGATGTAGGGTTGGAAGGGATCTTTTAGTCCAACCCCCTGCCCTGGGCAGAAGAGAAAACTGGTCTCAAATGACCCCAGCTAGGTAAACATCAAGCCTCCTCTTAAAGACCCCCAAGGTAGGAGTCAGCACCACTTCCCTTGGAAGTTGGTTCCAGATGCTAGCTGCCCTGACTGTGAAGTAGCGCCTTCTAATGTCTAGTCTAAACCTACTCTCTAACAACTTATGGCCATTATTCCTTGTTACTCCAGGAGGCACTCGGGGGAACAAGGTCTCTCCCAATCCCTGCTGGTCCCCCCTAGTAAGTTTATAGATGGCCACCAGGTCCCCCCTCAGCCTTCTCTTGTGAAGGCTGAACAGGTTAAGGTCCCGTAGCCTCTCCTTATAGGGTCTGCCCTGCTGTCCCCGGATCACATGAGATGGAGGAGCTGGATGGATTTCCCGCACTTAATAACTTCATCCAGTATGCAGTCCACACCTGGGCTTTACCACAAGCAATCTGACCAATATAGCAGGGTATTTGGATAGGCCTTTGGATAGTACGGTTTATGGGTACCTATACATGTACTTGGGGGTAGGCATTTTAATTGAAGTGGTTAGGAGCAGCTCTAATTAAAATGCTTTTGTATCATATGTATTCAATGAGCTTTAGTTAAAGTGTCCCAGTGGACATTTTTAAATGTGCTGGGGCTTATACACATGATGCTGTGGCAATGCTAGAGCATACTAATTAAAATGTGAAGCAGACTCAAGCTAGCAGACAGCCCCTGCACTGAGGCACCCTCGTGCCCTGCTAGTCCTGTCAGTGTCTACGTGTGTGTTGTGGTGGAGTAAATAACTCCTCATTAGGATAGTACATGTATCTGGCAGTGCTACCCTATGGTGCAGTTAATTAATTTACTTTATCCTAATAGCACTGTATGTATAGACAGTGGTGTTCTACTGCAGAGCTAATTGGTCAGCTCCACAGCAAATGTCTCACGTAGATACACCCTGTGTTTGGCAATGCTAACCTACACTGGAGTTAATTAGTTTACACCGGCCTAATAGCTCCTCACATGTAGATAGAGATGCTTTACTACAGAGCTAATTAGGCACCTCCACTATAAGACTCATACAGGTGCCCCCAGAGACTATAATATGGGCAGTAATGGTGGAGTTTTCTGCATAAAACTACACTGATGTAGCTGAACCATCACCTGAAGCGAGCTGCTTTAGTATGGAGAAGTTAATACAATCTTTTGTCGATAAACACTAGAGTTTGTGTAGCTATTATTCTGTCAACAGAGCCCCCTTGTCGGGGTGTGGGATATGCCAACAGAAGAAGCATTTCTGTTGTGCACCTAAATGTTCTGGCATAGCTATGTCAGTTGAAGGTGTGATTTTTTTTCCCCCACGGTCCGGGGCATAACTATGTAAGCAAAATCTGTAGCGTAGGCTAAGATAGAGAAGGCGTTCCCATGTAGGATAAGTGTCACGTCATCCTGCACTTAAGTGGCGTATATTAATGTCTAGTTGGATCAGGTTTATTGTGTACTTGATATTTCACCCTTCACTTAGTCTGCAATTGAACCCTTTAGAAAAATTTCATTCAAGAATAAAATGGATCTTACCTGTATAGATACAACCCTCTCTAAAATACAATTATACAGAATTTCAATTGCCTATATTGTGCAGCTCAAATTCCATGTTTCTGCACAAAATAATAGTTCCAGTAAGAATTTTTAAAATACCTTGTCCACCCTGCTTTGCAATAACAGTTCAGATATTTTATGCAATATATTCTCAGTTTTCATTGTGTAGTACTTAGTGTGCATATGGCAGAACTGAATATCAAAGTAACTAATAATTAGGCCATTATTTTAAAGTGTTATTAATCTGCTATGAAGTGAGCTGTTGCTCGGTAGTTTTTATGTATTACGCTTCTGTGCTAGTCTAATGGGCCCTGTGGTATAATCTGCCAAAAATACAAAGAGCTGCCACTTCTAATGAGAACAGTCTATTGGGAAGAAATTCAAAACATTGCAGTCATGCTGATTGATTTCTGGAAGCATGGTATTGGAAGCATTTGATATATCCAAAAAGAGATGGAAAAATATGGAATTTCAGTCTGAACAATCAGCTTTAACTTCTTTCAGCTAGACTGAGGTCTGTTCACTAGGTTGTATATGTCTCAAGAAACTAGTCTTTCCCCAGATCTTCAGAGGAGCTGTGAACTAGGATATGCTAGCTTTCTAATACATTCCCCTCCCCCCTATCCTAGCAATAGTGTAGGTGCACTTCAGAATGACATTGGTGCTAATGCTGGGGAATTGAACCGAGGGCCTCCTGTTTTTTTAGTTCTGTACCAAGCTTCTAGTGCCTTGACCCTGTTCTGAGTCCCTGCTCTCTGGGCTTCCAATACCTGTCCCTGGCTGCTGGATCCTTGTTTCATTGCTCCTAGTTCTGTATCTTATTTCCTTGTTGTTGTTCCTAGTCTAGGCTTGTTGCTTGGTGGCTGCCAATTCCAAGTTCCTAGCTCCTGGTTGCTGGCTCCTGCTTTCTGTCTTCCTAGTTTCATGCCTGGTTCCTAATTAGTTCTAGGCTATGACCCTGATTCTGATTCTGGGTTTGTGATCCCTTGCTTCCTGACCTTGCCTTGTTTTGACTTCTAGGATTGTGTCTCCTTAGGACTAAGCCCCAACTATGTATGCTCCTGAAAACATGAATATACTTATTGTAGGGTAAAGATACTTTATACTAGTATAATTTATTTCTGCACTAGTAAAAGCATAGAGATACTGGAATAACTGCACCCACACTGTGGACATTGTACTGCTTTAATTATATATATCATTACAGTTAAGATTGTAGATTGTGTTATGGGTAGATGGCACAATCTGCCCATGCACCTTTTATTTTCCTGTTCTGAAACCTTTAATGCAAACTGTGAAAGCACCAGAGCCAGGGTCCAGTAGATTAATGAGCTGGTTGTACTGTACTTTATTCTGGTTAGAAATGACAGAGTTTAACACATCATCCATGAGGTAGGGAACTCCTTGCCTCCTAGGATCATCCTTTTGCATTACTTCCTCTGAGTTATGCTGCCTGACACTTTTTGCCATAAGCTTCCTGGCTGCAGGTTATGATCTAGCTCTTCCAAATTGTGACAAACAGTACTTTGGTATGCATTGAGCTTAGTGCTATCTCCAACAGCTGTATGATGTAGTCAAGGTGACAAGCTGTGAAATAACAGTAATTTTGGTGAGTGCTTTCATAACCATAATACTATGCTTGTGAACTATAAGATATATACTACAATAAGATCTAGAAGCTTTGCTCATAGAGCAGGGTCCTACTATCCAAGGTATTATGTACACATACACTGTTTTACAAAATGTGTCTTCCCTGGGGTTCTGCAAAGTGATATGAGGTAATGGCAGAGTAGGCCAGGAGGCAGTGCATCACCATTGCCAGGCTGAGTTGCCTGGCTCTGCATCCATCTTCAGGATAGGAGTAGGGTTCCGCAGCAGAAGAGGTGATGCGAAAGGGTTCTGTTACTTGAGGAAGCCTGAAACCACAGTGTACACAGAACAAAAAGGTTTTCGCTGTTTCGGGGGAACTTATAGTCTGTCTCCACTGCAAGAGGCTTCAGAATACAAGTAGAAGAGTGAGAACACAAGTTAATAGTGTGACAGTTGTAAGTAGACAAGTTTCTTTGGGTGAATCTGATATCTTTTATTAGACCAACTTGAATAGTTGGGAAAAAATTTTAGCAAGCTTTCGGGTTTAAAAACCCTTTGTCAGGCTGAGGAAGCCTCTGCAGTTGGTGTGTGCCATTCCTGGATGGAATGATTAGTAAAGAAGCCAGAGGCTGGGCTGGTGTGCATGCAAGACAAGAAGTCAGTGAAGATGTAAATTGAGAAGTCAGTGAGAGACAGGCGGGGAGGCGGGGGAGAAAAGGGGGATGAATGTAAAAGTTGAATAGTGGAGAGGTACCTGGGGAGTCAGATGACAGGCAGGTTATAATGCGTCATAAATCCAATGTCTATATTTAGTCCATGATTTTTTGTATCCAGGAGGTTGATGAAGTGAAGTTCATAGGTTTGTCTCTGAGAAGTGTTTTGTAAGTTCCTTTTGAGGATTAGAACTACACAACTGGAGAGAGAGTGGTTTTCTTGTGAGAAATGTGCCCCCAAAGGTAAGTGGGTATTTTGATCCCAAAACTCTGATCCTGAAAAGTGGCAGAAAAGGACATTTTTCTTGTGATTTCCAAGTTGGTCTAATAAAAGGTATCATTTTGGAACCAAGAGTTCTAGTTTTTGGTATGTTGTATTCAGAACAACTTTGTGAGAAGTTGTTTTCAGGAGTGCTATACTTTCTAACTGAAGAGTGAGTACATGGTGCCTCTTACCATGTGATAAAAATTAAAATGAAAGAAGAAAGGGTACAGGACAGATGTAGATATTTGGATATGATTTACATTCATAGGATCAGCAGATTCACTGCAAGAAAAACACTTCATTTTATGAGGCAGTTGCTCCACCTAGCAGCAATTTCTTGAAACAACAGGGGAAAAAAAACAGTTCCCAAGACCTGTATTCCAGTTTATTACAGCTACTTAAACCTGCCTGTAGTTTGAATGAAAAAAAGAAAACTGGGATCTCTCAAGGTTCTGGATCCAAGGCTTTGGTCTGAGCCAGTCTGTGCTTTGTGCATTACGCTAAATTGATGGTTCCTCTTCAATAAAAGTATCAGTAAAGGATAATACTGCTTAGAGAATAAATGGTCCTCTCTGCCAGGATCTTGTACCTACGTGTAGGGACCTACTTAATTCAGTTTTGTGGATTTTTGTGGAAATTGCAAAATCCAAGATTGTCCATAATATCTGCAAAATCAACAACCAAAAACATCTTAATAAAAATAAAATGCTGGCTCCCCAGTTGGAGCCAGCAGTCCTTGCTGTCAGGTAGGGAAGGTGCCAGCTGTTGGGAAGGCACAAAAGGCAGCAGACAAGATGGCGGCTACCCCTTCGACCCTCCCCACCTCTCCAGTCAGCACTGAGGGCCAGGGCTGCTGCAAAATGACTGTGGAATTAGAACTTTATTCCATGATCAACCCACGAAAATTGATAAGTCCCCCTGCAAGCTAAGTAGACCCCTACATATGTAGGATTGTTCTGTACAGGAAAGACAGCATTGAATGACCTTCCCGAAGAGGAAAAACATCCACAATGGAGAATACTCCTATTGGAAGATGATTTTGTAGTTTAGCTATCTTTGTCACTGGGGTTAGGAGAGTTTTCCCAAATGTTAGCTTCATATTTTTCTTTAAACCTCTCTCCCCGCTTCAGCCCCCCCAACCCCTCCCTACAGTTTACAAATCACCAAACTAATATCACTAAACCACTCTATTCAGTACTGGTAAGGCCTGAGCAGAAGTAGTGTATCAACTTTTGGGCCCCACACATCAAAAAAGCTGGAGACAGATCGGAAATAGTCCATCCGAGAGCAACAAAATTATTAGAGGCCTGGGAAGCAAGATTTATGAGGAAGGGCTGAAAGAACTAGTGTTATTTAGTCTGAAGAAGAGAAGACTGAGAGGGGAGGTACTAGAAGTCTTGAAATACCTTGAAGAGTGATTACAGAGAGGATGGAGAGCTAGGACTGCTCTTGGATTGCAGGGCATTTCTCTGTGGCTGTAGAGGACAGGATTAGGAGTAATAGCTTTGAGTTTCAGCAGGGGACATTTACACTGGAGATCAGGAGAAACTTTCTGACCATGAGAGTGGTCAATCACTGGCAAAGACTCCCTAGAGAAGTTTTAGAATCTCCACCCCTGGAAATTGTCAAGAGCAGGTTGAACAGATGCTTGTCTGAGACTTGTTTAGTCAGGGCTGATCCTGCCTTGAGCAGGGGGCTGGACTGATGACTTTGTGAGATCCTTTCCAGCCTACTTCACTGTGATATAATGCCCAAGATCTTTGATCTTATTCCCAAGGGAGATGTTATCTTCAGTTAAAGTACTAATTTATTAATCGTGTGACAAAAGACTATTAAACAAGAACAAATGTGAATCTTGTACTCTATCAGCCTGTCCAATGACACTGATATCAAATCTAGTTTCAGAGCCATATCTATCAAGGTCAAAGAGATTCTAATGTTAACAGGAAAAGAACTGACATGTACATTTGTATTGATATCTTGTTGAGTCCATTTAATTTCTCCTGTTTGCATATGTATAGGGATCTTTGGATGCTGTTTTATCTTCATTGCGGGATTCTACAGCTAAAACTTCAAGATTAGGAGCTCTGTTTGGCAAGGATTTTTCTAGGCTATGAAAGCAGTCAATTAGTAGCTAAACAAGAGCGCCAGAATCATGGATTGCATAGAGTAATTTTCTTCTTGCTATTCTTTGTAAATAAAAAATAAGACTAGATATCCTATTTAAAACAGGCAGGTTTGAATACTGGTAGCATTTTAAATATGTTAATTTATTTAAAACATTATTGGATTTGTACCATTTTATTAACTCATGCAATGATGTTGGGGTAGTAGACTGTGGGAAATAATGAACATTCAATTAATTAAAAGCAGCAAAGGAGTTTATCAGCATGTTGCCTTAGCTACCACATTCAAAAGTGGGTTAGGACAACCTACCATCCATGGGGTGGTATCCACCCTTTTACCCAGTACTTAGCAGTATCCCAAATGCTAATATTAGTTGAATGCACAGCTACAAGCAAACTATGATAGTCTACCGAGTTGATTTTAATTAATAAATCTCTCTCTTGAGCAGTCCATGGGAAAAACTAAATGGTAGATGGGGGAGAGCTTGTGTCTTGTACTCAGTCTTGGTCTGCACTCCATTATTGTATTGTATAGCTACCTTTTAAGGGCATGATTTTTTAAAATAATATAATAGTGTAGCTCTTAACATAGTATAGCTCATTCTGGTTAATGCAGCAGTATAAGTATGTTTATACCAACATAAATTGAAGAACTACCACTTTAATTATAGCAGTATATTTTTGGGAATGTCAGGCTCAGATGATGGACTTGAATTGCTTGCTTGCATGGTGTTGCAAATATTGCTGCTTTCTAAGGTTACCAATGCTGGGCAAACAGTGTTAAAAGGACATCAACCTAAATCACACTTCTGATTGCAAACTTTGTCTTGACCCCTATTACTCATAACATTAATAAAGTGTTTTCTGCTAAAATTGTTAAAGCTAAAAGCTAATGACTTCCCTGTCTTTTTAAGGTTCATTTGTGTGCATTTGACAGTAGTTGGCACGTAGTCAGCTTTGCAGCTTTGCCAGTGTATTGTTTTATTTTGTCAGTTTATTTTGCCGGTATGGTTCTTTCTCTGTTCTTTTAAATCACAGACTGCAAAAGCCAGGTTCCTGGAAACTAGCATTAATTTTCTTTTCCTGAATGAAATAGGTTCAGGTTTTGTGATGTCTATTTAATTCAGCTTTAAAGTTGAGAGTCTAACTGCACACTTAGGACATTCAGAATTAAGTGTTCTTCTAGGACACTGTTAGCTCTGTTGTCTGACATGGATGTACTGGAGCAGGTCTTCCTTTGCAGGACTTGGTTCTAGCAGCACTTTCTATCTTTGACTGTCAAATGTTGAGGCTCTCATACTTGTAATTCATTACAGACATTGTGACCGTCGGGCTAGCGGAGGTGGAGGGAGCACCCTCTTCGGAACAGCGTCACGGTGGAAGGGTGGTGCTATCCCCCTAGGTCCGGAGCAGATGTAAGGTAATCAGGTCCCCGCCCTGGTTCTCGCCCGCCACGACTTGTTGTAAGGTTCAGTGGGACGGCTCCTGATTCTCCGTAGCCCGGGGTCCCCGACGGTCACGTTGCGGGGCTCCGCCACCCCTTAACACCCCGGCCTTACGCCCCCTTGGATTTCCTGTGGGCGAGACCCCGGCCCTCGCCTGGGGTGCCCCGGTGATGCTTCTCACCGGGTCCCTTGCCCGGGGTAGAAACCTAGCCGGCGGGCATCCCCGCTTCTGACCTGGGTCCTTCTGGGGGTCCTCCCTTCCGGTTCTGGCCCGCTGGTGTCCGGCGTCGGTCCAGGCGCTCACGGTGCCTCGTCGGTGCCCTTCCAGGTCCCAGCGCCGACTCCCGATCTGCAAACTCCGGGCGCAGGCGGGACGCAGTCCCAGTACTCCCCGTCGCTGGAACCCTCGTTGTCCGGGCCGGCCCGCCACTCCCCGCTCCGGGTTCGGGGTCCAGCTGCCGCCGCTGTCCTCCCCCCCAATGGGGTAAGTAGCCCCTCCCCGTCGGCGTCCGCGCTCCCGCCGGGTGCGGGTCCCCTTGCCGTCTCCCTTTCTGGACTCCCTGTCTCCGCGGCAGGGAGTCCCTCCTCCGGGCTCCCACCGCGTCCGTCCCGGCCGGCTGTTTTTATTGCCGGCTCCCGGCCACCGGCACGGGCGCCGGCTTCCGGCATAAACAAGCGGCGGATGTCCCGCTCGGGCTCCGCCGCCTCCGCGGGCGAGCCCCGCCCCGTCTCCCCGGGACAGACATAAATGAATTAAATCTCAGTCTTTCAATAATGAGGGAAATGTTGACCTAGTTTACTTGATCTGACTATGCCTTGGCCTGCAACTAAGCTGGAAATAATACACAGGAATCCTAATTCCATCCTATGTCTGAACCACAAATCTGCTGCATAACCTGCACTGGTTCTGAACATGCTGCACGTGTACTTCTTGCTCTTTATCGTGTTACATTGGGTCACGTGTTCCATAGCCGTGTGCTTTGTGTGTGAGTTCATTTAATTAAAGTTGCTTTTGGAATTATAAACAGCTATTGTTTCTTTGTAGCCTGAAACATTTTCTCAGGGCAAAAGCTGTGGTGGATGCTGATTACTTGGAAGGTGTCCATGTTAATATTTCCAGAAGGAAATGGATTCTGAAGGATATTAATTTTATAATAGCAGACTGAGCTGGCATTTACAACAAAAGCCCAGAAATGTGGGAAGTGACTGGCTGGATGAGACCAGGTGCCTTGAGTCAGTGGAGTTCTATGTAGAAGCAAGCATAAACCTGCATGAATTGCAGTGCTAGGACTGCTCTTGGATTGCAGGGGTGCAGCAGATTTGCTACAATTGTCCATGCACTTTGGAAGGTTAGAATTGCTTTGAGTCAGCTACAATTATGAATACAACCACTGTTTTTACAAATAACTCCATGATATTTGGGACCCTGAGTAAAACCCAAGTGTTTGTTCACAGGGTCTGAGAGAGAGTGGCAGGGCAGCATATGGGAACCTTGGTAGGTTTTTCCCTGCTCAGAGTACAACCTGTACCTCCAGTCTATATGCCTTTCTTTCTATTTATTCATGGAAAACAGAGAGAACATCCATGAGCTATCTAGAAGAGAAGGTATACATGTGTCTTGCTTTTTAATACTGTCCACTGTAAATGCCTTCACAGGTATTCTGAATGCAAAAGCAAAGTACCCAAACTCAGTTGCAAGCATGGTACCCAAACTCAAAAGCATGAGACTCAATTGCCACTGGTTTGTTTTTATTTTCTTTGAATTTGTATGCAGTCACATACATACATACATAGGAGGCCTCAGGCACCCCTACACCAGGGCTTCACCCAATACGATCACATAGCCCAACTCCTTGATGAACAGGGAGATGTGAAGTCTGCCTGTGTGTGTACCCTTGATACTTGGGTTTACTCAGGGTTTCACTCCCTGTCTCTTCCCTCACAGCAAACAGCAGCTGAACATCATCTTTTCGAAATGAATGTTTCTTTAGCCTTTGACCTGTAAATCATTGACCTTTTGCCTCACTGTAAGGCCTGTGTATTGTAGTAGTCAGGAGAGGGGAAAATTGGAGACAGTGAAGGCACTCCAGCTTCCACTGAAAATCAATGAGAACTGTGTATCTTATTGCTATTTGTGGTTTCTGAAGATCTTCCCTCACAACTGTATAGTATATAACTAAATCCTTTCCTGTTTCCTTTCAGCTACTCAGTATGGTTCAGCTTACTCAATTACCAAACACTATTAATAGCTGGTAAGTATTGAAGATGGGGGTTGTGATGAGAATGGGCCTCTTGGCAGACACTGAGGGCACATCCAGACAAGCGCGGTCGTGCGGTATGTGGGGCAGCAAACATGTTTCCGGCGCCACATACCGCACTGTCCAGAGTTCTCTGTGCTGCAAGTGCATGCTGCCCAAGTGTGTGCCGCTCTGGTTTTTTTCCTGCAGCTTTTTTTGACCCCTGGATATCCCAGGGTAAAAAAAAAACTGTGGAAAACCCTCCCAAAGCAGTACACACTTGGGCACCATGTGCGGCTAAAAAGTGGAGCCAGGGTGCTTGAAGCTGTGCTGTGGCTGCCAGCCAGGCTTCACCCGGCAGGATTGCCATGGCTGCAGCTCCAGGAGGCCCCCAGGACCCCAGGCAAGGCTGCTGGGGGCAGCACAGTGCTGGCCCCAGGCTCCCCCTATGCCAAAGCATGCATGGCACGGGCGTTCCCCAGGGACAAGAAGCGGTGGCACAAGGTGCACCACCGCTACTTGTCCCCAGGGAATCAAATGTCCATGCAGGTCTGGACATGCCCCTAGTGACCATTTGTCATTGAAAAGAGGCACTGGGTCTTCTTGGAGCCTTTATAAAGGGGAAGAAGGACGAACAAAAAAGAAAAGAGTGAAGGGTTTTTTTCCAACTGCATGAACGTATTGTGTTGGGCATTAAAGGTTTTGGACAATCATCTGAACTTTTTCCTTCCTATTGGATTTGAACCTCCAGGATTTTATAGGTTCACCCACTACCGTTGGTGTTCTAATACTTTTTGTTTTGTTGAAGGACTACGCCAGAAATAAGAATATAAGTAAACATATATAAATCAATATATATACAGTATTTACCCAAATACAAGGCAACCCTGGACTTAGAATGACTCCCTAATAATTAGATGCTGTACATGAAAATAATTAGATCATGGAATCATAGAATCAATGAATGGGAAGAGGCCTAGACAGATCATTGAGTCCGACCCCCTGCCATGGGCAGGAAGGAGCACTGGGGATGGCAGGGGTCATAAGACCCCAGCCAGGTGCCTATCCAGTCTCCTCTTGAAGATCTTCAGGGAAGGTGAGAGCACCACCTCTCTGGGAAGCCTATTCCAGGCTCTGGCCACCCTTACAGTGAAGCAGTTCTTCTTAATATCTAACCTAAACCTGGTGACTCCAAGGGGGGCCCTGGTGAACAGACTTTCCCCAGGTCCTGCTGCTGGCCCCTGATAAGGTTGTAGGCAGCCACAAGATCCCCCCTCAGTCTCCTCTTGCAGAGACTGAAGAGATTCAGGTCCCTCAGCCTCTCCTCATAGGGCTGGCCACGGAGGCCCCCAACCATACGAGTGGCCTCCTCTGGACCCTCTCCAGGGTCTCCACGTCCTTCTTGAAGTGCGGCGCCCAGAACTGGACACAGGACTCCAGCTGCGGCCTGACCAGCGCCGCACAGAGGGGGAGCAAGACCTCTCTGGACCTGTTAGTGATGCCCCTGTTGATGCATGACAGGGTGCGGTTGGCTCTGCCTATTGCTTCATCGCATTGGCGACTCATATTCATCCTGGAGTCAATCCTGACTCCAAGATCCCTCTCTGCCTCTGTGCTGCCGAGAGGGTCAGCCCCTAACCTATAACCATAATGCTGATTCCCTCTCCCCAGGTGCAGCACCCTGCACTTGTCCTTGTTGAACTGCATCCTGTTCAGATCCGCCCACTTCCCTAACCTATCCAGGTCTGCCTGGATGCGGTCCCTGCCTGCCGGTGTATTCCCTTTACCCCACAGCTTGGTGTCATCAGCAAACTTGAACAGGGTGCTCTCCACACCCTCGTCCAGGTCGCTAATGAAGATGTTGAACAGCACCGGCCCTAGGACCGAGCCCTGGGGGACTCCATTGCAGCGAGGGGCACAACCCTGCCTGCTGCCCACACTGGTCCCATGCACACAGGGGAAGTGTGACCTGGGCAGCACGGAGCATATAATACAATGATTAGAGCAGGGGTAGGCAACAGTTTTTGGCCGGAGTGCCGAAAAAACCCACAGTGCCTACCTTGGAAGGTGCCGGAGTGCTAGCATGCCAGAAAAACAAAATGAGGGCAGGGAGCACATGTCAGGATGCCCTGCTTGTGCCCCTTGTCCCCCACCCAAAGCCCCTGCCCCCCAGCCCTGCTCGTGCCCCTGTTGTTTTGTTTTTTGTTTTGTTGTTTTGCCTCTGAAGTGATTTGCTGGAGTAATCCCCCGTTGTCCATGGGGGGTGATCCTTATGTTCATCATTATCATTCAGTGCCAGTTCAAACAGTTTTCAGCCATGACTGATGGAATATGGAAGCAATTAGATTCCCACTCCATCTGGAATAGCGTGCGCTGTGGGTCCTAACAGCACTTTGCTTCTCCCTTTTTTTTATAGTTCCAAATCTTTCATTAAGAGGTTTTTCTAAAGCTGTTCAGGGGTTAAAATCAAGGATGAGTTTATCTGAATTACCCTTTTTAAAAGATAAATGCGAAGTTGCTTAATACTACAATCAGTGTTTAAACTCCTTTGGTAGTGTGAAGTATTATTATTCATTCCTCTGAATCTGGGTGATTATTGTCCTACATCACTATTGGTGAGAAGAGGCAAATTTTACTTGATCTATGAATTCTCCTGCATTTTTACTTTAAAATGTTTCTAAACATCTCTATGTATGATTGACTTGTCATAAGAATTTAATCTGTTTGCTCCAAATTATGAACAGCTTGGTAACTTGTGCAATGATAATGGCTGCAATGAATTTTCAAGGGATATATGCCAGGACAGAATCTGGACCTATGCATTTGTTAATAAACATACCTTGTCTGAATGGTCATTTACTTGTTTGAATCTGGTCCAGGTTGGAAATAATTCAAGCTTTAAGTTCTAAGGTGGGTAGGTGCAGATGGCTCAGTCCTTCACACCCCAATAAGTGCTCTCGTCCAGCATGACACTGCTCTTAGACATGAACCCCTTACTAGTCCACAGTTCAGTGCTGTGGGATTTTATGTGGGAGGACTTGGACAATAGAAATAAACGATACAGCATGTGCAATATACAGGTGACTATTTCCCAGGGCATTGTATCACCACCACTAGTTTATTTTAAATTCAGTTTGTTTGTAAGTGCTTTGAGTCACTTCACTTCCATCTTCAGTAACATACTCCAACTATATAAGGTAAAGTAATCTACACAAACAGTATGTATCATTTCCTCTTAAGTTTTGATAGGTTCAATCAGCTTCCTATTTTCTTGAAATGCTAGATCATCTTTTTTCTGTGTTTCTTAAGATATACCTTCTGCGGAAGTATAACAGAGAAGTAAAGACGTTTCAGATCTAATTAGTCATTTTTCCAGTTTTCCCAGGGCAACAAGAAAGACCAAATTCTATGTCCATATCTGAAATGTTTTCAACATTTACTGGGCCATGTCATGAGCCTCCTATTCAATGTCCCCAGGGAAACAAGCATCCATGCTCGTGTGGACGTGGCCCTGGAGAGCAACATGTAGATTAAAAGCTTGCAAATTTCTTGCACTATGAAGACTAAAAGCAACACACTCCAGTGGAAGGATTGTGCAAAAGGAAGAGAATGCAATTCCTTGTATGCTCATGTCTCTGAAAGCCCCATGTGGCGGTGAGGTCTGATTGGGATGTGACGTAAACAGCATCATTCTCCTGAAGATCAATTGTTAAAGATGTCTTTTTATCAGTGTAGTTTGTTTTACTCCTGGGATGTTGCTTTACTTTTTCTTTACTTTAGATTCTTAGTCTACAGAACTAAGATATTGTGAACATACAGTAATGACAACAGAAGTTATTGGTATTACTCAGGGTTCATTTGGAACAATCTATACATTCAGAAGTCAAGGTGCACTGGTATGACTACTGCAAACATTTTATATTTGATGAATCAGAATCATGTAAAGACTTGAAGTGGTAAAGAGAAGAGGAAAGAATGTAAAACTCAGCTAGGATGGATTGTTCTGTTTGGTTCTATGTAGCTGAAAGCATAGGGCCTTTAATTTCTGTGTGCTGTGTGTTACATTCCCAGTGGTTTGATGTGAGGAGGAAGAAACCATTTTTTTTCTGTAGAATTGCAGCATTTTGCATGTTCATTTTCAGGTGAAAACTTTGCTGGTGGGAGAGCAAAGGTCACGAATGAAGTAAACACCATTTTACTTAAATTTGGAGAAAGAAGAAAGAAAAAATTCTTCTGATAAGCTCATTTCCTCTCTTCCAAAAAGTGCCCTGTACCACCATGCTCTGTACTTAAATCTAAGTATTTATCTGTGTGTACCTGCATGTTTGTGCATGGATTATGTAGAACTGGGACCTCGATTATAGGAAAGTAGGTCTGGAAGGGACCTCACAAGATCTGTTCCAGCTCAAGGTAGGAGCATGACTTTTTAAACCATCCCAGGTAATTGTCTGTCTAACCTGCCCTTGAAAACTTCCAAGGATGGAGTTTCCACAGTTCTGCACTCTGTACCTTGCCAACCCAGGCCAGAAGCGTAGTGTGCTGCTGGCACTACCCCCCATTCACCTTGGCAGCTCATGAGTCCCACTCTGCCCCCTGCCTCTGTCCTGCTTAGCGCAGAACCTCTGTGCCCCGACCCCAGACAAAACACAGGACCCCCCATGCCTCCATGATTGGGGCAGCCCCACAGAGCTGAAGCCCGACTGGGCTGCAAGGCGAGCATGCATCCCTTTGCTGACTGCCTGCAGGTGTAGGATACCCGACAGATGATGTGGCAGCAAGGAGAGCTATGGTTGCCCATGACTGGTAGCTGGTCAGGGTTACAGGACACTCGGCTGTGCTCAGCAGTGTCTGGCAACCCAGGGAGATCCTATCCTGGCAGGTATACAGGAGCACTTCCCCCTCCCCACCAAAGGGCAAACGTGTGCTCTGTTTGCGCCCTGTCTAACCTAGGGTGCTTAAAGTAAACTGTGTAACTTTAATCGATTCTACCTCAAGTGTTTTGAATGTCTGTACCTAGTCTCTGTAGGTGCCTTTCAGGTATTTGAAGACTGTTATCAAATCTCACCTCAGTCTTCTCCTCTCCAGACTGACTGCTCCTAGTGCTTTTAGCCTTTCCTCTTAGGTCTTGCTTCCTAAGCCCCTAGTCATTTTTGAGGGATGATATGTCCCTTACCTAGCCTGCATCCATTTTTGTTTCTGCCTGCAGAGCTCTTTACCTTGCTCTACACACAGTTCCCTTCATTATTTTGACTGTTCCCTCAGCATCCCTGTGCATTTCCCTGCATGCTTTACAAGGGAAAGGACAGTCTGTTGTAGGACAGATTGGGGAGCAGTGGATGCGTTGTACTTCCAACTCCCACCTCTCCCTTAAGGGTCTGCTAGCTATAGCCAGCACCAGATAGCGTGCATCAGAGAAACTGAATCAGTTGGTGCAGGGAAAGTTACATGAAGGAACACTGTGGAGGAGCATGTGTCCCTCCAATCTCCTTCATGGCTGGGCTTAGTTTGCAGAGGCAGCTCTCATCAGGTGTTCATGTGTGAAGATTTCAGTTTTGTCAGCTGGTTTGCTTTTATCTAAAATAAAATATTTTAACTTGAGAGGAGACAGTTGCCATTTCTGCGCGCAATCATGAGTTCTGCTTGTGGCTCTTCCTTTTGTTGTGGTACAGGGAAGTATAGCAGATGCTGTCTCTTGTTCACCAGGAAGTTGCTGCAGATTATGGAACTTGTTTGTGAAGGATCCAAAAATGTCTGGATTGTGAATATCTTTGAACTTTTGGGGGTGGGGGAGAGGGAAGCAGTGAGGGAAGAGGACAGAATACAAAACTGAACCTGAATTTCACCAGATCCCTAGCCCCTGTCTCTGTTCACCTTTTTATCTGAAATCCCTGAACCTTAGGATGCACAAGACCATCGTGCAAATGTTACATATGGGGGCCTTCTTCCTTTTTATTTGCAGTTGTATTGCTATCAATTAATTATGGTGTATGTTTTTTACTATCATACTACTATCCCACTATCATACTAACTCTAACACTCTTCAGATCCTGGTTTTATGGAAGTAGATCCTTAAATACGTTTCCATTTGTGTACCAGTATTTTGAAGGCTGTCCATACAAATAAGCTGCAGTGTTTTATCAGATAAGATACCAAATCTTCCTGGCCTTCCTGACTATTTTAGAAGGATGCTGTAGTGATACTTGGGTTTATTAGCTTTTCTAGTTGAAGCAGTGGTTTTCAACCTGTAGTTTGTAGACCTCTGGGGGCCCACAGACTATGTCTAAGGGGTCTCTGAAAGATGGCTATGATCACTCAAGAGTATGTGAATACCCATACCTATAATTCAAAGGGGTGCATACCTCTATTTGAAATTTCCAGAGGGGCTCACAAATGAAAAAGGTTGAAAACAACTGAGTTAGGGCATCAGACAAATACATTGTATCTTACAGGCAGTATTCACATTGCCCCCTACATCCTGAATAGATAAGGGTCTACCCAATTCAGTGGCAGACAGCTGTTTTCCTGGGCAGATCATAGGGCCAGCTGCCATTTTCAAGGGCTTATCATGGCAGCCCCCCGTGCCTGTTGTTGTACATGCTCCCCCTGCAGTTTTAAGGACTAGGGATCAGGTTGAGGTAATGTATAAGCTAGACTCCTTTGTATTCAGGTTTGCATAAGCTTGTTTACTGAGGTACAAGTTTTACCACTCAGTACTCTCTCCAAAATTCCTGTTGGGACATTTTGAATACAGGCTTCTTCTAAAACCACTGTCTGTAAGGTCAAGAGATGGTGAAATACTTACTGCATCTTGTTTTCTGGGAGTAAAATGGTAAGTGATCTCCTGATGTCCCATATGCCTGAAATGTTGCATCTTGCACATTTTTAACACTCCATGCCAGAACTGAAGATTTAGGAGTATCATCCCTGAAAGATTTCATACGGACCAATCACAGTGGTTGAATTTATTTGAAAAAAAGGTGAGGGGGAGCCATGGGGGGGTGGAAATCACAAAATGAGCTTTGGGAAATAGATACCAAAAGCACTTTATTTTTCTATCAGACTTAGCAGAAGAAAAACCTCCTGGTGTCTTGAGCTTTGATTGTCTTTCGTCGTTCTAGAGCAGTGATTCTTAACCATGGTTCTGTAAAATGCTTTTAAGGGTGCTGTGGGTTGCTGCTCAATATTAGCACTGTTAAGTGTGCCAACATCTACACATGATTCACAAAATAAACCCAATGTGAAAAAATATTCAGAATTGTCATGGGTCTTTTTTTGTTTTTTGTTTTGAGGTTTGTTTGGTTTTTTTTGGGGGGGGGGGTTGTTTGGGTTTTTTGAGTTCTTTACAACAGAAGAATTGCTCTATCATTGTTCCATAGTCAAAAACTGAGTGAAAGCTAAAGCTGTATTTTTGAGGTGTGCCTTGAGTCTAATCAGGGATGACTTGAATCCAATCAGGGGGATCTTGAATCTAAAAATATTAAGAACTACAGCTCTAGAGGGCAGAAGTCAAATGTCAGCTAATATAAGCTTGAAAGAAACAAGAAATTTTATTGGCTGTAGGGTTACACTATATATTTTCTTAGTAGACTTTTTTTTTCCTTGGACTAAATTTTGTGTCTACCCTCCCCCATCTTATGGCTACAGCAGCTTTATACTGCAGATTCAGGAAGGAAGGAACTTATTTCCTTTTGACTTATTGTACAATTTGCTGCATCAACCCTTCCTCTGCATGCTGCAGAAGAACACTGGTTTTGTTTAACTGAAGGAAGATCATACAGAGGTCATAATCATTAAATAGCCTGCCTGTGCAGGACTGAAATTATCCCTCCTCAATATTATTTGGCACTAATTACTTGAACAGGAAGGCTAAGATATTAGGAATTCTTAGTTCCTGTTCCTCCATTCAAGCCATGCCTTTTGCAGAGAAAAGAGATTGAAACATCCACATAAGATTAGCCATTTTTATTAAGAGTTTTCATCTCCTTTAACAATAAGTTAAAAAAAGATTTAAAAAATTAAATAACAGGTGAGGTTCCAGCCTCCATACAAATATTACAAATAATTAAAAAACAGTTAAAAATAAAATTAACAGGCATATAATACATCTTTGGGAAAGAGGTAGCTCTCAAACACCCTTATCTAAATGAATGGGGCTAAGTTCTGGCATCTTACATACCTGTAGCATACAGTGGACAGGCACTTGAGGGCAGAACTTGGCCAGAAATGAAAGGAAAATATAACAACTTGCCCCTCACCCCAAACACCTGCCAACATCTAAACCTATAATCAGTACACATACGGACATACATTGATATTGGAAGGGTCAGGACAAACCATTGGTGGGATTGGGTCTGAAAGCCACTTAGGGTTTTCTATAACAGTTTGGTTTCCTGTAATGTACTCAGTTAACTGGAATGTCCTTACAGTTATCTTACCAAGACATGACCACCAGTAATGTTGCTGAGCATTCAGCATGTATAAGGTTTACAAGATTGGGCCCACATGCCAAATATCACTTCATTCTAAGTAGAGATTTGTTTTTTCTGACCAGAATTTCACTCAGTACATGACAGTACAGTGACACAACTCTGTTCTGATACATGAGACCTAGTTCACTGTTTGAATATGGGTTCAACTGTATTAGGCTGCTAATACTCATATCCTGATGTTCTTCAGTAGGTTAAACTAAAACAATAGTTGTTTTAGAACAAAGGAACATACAAAATAAACAATTTTTCAAAAAGTTGAAATAAAATGATTAAGTTACTGATTGATAAAACTTTACAGATACTTGCAAAAGACTAATATTGGTTCTTATATAAAGTAGGGAGGTAACTTTCAGTACCGTGCTTGGAAATACTTATTATTTAAATGTTAGTTTCCTATGGAATGATTTCCAGGTAATCCACAGCAGTGGACATAGCAGAGGTCTATTTGCTTCAGATGTGCTGATGTGAAGCATTTTTAAAGCAAACTTGAGAGGAACTCACACGAGTAGTCTCCAAACTAACACTCAGGGTTTCAATGTACTGCATCGATACATGGTTCAGTCCCATTTGTGTGATAGAAGTGCTCAGACTTCTTGCTTTGGATCCAGGCCTCAAGAAAAGATCACTTATTTGGAGGGGACATGGCTTTTGAAATGGATTCCATTCATCTCAGACTCAATCCAAGGAAGATACTGGGTGACTCTGGTGTAGACTCCAGGACTGTTTTCCTGAGCACAGCCAATTCCCCAGCTGACAATCCCATACAGAGTCATGCTGCCATTGTGTTCACAGACAAGAGGGCCACCGGAATCTCCCTGAAAATGCAAATACAACAGATCGTGGTTGGTTTTCTGAGCGTAAAAAAACTTTCATTATAGCATCTCTCTTTTACAGGTAAGTTTCTTATATTGTTTAAAATAATGGAACATTTGAATCAGGATTAAATTGTGGGGTTCCTTTACAATGAACTATTTTGCTCATCGAATATAATGTGCAATTAACTCTACAGGAGATGTGCAGCTAAAAGCTGGTTCTGCTTCCTCATTTAAGGTCAGGGAAGGCCCATCTACTTTGTGCGAGGTGCCTGTGCAAAAGCAATGCACCTCTGTGAACCTGTCTCCTACCACATCTCTGCAGAGCTGAGTTTGAGGGAGGCAAAGGGATCTACCAACCACTGGTTCAACAGATGTAGGAATACAGTAGTAGTTGAAGCTGTCGTAGACTTGAGGCTGCAATCGTAGCCATTAAAAAGTGCAGCTGCTCCCTTCCTCCACATACTGGGCAGAGGTGTAGGGGAAAGTCTTGCTTTCCCTGCTCCATTCAAAATCTTTTTTGAGCCATGTCTGGCTACTGCAGGGAAGGAACACCACAATTTCTTGGCTCTAAAAATGCATGACTTAGGGTTTTAGTAGTGTATTCTGCAAGGACTCTCTCTCAGAAGTAGTTTGAAAAAAATATATAACCACTCTTACCTTGCAGGCATCGACTTTCCAGTGAATATCCCCAGCACAGACCATGTTTCTGGTAATTTTATAGTCTTTGTAGTATTTATCCCGGCACAGAGCTTGTGATAGTAAGTTCACATTGGCTGACATCAGTATTTGAGAGTAGAAATAGTCAACTGCAAACAACAGGAACTTGTTGAGACAGACCTTTTCCAAAAATTCTAATGCTATTTTTTGTGCAGATGTACTACACAAGACATATTCCTATTCTGTCTATTTTTCTGTACATGAACTGTAGTTGTTCATAGCCTAGGATTTTCAAAGTAGCTCATGGCAATAGGCTGCAGGTGAAGTAAGCCCTTTAAAAATGCCAGCCATGGCTTTGTAGTCTCCTTCAGTTTCCATGTTTAGATTTTATGATGCTCTTTATTTCAGCATTCTCCCAAGTATGAAGTGCCCAGCATAAACATCATGATGGGAGAGATGGAAATTTATCTTGGTATATGGCAGTAGGGAGTAATACCACACAGCGTATGGGTTACTGCAGTAGCAGAGTGTAAGGAACACTGTTACTTCTGAATTTTGGGATCAAGATAGATTACATAGAGGAAATATATATTTCTATCTATATTAACAATATTAAGAGACTGTGTTTCCACTATACCATGCTCAAATTGTATGCCAGCTTGCCCTGCTCTTTTCTCAAGTGATTAAAAAAAATCCCCTAACCAAGGTTTTTTATTTGTATTTAAAAAGAAAAAAAGTGACAGTGACACCTGGCCTTTTATATAGCACAGAGTAATACTTGGTCCTTTATGCACCAAACCTAAAGTAAGAGGTACAACAGATTCCCAAGTCTGATTAGGCTCATAACCCTCATTCCATGAATACAAGTTTGAGAAGAGGAGCAATTTACTTACAGTTATCTTGTTTCCCATAGCCAGAAACTTCACATTGGGTGTTGACCCTCAGTTCCAAGTTTTCAGGCGGCAAACAAACAATTTTGACATATTCAGATTCAACTGCACATTGCCCAGATGCTGACTGTATTTTCATCAAAGCTAAACAAACAAAATCAGAGGGTGCACTTAATGTTGTATAGGAAATATTCATAATAAATGCTGTACTTATACACAAATTCTATCATACAATCATAGGGCCTGAATCATAGCTGGGATATTTTTTGGTCCCAAATCCATCTTTATCAAGTTGAAACTGGTAAGCTTTCCAGCCTTCACTTTCAATTACCTGCATGATAATGAATGACAAAACTCTGAGAAATAGACTTCTCATGAATGGAAATGAGACCCTACTAGCCAGGTGAATCTTTTCTCAATTGTTCTTTGACAGGATACTGGGGTTAGCAGCATGTGTTTAACACATTAAACCACACACAGCAACTGAGTCACACCCTGACTTAAGCACCTGTTATTAAAACTTCAACTTTAAGCCTGGATCAGTGAAAAACAGAACGTGCCTTTGTTTTTTTCTGAAGGGGGCCAGGGTATATGGAACTGGGTAGCAAGTGCAAAACAAGTAAATCTGTTCTGATAAAATGCTGGCTGGTACAAGAGGGATTTCTTGCCTGATATAGACCTAATTCTCTCTCTCCTTACTTTAACTTAAACAGCTTCTTCCTCCTTATGTGACAATAATACATTAGACTCCAGATTTGAGAGACATATTTTAGATGGCACTTACCAATATCATTCTCATAACCACCTGACTCATCTGAAAATCCCGGATGAGTGATTATTTTTTCCACCTGAAACTTCTGTTCTTTTTTGTCAGTGGAATTCAGCTGGGATTTTCCAAGAATAACTGTATATTCTGATGGGTTTATCCTGGATGGAAGATAAAGAAGAAGACATAAAGATATCGGGCTTCTGAAAACATGAGCAAGATTTGTTAAATTTTATTCATAATGTGGGTCAAGCCTTAGTTATGTGAACATTTGTCTTCCTATTCCTGTTTCATAACAGGCATATGGTTACTTCTCTAATTGCTTATATGGTATAGCAAATTAGGTCACTGTGAAAGTCTGAGCCTAAGTATTTCCTATGGCAGGGGTGTCCAAACTCTGGCTCACTTGCCACAAGGCTAGGGGCCTGAGCAGAAAACTCAGCAGCAGGTAGGGCAAGAAACAGATGGCACAGGAGCACATTGGGCAAGGAGTACAGGGCAGGAAGCAGAGCAGCAGATTAGGAAGGGGAAGAGGATCCGAGTGGCACTCAGGAAAGGTGTGGTTAATTTATGGCACACCTGCAAAAAAAGTTGTCCCCCTCTGTTCTAAAGAGTGGAAGATTCCCAATTCTCCATTTGAAAAGAATTCAGATCCCCACAAGTACTTTGATAAAACCCCATCCTCAATCTATTTCTAACTAGCTCTCTTGTTTTTTTCTAAAATCTTTAGCCTCTTCTTGGTAATGAGCCCTCCTGAAGCACCTTAAATCCCAGGGGAACTGATACTATGTTATCAGCCAGCTTCCCTTGAAGTATTCTGTGAAGATGGTAGATGAAAGGCAAGTTGAAAACAAGTTTTGAGAAGAGCTGAGCCACAAAAAATCCTGGCTTAAAGTTATCCTACATTTCCACCTGAATGTGTTTTTTTTAGGTTATAACCTGGTAGGTCTACTCTGTCACACCATTCCTATTTTATTATGAAATGGAAGATTTAGGCTTTCTGTGACTTAATATGTCCTCTTGGCATTGCTTAAAAGAGCAAATTTGTTGACAGTTACTGCTGTGTTATGTTTAAGTAAATGGCCATTGCCCTAAGAGGTCAAGCTAAGAAAAGTGGAAATAGCAAAAGGAGCATTAATACTGACACTTACTCTTTTTGGAAGCAGTGTGCTGCAGTAAGCAACCAGCAAGGGTGGATGAGACTGCCACCACACACAAAGTGATTCTCAGCTGCTTTCTTTGAATAATGATAGATGGTACCTATCCAAGGCTGAGACTCTATCTTTGCAGGTGTCCCACTAACAATTTTGTAGTACTTGGTCTGTCTCCTTTGGCCACATGTAGGCCCTGTAAAATAAAGGAAAATCTTTTTTTCAAATGCACTTACAGTATGGCAGCCAATCACCTGTCCATGTGCTGAAAATAGAAAATAGCAAGTCATGAAAATGTCAAGATGGTGTTCACACTTACACCATCCAGTCCTTATGAAGATGTTAATTTTAAGTGGCACATGTTATATGGTGTTTCTGCCTTTAGTTTATCAACAGAAGATATTTGAGCATAGAGGGCACCTATACATGTGCAGCATGGCTGCTCTGAGACACAGTAATTACAGTGCTTCAAAAACAGTCTTGATTAATTGAGTCTGCTAGAGTATGGTAATTACTGTGCTCCAGCAGACTCCAGCATCACATGTATCAGCATCCTGCACTGAAAAATGGTAGCAGAGGTGCTTTAACTAAACCTTGTTCAACAAGCTTTAGATAAAGCACCCCCGCTGCCATTTCAGTGCAGGGATGCTGATACATGTGATGTTCCAGGTGCTTTAAAATCCCCTTCCTTCTCCCCACCCCCTGGGGCGCTCATGTATAAATCCCTTAAGTGTGTAACAACAGAATTTGGTCCTCACACATGCTAAAACTCTCCAGTTTGAAGTTCCCCACTTCCTGTGGAAAGTACATGTATAAAGTAAACCAGAGTATGGTTAAAGCAAGAGCTAGCTTACCTGTGTCACTGTGACACATTTGTATATTACAAAAGTGTGGCACGATATGGAACCCTTTCTTAACATAACACCAGGGTTTAGAACTTCCATCTGGATTTCTGGAGAATGAGAAAGAAAAATCATTTGTTCATTATGACTACTAAATACTGATGACTCAATAAAAGCCTAATATCCATCAACAAGAATCATCAAAGCTCTTCCATTGAAAAAAATATATATTAAAGGAATTACTTCACAGAAGGATAATCATAAATGTCTGATAAAAACTAATAGCTCATTAATTTTATTAATTCATAGGATCATAGGAAAGTAGGGCTGGAAGGACTTCACAATGTCAACTACTCCAGCCTCCTACTCAAGGCAGGATCATCCCTGACTAAAACCTCCCAGCCAAGTGTCTGCCTAACCTGCTCTTGAAAACTTCCAACAATGGAGATTCCATTTTTTCTATGTAGCCTGTTCCAATGCTTGACTCCCTTATAGGCAGAAAATCTCTCCTAATTGCCAACCTAAATTTCCCCTGCTAAAGCTTGAGGTCATTGCTTCTACTCTTGGCCCTTATAGTCATGGAGAAAAGCCCATCTCCACCTTCTCTGTAACAGTTGCATTGGTTCTTCTCTTTAAAGGGCCACTTCTGCAAAATGCCAAGAGTCCCCAAATACCATTAATTTCAGTGGAAGATCTGAAGATTAGGTAGTTTGCACAATTTACCCAAATATTTGCAATCAAATTTTAGCAAGCAGCTCTTTGAAGCTCCTGGCATTTCACTGAATATATACCATTATTATAGGAACTTTGGGGCTGAAGAGTGTGTGTGATAGCACTTAGTAACTGTTTCATTATTGTACCTGCAGTAGTTGTGTTTGCCCAGTCCAAGCTGCAGAGCGTCCCTCATGTTTGCATTGTAGGGTCTCCTAAGTAATGAGGGAGAGTCCCATGACAAACATTCTTTGTTGTACTCGCACTCAGACACCGTTCCTCTAAAGTCTTGACCATTTTCATTAAAACATCGTGTTTCAGAATCTGAAATATGAATATAAAGTTGGCAGCCTGTTTGGGATTGTTAGCAGTAAGCTGAGATGGAAAGAAGCCATGAAGCCCTTCCAATAAGAAAAAGATTGATTGGTCTAAAATGTCAGATGGTTGCAACATTCTGCGTACACAATTCTGCATATGTGTGTGCATTCATTATAATTTTTCACTAAGGTCTAGGGGTTTTGGTATTAAATATATACCTTATTTTCAGGCTTATATTACCTTTTATTTAAGAATCTCAGCCTGCTTCACCTAGCTAACAAAGTCTCCCAAAAACTCTGGAGAAACATTCCAAACAAACAGGGTAAGTAAAGACAGTCAAAAAGCTTGAGGCTGAATCAATTCAGTCTTCACAGGTTAGTCTAAGCTATATAGATTGGACTGATAAAGAAGTGAACAGACATTCACTTTTGATTCTGGAAATGCAGCCACATGCCTGCAGTGGCCCAGGCCAGAGGCCAGGGTGGGGGGAAGGGGGACACTAAAGCAGGCCTCCTTGCTCGGCTGCTGCAGGCAGCTTTGGCCAAGGCTAGCCCACCTACCTTGTCGGCAGTGGGGAGGTACGAAGTATTCTGGGATGCTGGGGGACTGTGAGTTAACTTGAATCTAGAGTGGATCTGGGACAGAAGTTCAATAAACCAATTTAATCTAAATCAGTTAAGTCATGCCCATGTTTATCTTAAACCAGTTTCAGCCATTTTGAAAGTGGTTTATATGCACTGAACTTCTGTTGTGCTACAGATCTGAACCTGTTTCAGATCACTTGTATTAATTTATATGTAGTTTCTGTCCCTAGCTACAGAGTGTATCTTACAAACTGGGAAACTGAATTGGAGAGGTCATGACCTTCACGAAGTAGGGAATAGAACCAGAAGTGCTAACTACCTTTATTCTAATACAGTGATTCTCAGCCTTTTTGGACTTGAGGCATCCCTCAAATGTACTCAGTGGTTGAGAGGCAGTGTTCTAATATTTTGGCATTGCTTCTTTCTCCTGTGTATTAGTAATAGATACCAATCTAGAGGCCTTCTTTATTGGTACACAAAAAAGAGGTAATAACTTGTAACTTCAGAAAATGAGTGTTAGGAAGGAGGAGGAATCTAGATTGGGATAGGAACTATTCCACCTTACCTATTTCACAGTGATTCCCTCTATATCCATTTGGACATGAGCAATGGCTAATCCTGGAAAAGAGTGTATAGGAAATGCAAGTTCCTCCATTCAGACAATTACAATCTGTTAACAGAAGACAACAATAAGCAAGGTTACAATTTGTCAATAGTTCCATAATGTGTAGTTGAAGGCTGCACATTTAGTATATAAATATGCAAAAGGAATGTGTTCTGTCTTGTGCTATGTGCACTTACTGTGCAACAACTAGTTTTAGGCTATAAAAGTAGAAGTGGCAAGTATTTACCTTTGTGTCTCAATTTGTGTTTGCTGGGTAAGTCATACAATTTCTGTCTATTCCAAACCTAAAGGGAGAAAAAAATAGAAGCTTTTTTTGGTTATGGAATATTTTCTTTTAAACTGTTGTATTATTTATGTCTGTGTCTCTGAAGCGTATGCATGTAGACCTATTCCTGGATGTACACCTGTAGTCTTGAGCAGCACACATGCAGCTGATTGATAAGCACATCTGAATTTCAATGCATTGACTCAACATTATAATTGCTGTTCTTCTTGGAAGGCTTAAGCAGTCCCACAAGCCAAGCCCAAAGGCAGGGGTTGGCAGTGTTTTTGGGCAGAGTGCCAAAAACACCCACAGCCTTGACTTGTAAGATGTTGGAGTGCCAGAATCACATGGCGGGGAAGCCGGGAGGGGCCCAATCTTTGTTTCTGCAGTTCAGCTCTGGCCCCTTCCCTGCCATCTGCACCGAAGAATGTGTGCCAAGTAAAATGTCTGTGTGTGGTACTCTGGCACCCATGCTAGGGGTTGCCTACCCCTGAACTAGGGCATTAGAGGGGAGAGTATATTACTACCCTCTGATAAATCTCAGTGACGTCCTAGAAACTGAGGTTCTGCAACTGGATTAGTATTAAGAAAAACAAAGTAAGAGGAAAAGATCCTCTCTGCACCTTTCTAATAACTAGTTAAGGTCTCTCCAGAAGACCACTTTTGTGTTTCCTTTTCACCATAATTAGAAGAAATGTAGATGGAAATAACAAACAAGTTCAAAATACAGTCATGCCATCAGATAAAGCCAGTTGTTTACAAGCATTAGAAAGTAGAATTCTAATAATAGGCCAAGTTCAGAGACGAAAGGAGAAATTATTGGTTATGGTCAATAAAGGAGGTAAACAATAGCTGCTATGAGTGAGTGCCCCCTGCTTATTTCAAAACTTACAGAGTCTAGTCCTGTGACGAGCATGCCCAGCATTACCGAGATGATGGCAAGTGACTTCATGGTTTTGGGTAAGGTCTGGTTTAGTTCCTCTTCTCTTATCTGCGGTTTTTGGTGGGGAGTTTGTTTCTGAAAATAAAAATGGAGCTTAGAAGTGTGTTGTGGCTTGGAGTGCCAGGTTACTTTCTTTATTTTGTCTTTATTCACGTGCTTGACTTCATCACAAATCATGGTACTATTAATTAGAAGAAGAAGTAAAGGCAGTGACTTTGTATGACTATTTGCCCTTCACTTTTACAAGCCAAAAGAGAGTTTATTGTTTTTTACTTTAAAAAATAGCTACCATGTCAATTTGAATTTTTCCTAGCCCCTTTTCTGAAGCTGGAAAGTTTCTCTGTTTTGCAGTTGGATATAGATATGGAAGCTGAGCAAGTCTACAGTGAGCAGCTCTTGTAGAAAAAATACTTGTACAGGCAATTCAATATATAGGTGACACCAAAAAAAGGACACATTCTGATTTCACTTTCCACAGACTTGAAAAAAAACTAGAAAGGGGGAATAAAGAATTTCATTGCAAAATGTGCCTTGAAACATCTTGCTTTGGTCAATTCAGGTATCAAAATTAATATTATTTTGCATCCTCTTTTCGAGCGTTGGTGCAAAGTAATATTACTGATTTTTGTAACTTCAATTTAAAAAAGCAGAGGGTAGAATGGAGAGCTCCCTTGTTATTCTACTATCACGCCAACGTAGAGTTGTAAGGAATGTGATGACAAGGTTACTTGGTTGCAGTTCAGGTTTGTTATCTATTTTGAAGGGATGGTAGTAGTTCATGATAAGACTTTTCAAAAGTGCCCAGCAACTATGGGAGCAGGGCAGAGTTTCATAAGAGCTCATGTCTTATTTAAGTACCTACTTGCCCTGGATATGAACTATGGATGCTGAGCACAAGGAAAAAAAATGACCACTTCATTAAGGTACCATCTAAATCTGACGTTTGCTTTTTTTCCATTTATTTGGAGTTTTGAAAACTAGTAAGTAAAAAGACTTCAGACATATTCTCTTTTGGTTTTGCAGATGCAATTGCCTCTGTCAGCCAGAAGGACTGTGCGCATGTAGCAAAGGCCAGCTTGCCTGGTGTCAATGGCAATCTGCCCATAATAGACTGCCTTTCCAAGCCAATTTTGAATTGTTTTTCAAAGACAAAGAAGTAACTGGTTTTCATGTTTCTAAAGCAAGTCAGTTCAATTAAGTGGAACCTAAATCTTTTCCTACAACAAAAATTGTATTCCTGAAGTGACAAAAACAAGGGATAAATGTCCAAAAGGGATGTCTAAATGCTGAAAGAACCTAAACTATAAGCAGTGCTGGTTGAACAGTGCTAGAAAACAACCTGTGTCAAAGATATATAGATATATGCATTTCTCAAATTCATTTAGATTGAAAATGGTTTAACAGAGCAATAAATCTGCAATCTGGATTTGTAGTCTGCAGTTTTTAACACATTAAAACAACTGGTCATTTATTTGCAAACAGAATTTAGGAAATCCAGTGCTTCAACAACACTAATAACACAACGTTATAGGCTGTGGGAGGTTGCATTATACAATGTTTGGAATGTAAACCTAGCAATCAATATCAGCTTTGCAAAAATGCAGCTTTTCCTATAGGCTTTTGAAAAAGACATCAGTTTTACAATGCCACAAGGACAGTGTGTGCCTGTAAAATACAACTGGATTTTAAAGGTATGGTACTTACCAGTTCACTAACAATGCTGCAGGCTTGCCGTGTTCTGAGCTGACAGTGCCAAAGGCTTGCAGTGCTCTGTGCTGTTACAGCAGCAGCTTTAGAGCTGGAGACTCTTTAGCAATCAATCCAAGCTTACCACAGATTCCCACTGTTCTGCAGAGGAAGCACATCACTATTTAAACCCTTAGCCTGAATTGTGATTGGTTGGCTCTTGTCAGTCAAGCATTCCTTTTTGATGACCACAGCAGTGTAGGTTTATATTGTCTTAATCTTTTCACCACTAGGAGAATTAAGAAAAGTGCATGTTTAACTCTTTGCAAACAGAAATCTCTGAATTACTCAGGAGGGGAATTCTAAATGCTACTTACTATAGTTTCAGTGGTGTGGGGGAGAAGCAAATAATTCATAATATAACAGGTAAAATTAACCATATTCATAGTTTGGTCTTCATGAGTTCCTTAACTTTTTGTGTCTGGTGACAGTCAATAAAAATCTTACTGGAATGGAGAACACGGAGGGGTTAAAACAGTATGTAACAGCACTAATCAAGCAATTACATGTTTTTATAAACCCTTCCATAGTACAGGAACCTAAAGTTCTTTACCATCTGTGGGTGCCCTCTTGTGGACCAGAGCAAAATTTAACCCCATACATTAAGGAAAATCATTTCTCCTGGTGAAATACTGACATTGTTAAGGGATATCAGGCATGTTTTATGTGCCAAGAGCACTGAACGAGTTTTTAGAACATAGGTGAAGAGTACCATCTCTAACTGAAACTCAAGAAGGTAAAATGTGGGTTAACAAAATGCATTACTTGAGTTGAAATGGTTAGATCATAGAATTCAGGGAATGGAAATAATTTTTTATCCTACCCAAAGCTATTTGCCGTTTCCTATAGAGTAATACATTGTCCAGAGAAATATTGCATAGCCTCTTACACAACGCTGATTCTGTTAGTCTATAAAGTACTCCACCTTCTGCCTGATTTCAGACTAACACAGCTAACTACCTCTTTAACAGGTGAAAACATGGGCATGTCCTGAGGGGTTGATCTATATATGAACAAAAGAGTTCTGTGGATATGATAGGTAGCCTACCAGCATACAAAGGGTTCCTTTTTGAAGTGAAGGTCTTTTGATCCTTTTGTCATGTGAAGATCCACCCTTGAAAATGGTTTGGGGGTGTCACTAACACAGGAGTACAAGAATAGGTGATGAAATGCCCCTTACAGGACTGGGTTTGGAGTCCAGTAACTGTTGGATTAATCGTTGTGATTAGAGGTCCCAAAACCTCTGCATAATCATCTGTTTTGTGGGATAATGAATGGCAGCATCTGTGTGAAGAAGTAATGACAGAGAGCAAAACAGAGTTCAAACAAACTCTTTGCTTTGGCTTCTGTAACAAATACTTGCCTCGTTAGAGGCTCATGTAGTGGTCAAACATGCTCTCAGTTCTTTATCCATCTCTGGAAGCTAGTATTGGGACAGTTGCTTTGATTCTGCAAGCAAGTAGAGTTTATGGTTACTGAATAGAAAGAAATAAATTGAATAGATTAATATGGTGACTCAAAAATAGAAAACCAACCAGTACTTTCTAAATTTCAGTAAAACCACTTCTATCTCTTGTCATGATGATTAAAGATACCAATGTAAAGGAGAATACCTAGTCCATCTTGGTAATACAGAGCTGTTACCAAAATTAGAAAATGGGCCAAACTCTACCAAGATATAATAGTTATGCAGCCTGTTGGCTTCAGTTGAATTATCTGATGTATAAATTATGGAAACATTTACTTTAAATTTTAGAGAAAATTAAGAATACTGATTCACTTGCATATTTTTCATATAACATTTAGAACAGTTGGGGAAAAGTAGGATAAAGTAGAAATCCCTTCTCTTCCATTCCCTGTAGAACTTAAAATGCCTTGTTTTAAGATGTTTTAGCAGTCCTTGACCTAAATGTTTCCCTAATGTAATAGCCCTCTGACCAATGAAGTGATAAAAATTGATTCCTCCTTAATAGGACACACCTACACGTCTTGAACTACTGATAACCATAGAATTACATTTAAACTACATAACCTTAAAACACATGCTGTTGTGGATAAAGAGAAGACTTAGAACTCTAATCCGATCCATCTTCCTTGTCTGATAAAAGCTCAATGCTACTGTAATATTAGAAAAGGAAAATTAAATGTAGTTAGAATTACTTCTGAAATGGGCTTAATTTACTATAGGGTGTTCTTAAAAATATTTTATGGTAAATTTACTTGTCTATCCTACCTCATTTCCCTTAGTCTAATAGAATTCCAATATTCTCACTGATATAGTGTTGGTTCACCCCTAGTTACCAATATAGTCTTAGGGAAGTCACTATCAATGTGATTTAATGGGCCTGAAGTTGTGCAACAGATAGATGGAGCTCCAGCTCTGTTTCTAGAGATAGGAGAAGATGTATTTTGAAGATCTATGCAAATATCTGTTCCCACTCCAGCCTTTGAATTCAAACTTGTTCAAAGAAGAGGCCTGAATTCTGTTGAAAATGTCTTCAAAATTTCCTTTTTTTTGTTGAAAGGAGGGGAAGGAAGGCAACAGGAGTGTTGAAGTCAACTTGGAGCAGTACTAATACTTAAGCCTGGGACTAGGTGGAGGACAACAGTGCCATGAGTTAACAGGAATCCAGATTAAATCTGGCCAGAGGATATTGTGCTTAGTCTTGCTCACTTGTTTGATATATTCACAGACATTAAGATAGAACCAAGGTTGCTGTTGCCCCCTAGAACCCAAAGGCAGAATAATCCAAAGAGCTGAAAGAGGATTCAAAGGGATGGAGGGAGGATGCATGGGAGTGACTGGCTTTTTTGGGGTGAGGAGGGAGCAGGCTAGGTCACTGTGTGATTCACAGAGGGGAGTAGAGAAGGAAAGTGAGCAGACCCTGAATTGGTGGGCCCTACCCAAGCCAGACAGCTCCACTTTCCTCTCCTTCAGCCCTATGAAAGAACATACCAAACTCCACCTGCTTCCCAGACCTTCTTTAAAAACAAGGGTCAGCTTATGGCAACTAGGTTTCCTCTCTGATTCTTACATCTGCCTGAGGAACAACGGTAGAGAGCACCTCTCTGGGGACAGAACAGGCTTAGGTAGGGAACAAGCCTCCCTACACAAAGTATTTCTTCCTTATCATCTCATGAGATGGTCAGGTTAGTGATCCTCTCCCCAGATCTCTATGGAAGCTATGCAGAGTTTTCACATCTCCCCTAGTTATCTCTCCCTCCAAACAGTATGGTCTGCACTTCTTATGCAAGCACAGAGGCCACATGGTGGAAAGACCTGTCCCTCTTAACTTCTTTCCAAGATGGGTAACATTCAACTGCCATGACACTCCCCCAGAGTTGCTGTCCAACCACAGTCCCACTTGATTTCTTTGGGCCAATTTTTTTGTTGGAATATTGAGAATGAGCGTATGTCTACTGCAAACCACAGCGTGGTGAAAAACTCTCCAAGCAAATTCAGATACAAGAAGCACTGTACTTGCCTGCTTCCTGAGATGCTTCTGAGCTGTGTAAATTAGCTTTGTGCTGCCATGACTAGACTGCTTCTGTTTGAGCTAACTTATTTATAATTAACTTGGGCATCTCTACAGTACACTACAGTCTGCACTGTAGATAATGTTAAAGCTCTATCTGAAATAACCCTTTGCACTTATTATATCCCATCATGGCTGATTTTTCACGCGGTAGAAATCTTACTGCATGCTATTATATAAAGACTGTAACAGGAAATAGAAATAAGGGAGGCTTTCATAACCCAGAATCTGAATGGCTTAGAATCAATAGTGAGTTAATGAAAGGCTTGCCAAAGAGACTGTGGAACAGCTAACTCAACACTGAACTTTGACTAAAAATGAACTTTGACTCAAACTTGAAGAAAGAAGCTAAAGTTGAGTTATGTTCCAAAACTGTATGATTGGTATCGGTGACTTGTGATCAAGTCTTACTCTTTGACCTTTTGCTTCCTGCGTGCTGCATTCTTCATTACATAAAGAATGACACTACTTTATCGTTTGTCCAATGTGGCTACAGTTTAGTTGTAGACTTTGATCAAAGTTTGGCAAAAGTGTGTAGAGAGGAGGGTAAGGGACATCTGAAGAAAGCATGGGTGCTACTGAAACTGTCACTGGTGATTCCATAGATGGCATGTTACTCCCATAGCAGGATTCTAGGGACCTGGTTTACATAATGCAAGTTCCTAAATTAAGATGCAGTGTCTGCTGTTTGAGCAGATACTCTGATCTCAAACACAGCAGGCTGATCCAGGGAAGAGAAAAAATGCAAATGCTTTTTTGTATTGTTGCTCCATGTGGCCTGACCCTGCAAATCCCTTGCATTACTATTGCATCCTTTAACAATTCTTGTGGACATCAATGGGAGATTTAGCCCTCTAAGGCTTTTAGGATCTGAGCCACAGCATCACTTAGCTTTCAGCCACTGTTAAAAGAATTAGCCGCATTTTGTAGTTCAGGTATCTTGAGCATGGGTGACCGGTACCACCTTAGTCCAGGGCGGGGCATGTGCCCCTCCCAGTGACCAGTCAACGACGGGGGGCAGGATTGGTCCCTCCATGGCCAATCTCAGCGCAGCACTCCCACTCTCCGGCCAGCACTCGTGGGGGAGACACCAGCACTCCCACCTGGCCCCCCCTGCCTATTGCCTAAGCAGCAGGTAAGCACAGCCTGTCAGGGGATGCACCAACATTCTCAGGGGGTGCACATGCACCCCCGTGCACCCCCTATGTGTTGCCACTGATCTTGAATATATTTGACTAGTCTGTCAACCTAAGCAAACTTAGAAGACAGAACATTCCAGCTGGGTGAGAACACTGATCTTTTTAAAGAAGTACAGGCTCAGTTATTTAGAATTGTGGGATTTAGAGAAATTGTAAAGATCACAGTTGATTTTCATTCTGATGTTGGTTGTGGTTTCTTCAGGAAGAAATAAAATGTGTCCACTATACATTTTCTTATGACCGCTAGTTGACACCAAAAAGAGATTTCTCAGATAGTTTAATTAACAATTTAAACACAACTACAATTCCCTCCACAGGTTTCCTTGGACATACAGTTTTACCCTAAATAGTGCCTCTTATGAATATGATCTTAATATTCCTTGTTTGGAATCATAAACTGGTTCAGCAAGAAAGTTTGAGACATTTGTGAAATAATAGACCCCATCATGTGTTTAAAGAGGCTTCAGTTCTTTGCTCTACCTAGCCCATATAGCTATAGTGCCAGATCATTTTGCAAAGTGCCATTGAAACTAGTGTGTATCTGCACAGATGCAGCAGTCCCTTCATGTGAGTGAAGTTCTGCGATTACAGCTCAGATGTGTTCAATTAGGGCATGGTTCTGATTTCTCAAACTTGGGCTTTATACTTTAAGAGAGATTTACTGGAGTGCCTTCTGATTTACAAGAGGTACAATTTAGATCAGAATTAGATCTACTAAGTGCTTAATCACCCTGAAATAGGAAAGTGGAACTGGCTTCTTCATCGCTCATGGCCCATCATGCATAACGCAAATTTTGTTGGTTTAAATGTGCCTAACATCGGTTGTACTTGTAACCTCCCTTATCCTCTACAGACTGATACAGATGCAACTCAGAGAAGAGTTAAGCTTGGAAACTGGAATTTAGCTAGCAGTTGAGGGTGTCAAGTCAGTGCTTCTCCCCTAAACAGTTGTCCCTGTAGTATTAATGGATTTAAAAGACAATAACTTGTATTTTGTTAGTGAATTAAAGTAGCTCTGACTACATGAGAACAGATTTCTTGAGTTGTGCAATCCTGTTTTCACCATTACTTTCTCCAGTAGAACACAGCAGAATGGTTTTCAAGGTAGTCAACTGTAGTCTTAAACCATGCGTAAGATTAAAAGAATTATTTCAATATTATGAACACTGTTTTAGAATTATCTGCTTCAGTGTTCACCAACTTGGGCATTGTTCTGAGAGACCATTTTGTTTTCTCACTTTTTTAATCAAGAAAGTTTACTTTTCAAAACAAATTACCTCTGGTTCTTAAAGAGAGACAAATAGGTTAAAAAGTTTGAAACATTAACTTATCCTTATCACCTAAACAAACACATTTCCTTCTTAAATTCTTACTCTAAAACTACAGCTCACCTGTAGCAGTCAGGAATTTCCAAAGTAGGTGATTTTAAAGTAAACATGAATCATAAAAATGCTTGAGTATTAATGACTCGAGATTACTTGTTCATTTGTGCCTGGAATCAGGAGTGAATGATGATTTCATTTCCTTTGGGTTTAGAGGGTCAGATTTCTTCCCTTTTAACAAACCATCTTCCTTTTATTACCTGCTTCAGGATATTTTAATGATCTATCTTATTCTTGTAAGTGAAAGTAGCAGAGCTTATCAGCTGTGGTTTGCTGGATGCTCTTGCTCTTTGGAGTTGTTTCTCCATGAATAGTGGGAGTAGTCTGTTTTTCTCCCTGAACAACTGCCAATTGCTTCTGTTTGTTCATAAATATTAATACTTTGCTGTCAATGTTTTGAAAAGTCAAAACAATACAATTCCTCTCAAACACAATTTTTTTGATAATTCAGGTGGAATTTTCAAAGGGATTGGCGATGTTAGGCACTTAGTGGCATAGGATGTCAATAAAAGTTGAGTGTCTAATTCCCTTGAACACCTCTGAAATCCATAGCCATCATGTGTATCTTATGCAATCTATTTACAGCTGCACATATAAAACAGGTATTTTAATGTACAAGTTAGCACACCAGTCCTTCATTGAGAAAGAAACTATCACACAGTGCCATGTATTGCCTCCAAGGTGTTTGCATTTGAAGGTTCCTGCATACATTTAAAGTACATGTTTGATGACAAATGCTAAACCAGATTCAATTTGTAAGTGTTATCGGCCCCTTCAGGGGATTGTTAAGTTTGTGCAGGATCATGAAAATGTGCAGATTCAAGATAGTCAACCATCTGACACCTGTTTCCAGGCAAACAGATTTGTCCTATTAATTGAATGGTATGGTTGGTCAGTTAACATTTAAAGTAAAGATTGGCAGGAGCTGGAGCTGGAGCTGGTCCCTCACAGCATACTTGCAAGCAAGCTAAGGGAGTATGGGTTGGATGAATGGACTGTAAGGTGGACAGAAAGCTGGCTGAATCATTTGGGCTAATTTAATCAATAGTTTGAGTAAATTGGCAGCAGGTTTCAAGTGGAGTATCCCAGGGGTTGGTCAATATCTTCACCAGTGACCTGAAAGGTGGGATGGATTACACCCTAAGCTGGTTTGTGGATGACACCAAGCTGGGGGGAGTAGTAGAAATGCTGGAGGGTAGAGATGGGATTCAAAGTGACCTAGGCAAATTGGAGGGCTGGGCCAAAAGAAATCATATAAGGTTCAAAGACAAGAGCAAAGTCTTGCACTTAGGACAGAACAATCCCATGCACTGCTACATGCCTGGGACCAACTGGCTAAGCAGCAGTTCTGCAGAAAAGGACCTGGGGGGTTACAGTGGACAATAAGGTAGATGTGAGGCACCACTATGCACTTGTTACCAAGAAAGCTAATAGCATACTGGGCTGCACTAGTAGGAGAGTTGCCAACAGATCCAGGGAAATAATTATTCCTTTCTATTCTGCACTGCTGAGGAAACATCTGGAGTATTGTTTCCAGTTTTGGGCCCCCCACTAGAGAAAGGATGTGGACAAGTTGGAGAGAGTCCAGCAGAGAGCAATGAAAATAGTTCAGGGGCTAGGGCACATGACTTCTGAGGACAGTCTGAGGGAACTGGGTTTATTTAGTCTCCAGAAGAGAAGACTAAGAGGGTATTTGATAGCAGTCTTTAAAGACCTGAAGGGTGATTGCAAAGAGAAGGGAGCTAGACTGTTCTTAGTGGTGGCAGATGACAGAACAAAGACCAATGGTCTCAAGTTACAACAAGGAAAGTTTAGGTTAGATATTAGAAAAAACTTTCTCACTACGGGAGTGGTGAAACACTGGAACAGGTTTCCTAGAGAGGTAGTGGTATCTCCATCCTTGCAGGTTTTTAAGGCCCCAGCTCAACAAAACTCTAGCTGGGATAATGTAGTTGTGGGTGGTCCTGGTTTGAGCAGGAGGTTGGACTAGATGACCTTCTGAAGTCCCTTCCAAACCTAATTTTCTATGATTTTATATTTGATACAGATCCTACATGGCTTAAAAATCTGTGTGCTTGCATTCAGGCTTGGACCCATCCCCTTTCAAGCTAGCTGGCCAATTTGGTGGTGAGAATTCCATTGGAAGTCTGAGGCAAGAAGACAGAAAACCAAATATGGAGCTTTTTCGTAGGGCTGTGTGAAGCTTCAGTAGCCAATTCGCTTCAGAGGAGATTTGGCCTGATTCAGCAGGTAAATCTCTGAATCCAAATTCAATCGAGAGACCCATTAAAAGCTCCAAATTGAATCGAATTGAAGCCTCTGAATTGATTTGGAAAAGACTTGGAGATTCGGGAGGCAGACATGCAGGAAACAGAAACTGAGAAGGGGGAGGGGGAGGAAGGGGTGGAAAGACTGCTCTGATATTGACAACTGTAGCTAGTCAGTGACTGATCTTTCTCTGAGTTCCCTTCCAATCACAGTGCTCTGGGGGAGGGACATAGAAATAACATATAAGGCTATGTGTGAACTCATCTGTATGCCTTTGGTGAGCTGTCAGTCTGTCTCTCTGTTGCAGCAGCAACTTCTGAAGGGCTCTGGCTTAGTAGTAGTTGGTCTCTTGCCACCAAATTCTATATAATCCTTTCCTATTTACCCTTGCCTACAATCCCTATTGTTATCCATTCCTTTCAGCTTATTCTTCCCCAAAAATCCTCTTATTTGTTCTTGTCAGCCTGTCTTCCCCCACCCCACCAAAAAAAAAAAGAAATCTGTGTTTTCCATGACAGTGTGTCCTCACTGTGCAGGAAAACACAACATATATTACATATATTACACACAGACACACACATTTTGCAGCACACCAAACATCATGAAGCATGTTGGAAAGGCAGGAGCCAGGTTTTCTGGCAGGGGAAGGAGACAGGGCAGAGGGAGAGCTGCAAGTTCCTGCCCCCTCCCCGCAAAACATTGATGCAACCTCTTTCCTGGCAGTGAGGAGTCTTCCTTGCTTCTAGTGGGAGCAAGGAGGTGGGAGCAGTGTCTGCACCGGTGCCAACACTAGTAACCACAACCAGCAGCAGCATGACATTCTCCACTCCAATTTCAATTGCCAGCATAAGTCTTCCAGTGCCAAAGGAGGAGCTGGATCTGGAATCAGGGGGGTTGAGTGCCATAGCTAAGGAAATTCTGGTGAAGTGGGGAGAAATCTGAGTTTGTGCTCCACACCTCTCAAAGTTCCCCTAGAGGCAGGTCTCCTTCTCCAGAAGGCACTGCAAAGGAGGTTGTGGGGGCAGGTGGCTCAGCTCCTCCTGTTGCTGTGCCTCTGCCTGCTGGGGAGGGGGATAAGGCATGATCACCACCCGCAACCCAGAAGTGTGTGGTAGTGTAGTGTGGGATCATTTTGAGATGGCAGATGATCCCAGGTATGCTATCTGCCAGCACTGCTGAAAGCAGATCAGACAGGGCAAGAACAAGAAACATTTCACCACCACAGTGATGCTGCAATATCTCAGGAGGCAATACCCCCTTGCCTTTGTTCCTCCTCATCCTGGCACCAGTGGCACTGTGTCCAAAAAGAATTCACCATCTTGATCCAAAGCTCCTGTCCCCAAGAAGCAGAAGCAAGCCACCCTGGACCACTGGGGGAAAGGCAGGGACAAAGGGGGGGAAAGGCAGGGACAAAGAGGGGCATGTTGCAGCAGACCTTCCTACAGTAAAAAAAACAGAAACACCTAAACTATTCTAGGGTCAGTGTGCTCCTGTATGAATGGTGATTTAGGGACTATGTGAGAAAGTTTGCTTGGTAATATCTTTTATTGGACACACTGTCATTGGGAAACAGTTTCTGTTTATTGGAAGGAAGCCCTGACTTTAGCCAAGGAGCATCAGCAGAATTACAGGAGTTCTGATGAAGTAATAGGTTCCAAATTGCTCCTACCCTTGCTGGGATGGGGAAGTGCCTGATCTTATTAATCTTTGGCCTTCAGGGAGGAATGAGTATATTTGTTAGCTCCGTCACCTCCACTCTGTCAGGTGGCAGAGCTGTAAGAGGACTGACAAGGAGATTGCCTGCCCCAAAGGTAGCATGTGATGTATGTTCCATCCACTCTTGCTGACTTGAAATGCACAGCACTGTCAGTAGCTATAAAAGGAAACTGTATATGCAACCCTGATTTGTAGAAAACTTTTATTGTAAATCAGCAAGGTGCCTTAGCAACATGCCCCAAAACAAACTGTTAAACATGTAAATATTTAAATAATGACAGTCTGCATAAAATTTGGACTCATATTATTATAGTGCTTAGGTCATGCTAGTTGCTTTATAAACTCAGAAGGAAAGGATAGTCCCAGTCACCAAAAGCTTACAGCTTAAGAGAAAAAGAGACAATAATAGATGTTACAACACTGGAAGACAGAAGAGCATAAGGATGCAGAGAAGCAATTGTGGTCAGCATTATGGGTAGCACCCTAACTGTTAAGCTTTTTACATAGAGGACACCGAAAAGTGGAGTTTTCAGGTGAGTTTGGAAGGCAGATAATGAAGTAAGTTTGTTGGATTACCATTGACCATCAACACTTTCCCCGCGTGAGCATTTAGTCCATTATACAAGCAAAGAAAATATTACTGGGAGGAGGGTAGGAAAGGGCACTGAGTAAATTTGGGAAACAGTGGGTGTGTCCACACAAGATGTTAACTGTGCAGTAGCCTAATAATACTTCACAGTAGCATGTCACAGCCCAAACAATACTAGTATGCTACTGGTCAGTATTATTAGGCTACTGCACAGTTGCATCACTAAAAAGGTGTGTGCCAGGACTACTGCACAGTAACATCGGTACCTGCACATTGATTCTGTACTTGATTATACAAGTACTAAACTTAATATGCTGTAACTGCAGTGCATTAATGAACATGTAGATATGCTCGGTAATGATCAACTGCATGCACACCCCACTCAGTTGCAGTGGTTTCCCGGCAGTATTCTTAAACACAGTCCTCTACTTGCTGGTATAATAATCTGGTGAGGTAGCATTGTCCTAGAATAGATAGTCCTCCAGTCCCTGACCAGCATTCACTGAATATTGTCTACGGTTTACAAAGACCTTAGTTCGAGTAGGTTCATTTCTTGCCCTCAAGGAAAAATCTACTGTGCCTACTCCAGGGGTCTAAACTCACATTCTAACAGTAGTGATTACACATAGTTTTATCAGTTGGTGGGAAGGGAAACCATTGCCCAAGTTCTTCAGCTATGCTACTGACCAGTCATGCTGCAGCAAAACCATTTCAGTACAATTCTGTCTCTCAGAACCTCAACCTCACCTTCTGAGATGAGTCTTGTTTGAAAAAGTAGTCTCTGCACTACCATCCTGCAGTCTTCAAAGAGGAACTATGGCATATAGGATCCCAAATCAGTTCTTTATCACTGAAAATCTTCCTTATCATTGCCAGAATCAACAGTCGCTTTGCCGTGAGGTTTTTCTAGACACCAGCTAAAAACCATATCAGCATTTTGTTAATTACCACTTTAATACTTAGTTGAATGCTTGAATTCTGATCAGAATAGGCCTCAAATATTCACATAACAGAACTGTAAACAAGACTTGGTTTGTTTCTGTTTGTTCACCTCTTGACACTGGCAGTAAACTCTCACTCTGAAGGATTTTCTTTCTAGCTGAAGGAATTAGGCAGCTTTGGCCTGCTTTTTTCTCTTTGTTCATCAACAGTTGTCAGTAGTGAGTATCAACAGGTACACTCCCCCCCAAGCATGACACAGGAAGAGGAGGAAGGTAAGCAGCTTGCTGCCACCCCCAAGAGGAGGTGCAACGTGGTGGTGGTGGTGGGGGACCCATCTGCTGTCTAAAGTCCCTAGCCCATGAGATCTGCCTCCCAGGACCTTGCATCCAAGATGTAGCAGAGAGGATACCCAGGCTTGTCCAGCGCTCCGACTACTACCCCATGCTCCTCATCCATGTGGGAACTAATGACATGGCCAGGAGTACTCCAGACAAGGTCATGAGTGATTACAGGGCTCTGGGAGCTAGGTTCAAGGGGTTGGGGACCAGGTAGTCTTTTCTTTTATGCTCCCTGTTTCAGGCCATGGTCCCAGAAGGGCAGGATGCATTAAAGAAGTAAACCAGAGACTCCAACACTGGTGCCACCGAGAAGGCTTCAGACTTTTTGATCACATTGCACACTTCGGGGAGAGAGGACTCCTGGAAAGGGATGGCATCCACCTCATGAGGAAAACTAAGTCCCTGTTCGTGACCAGGATGGCTGATCTTCCGGGCAGGGCTTTAAACTAAGATTGCTGGGGGGCAGAGGTACACAAATTCAAATATGTCAAGGGATCAATATATAAGTAAGCCCTGTAGATAGGGACACAGGGAGAGCTACTTTTGTGGGAGCTGAGGGAATAGTTCTCCATCAGTAGGACAGGAAGATAAGGGCCTCAGTGGGAGGACTCAGGTGTCTATATACTAACACCAGGGGCATGGGGAATAAGCAGGAGAACCTAGCCCTCCTACTCTCCAGTGAGCATTGTGATCTAGTAGGGATTACAGAGACCTGGTGGGACTCCTCACATGACTGGAGCATAGCTCTAGAGGGCTACACCCTGCATAGAAGAGACTGGATGGAGAAGAAAGGTAGAGGCATTGCTCTCTATGTGAAAGAGCAGTACACCTCCTTGGAGGCTGACATCAACTCCAAAAATGGACAGCTTGAAACCCTCTGGGTCAAGTTTCTTCGGGGGGAGAGGGGGGAGCAGCAAGGAAGACCTAACTGTAGGTTTATACTACAGACCACCAAACCAGGGGAGGAACTTGATCTGGAGTTCACCTGAGAATTGACTGAGGCCACACATGTATGTGACCTGGTCATCATGGGCAATTTTAATTATCCAGACATCTCCTGGGAGGAACACTCAGCCAAGTTGGATCAGTTGTGATCCTTCCTGACCTGTGTGGAGGAGCTTTTTCTGATACAGGAGGTGCCTGGGCCACCCAGAAGTGATGGTTTGCTAGAGTTGGTCCTGGCCAAAGGAGATGATATGGTGACCAACTTAAATATAGAGGGAAGTCTGAGCAACAGTGACTATGAAACCATCATATTTACTGTCTGATGTAAGGCAGACAAATTGGATAGCAGGATTCAAATCTTGGACTTCAAAAATGCAAATTTCAACAAGCTTAGGTCATTAATAGGGCAAGTGCTGTGAGACTGAGGGCAAAAGGTGTTCATGAAGAGTGGTTGGTTGTTCCTTAAGGACACAATCCTTGAAGCACAAACGAAGTCCATTCCCATGCAGAGGAATGGTAACAAAAGGGCTGGGAACCTCTCTTTGCTAAACAGGAAAATCATGGTCCTCTTAAGAAAGAAGATGCTTGTAAACAATGGAAGCTCAGGGCCAGTGCCAAGGAGGACTATTCCACAACAGCCCACATTTGCAGGGAACAGATAAGACAGGCTAAAGTGGTGACTGAACTTAGATTAGCAACAAGAATCAAGGACAAAAAGTCCTTCTTTAGGTACATAGGGAACAGGAGAAAAACAGGAGAGCTGGTTACCGGTACCCAGGAAAAAGCTCCTGAATGAGTACTTCACCTCCATCTTTCACTGGACCAAAGGGAAACCACATCAGGTAGAGTATAGGATGAGCACGGTAGGAATATTCACCTTCCTATTATTACCATAGAATTGGTGTATGACCAATTAAAAAAATTATACGTATACAAGTCAGTGGGATCGGATGATCTTTATCCAATAGTGCTGAGGGAGCTGGCCAAAGTCATTGAGGAACCCCCAGTGAAACTCTTCCACAACTTGTGGCACTCTGGAGAAGTCTCTGAGGGCTGGAAGAGGGCCAATGTTGCACCCATCCACAAGAAGGGCAGGAGGAAGGACCTGGGTAACTATAGGCCAGTCAGCCTCACTTCCATCCTAGGGAAAATCCTAGGAAAGTTCATCAAGGAGTCTATCTGCAATAAGCTTGCAGAAGGTATGATTCTGAATGACAGCCAGCATGGCTTCATCACAGGCAGGTCTTGCCTTACCAACCTCATCTTCTTCTATGACCAGGTAACTTGCCACTTGGACATGAGAGAGCAGGTTGACATTGTATACCTTGACTTCCAAAAAGCTTTTGATCTAGTATCCCACAATATCCTCATGAGAAAATTGGAGGATTGTGGGCTTAACTCTGAGACAGTCAGGTGGGTGAGAAACTGGCTGCAGGATAGAACCAAGAGAGTCATAATGTCATAGAGATCTGTGTCATCCTGGCAAGAAGTGGGCAATGGTCCTGCGGGAGTCGATGCTCGGTCCAGTACTTTTCAACATCTTTATTAATGATTTTGATGTGTTGGTGAATCGCTCACTGGCCAAGCTCACGGATGACACCAAGTTATGGGGAAGTGTGGTCATTCTTGAAGATAGGCTACAGTTACAGGAAGACCTAGACAGGCTAACAAGTTGGGCAGATCAGAATCTGATGAAGTTCAATGAAATGTCAAGAAATGTAAAGTGCTCTACCTCAGGATGAACAGCCCCAACACACCTACAGGCTTGTCACCACCAAACTGACTAGCACCATGAATGAAAGGAACCTGGGGGTAATATTAGACCACAGTATGAATATGAGCCACCAGTGCAATGCTATGGTCAGTAGGGCAAATAATACTCTGGCATGCATCAATTGATGCATCTCCAGCAAAGCCAAGGAGGTGTTTCTTCTGTTCTACTCAGCACTAGTTAGACTGTAGCTGGAGTACTGCATCCAGTTCTTGGCACCACACTTTAACAAGGATGTGGACAAGCTTGAGAGAGTCCAAAGAAGAGCCACCTGTATGATCAGAGTCTTAAAAAGCAAGCCATAGAGGAAAGGCTGAGGGATTTGGGACTCTTCAGCCTGAGGAAAACAAGGCTGAGAGGGGAGCTGGTAGCAGCTTACTGCTACACTAGGAGAGTACATCAAGGGCTCCATGAGTAACTTTTCTGCAGGGCACCCAAGGGGAAAACCAAGAGTAATGGTCACAAACTCCTGGAAGATCGATTCAGGCTCAACATTAAGAAAAACTTCTTCACAGTGAGGGTGTCCAGACTATGGAATAAGCTCCCTCCAGAGGTGTTGCAATCACCTACCCTGGAAATCTTCCAGAGGAGACTAGACAGTCACCTTGTTGGGGCCACCTGCCCCCCATTTATCATGGCTGTCCTCTGGACTCTGCTTTGCTTGGTGCAGGGAGCTGGACCTGGTGATCTTCTGAGGTTCCTTCTGGCCTTACAATCTATGAATCTATGACTTCTATAGCATTTCAAAATTTAATAAATGGGTGATGGAGGCTGGCATCATGGGCTCAGTAAAAGCAGGAATCAGTATCTTATATCCTGAATATGACAGGATACAAAGGGTGAGGTCATGCTGGGTCACAGGCAGCTAGATCAGGGGTCACTGAGGGAACAGCATGCTAAGATGGGTAAGGAGGAATGAACAGAACCTGAGCACCGGCCTTGTCAGAAAGCCAGAGGTCAGTCTGGGAAGCCAAGTCAAGAAGCTGGAGGGCTGGGTAGAGTCAAAAGATCAGACGGTTGGGTATCCAGGAGATAAAACCAGAAGTTGGGTTAGGAAGCCAAAGGGTCAAGCAACATGGAGTCCAAGGGCAAGCTGAGTTAGTAGCCAGGGGGTCAGTCAGAGAGTCAATAGAGTCATAAGCCAAAGGCAAAGCAGTCTGGGTACTGGGTCTGCCCAGACATTTCCTCTTCCAGGTCAAAGGTTTATATGGGAAGGAGTGATGGATCAGATGACCCTGACTGGCTACTCATTTCTGTGTGGCTTGTTTGGTTAGCCCTTGCTTAGTCCACTGGAAAGGTGGTAGGCTGGGATGAGTGGGTTGTCTGAGTTCCAGGCCATAGCCTGACTGCTGAGAATAAACCAGGAATGGCCTTGAAAACAAAAACAAATTGAAAAGGAATGATATGTGCAAAGCAACAGGTTAGAGAATAATCCTGAAAGCAGCATTCTGGATATGAGATTCCATTTTGTCAAGGCCAAGTTTTGGGACTTCCATGATAAGCAGGGTGGTGTATTGTTCATGGTGACAGAAGAAGAAGGTAGCAAGGAGTTTTTAAGGAATTAAGACCTCTTTTTTTTAGGTTCAGTCTGAGCCTGAGCCACTGGCTAGTCGCCCTCAATGGCGTGTTAAAAGAATAGACAAAATATGGAGCAGATAGGCAGTGTGGAGATGGTAGGTGAATCAGTTTGCAGATAAATTATCTGGAGAGAAGGCATTGGGAAAAAGGAATAGGAGACAAAGGACAGAAGACCTGCCCCAGAAAAGTGGAGGATTTGAGGAGGATACTTTGATGGATGTTTGCAGGGGAGAGGTAGGAGAAGAAGAAAACAAAGTTATTGAAGCCAAGGAAGGACTTGACTTCAAGAAGATGAGCACGACTGACCATGTCTAGGATGGCTAAAAACTCCAGAGAGATGAGACTGGAGTCTTGGTTCTGGGCTTTGACTTGGTAAGAGGTAATTAGAAACCTGAGTGAGAATGGTTTCAATTGGGTAATGCATAGGATAGAAGCCAAAGTGGAGAGGAGCTCCAGAGAGGAATTGACTTATTGTCTGACCCAGTGTGGTATTTCTATCTTATTATAAAGCAATTAGGGTCACAGATGAAATTTTATTTAAGATGGGAGAGAATAAAGCTTACTTGTAAAATTATGGAACTTTTGGAAAAATGTATGCTTTTCCCCTAATTTTACAATAAAATTTACTGAGCTTTTTCCCTTTGTTTTAATGGGAAATATGTGAGTTTTTCTCTTTAAAACACACCATGATGACAGCTCGTGTTGTAATCTAATGAGGAAGCCTGTGCCAGGGCCGCAGGGATAAGTGGAAATATCTGATATAATACTAATGCACAGTTCACTCAATCGAACTACTTGCATTAGTGAATATTACTCAGTGTGAGTAAAAAGCATAGAACCAAGTTAGTTAGGCTTATTAAAATGATTAAGATACTGTCCTACTTCGCCCAGCCCCCCAGGGAGCCATGCAACCAAAGCCTCAAGAACAGAACACACAAACAGGCACACTCTAGGCCCAGTGCGCAAGTTAGTGTGGGAGTTTGCACAGGAGGGCAAGCAGGAGGGCACAAGGCTCCAGTAGGTGAGCCTGAAGGGAACAGTCAGCACAGCTGTAACCCAGACTACTACCCGTGCAATGGTGGGTGGGATGCATTGCACCCTGAAGTTCCCCCCCTGTGGCAGGATCCCTCCCCTCTGGTACTTCCAAGACCTCCACCCAGATTGAACCCATGGTTCTGGCCTCCATTCAGATGGAGCCCTGGGCTCTTGGCTGTGGGGGCTGCCTGGCACAACTCCAGGCTCATGTGATCAGGAGCCCCCTCCCCTTGTGAGCTTTGCTCTGTATTGAAATCTCTGGAATGTGAAATAGTGGAGCCCCAGACTGCAGTACAGAGGATGTGTGCCATCAGGGATGATGAACAGGAGATTGACTCCTACTGCCAGGCCCTTCACCCAAAGAAAGATGAAGGAAGAACTAAGTCACCTGCCAGGATAAGGGAGGCCAAGAGGCACTCCCATACTGTCCAGCCAGGGGGTTGAACAAAGGTTGTCTCCAGCTCCAAGGCTCACTGCACCAGGGTCACCACCCCCTGGATCTCCGCAACAGGTATGAACCCCTCACAGCACCAGTACAACCTGCAGAGTAGGGCTTTGCCAAGCTTCGGGTGGTGATTTAATTCAGGAGATTCAGCCCAATTTGGTGGCCAATCTCTGAATCTGAATTGAATCAGGGAACTAATTTAAAGGTCCAAATCAATTCAAAGCTCTCCAAATCTTCAAAAAAGATTTGGAGAGCTTTGATGATTTGAGCAGTCCCTGGTGGCTGCAGCAGGGAGCTGCAACTGACTCTGACCTGATAAGTACTAGGAGTGGGGGAGGGGACCATGGAGGGATCCCTGCCAGCCCCCCCAACCCCCTGCTCCCTCACCCCCAACCCCCACACTCCCCTAGCCCCACCCACAGGTGCCCTGCCTAGGCCAGCTCCGGCCCTTTAAGAAAACAAACAAACAAGAAAAACCCCAGGACTCTCAGCTTCTGGTACAGCTTGGGGCTTTTCGGGCTCATGCAGAGCCCTCCACATGGTGTGGGGCAGTGAGGGGTAGTGGGGATCACCCCTGCCAGCAGGAGTGGTGAGTCCCAGGATTTTTTCAGGGGTTTTTTTTCTTAAAGGGCCGGAGCTGGCCCATGCAGGGCACCCATGGGGAGGCTGGAGGAGCAAGGCGGGGAGTCAGGAAGGTTGTACAAAGCTCCCCAAGCAGAGTGGGCAGTGGGGGGCAGCAGGGATTGCCCCCCCACTCGGCAGCACCGTCTGAGTTGGGGCTTTTTTTTTAACAAGAGCCGGGAGCTGGGATGGGATGGGCAGCCATTCCCAGGCTGGGAGAGGGGTAGGGGGTGGGCCTGGCCTGGCTGATTCAGAGATTCAGCTGCTACAGAGTCTCCAAATCAGATTTGGCCGAATCAAATTGGGACAGTAATTCAAATCACCAAATCAAACCACTGTCCCCTGAATTGTCTGAATCTGAAGCAAATACTAGCCACTTCACACAGGCTTACTGCAGAGCTGCCAGCTTGTGCGAGTGAGGAGGAAATGTGACCAGCTACCATCCCTAAGAAGAAACACAGAATGGTTGTTGTGGGAGACTCCCTCCTGAGGGGGACAGAGGGAGCAATCTGCCCCCCTAACCCCTTAGCCCATGAGGTCTGCTGCCTCCCGGGAGCCCATATCCAGGATGTGGCTGACAGGATCTCAAAACTTATCTGGCCCTTCAACCACTACCCCATGTTCCTTATCCATGTGGGCACAGGCTGAAAAAATGGGTGCGGGTGTAGCTCTCTACATGAAGGAGAGCTACAAATCCTTACAAGCTGAGATTGGCACCCAAGGAGGATGACTGGAAACCCTCTGGGTTAGAATACAAAGGGAACATGACAGAGGGGATACAATGGTATGAGTCTACTACAGACCTCCAAATCAGGAACAAGAGCATACCCATGAATTCACCAGGGAACTGCCCAAGGCTGCACACTCTCGATGCATGGTTGTCATGGGAGACTTCAACTACCTGGACCTCTCATAGGAAGAGTGCTCAGCCAAATCCAATTGGTCCCAAAGATTCCTCACATGTGTGGATGAGCTCTACCTGTCTCAAGGAGTTTATGGGCCAACATGACATAAGGCACTGCTGGACCTGGTACTGGCCAAAGGGGATGATCTAATCAGCAACCTAAGAACCAAAGGGAAGTTGGGTAATAGTGACCACAAGTTGATCACTTTTACTATCCATCGCAAAGCTGGCAAGTCAGCCAGCAATGCAATAGTTCTTAACTTTAGGAAAGCTGATTTTCATAAGCTCAGGAGGCTTGTTCTTGAGGCCTTGAGAGGCCATGATGTGACAGGGAGAGGAGTTCATGATGAGTGGTTGCTCCTACAGGAAGCGATCCTAGAAGCTCAAGGGAAGTCCATCCCAACCTGTAGGAAAGGTGGTAAAAGGGCTCAGCAACCCCCTTGGCTCAACAGGGAACCTATGGGCCTCCTATATCTAAAACAGAGGCTTAAAAAGGATGGAAGACAGGAAACACCACTAAGAAGGAGTATTCTGCACTGGTCTGCACCCATAGGGAGTGAACTTGGAAAGCCAAGGCTACAACTGAACTCAAGCTAGCTACTTGAATCAAGGACAATAAAAAACCTTATTTAGATACATGGGGAGTTGCAAGAGAAACAAGGGCAACATTGGACCCCTGCCAAACCAATTGGGGCAGCTGACAACTGACACCTAGGAAAAAGCCAATCTGCTTAGTGATTATTTTCCACTGGTTTTTCACCAGCCCAGAGGAACCTCTCTTCCTATCATGATGCTGGATGACTAGGTGAATATATACCCACCATTGGCATAGATCTTGTAAGAGAGCACCTTGAGAGGCTGGATACCCACAAACCAGCTGGTCCAGACAGATTGCACCCAAGAGTGCTAAAGGAACTGGCAGACATCATAGTGCGGCCACTGGCAAGGATATTCAAGAACTCATAGTGCTCGGGCAAAGTACCTGAAGTCTGGAAGATGGCCAATGTAGTGCCTATCTTCAAGAAAAGGAGGGGAAAAAAATGGAGAAACCACAGGCCAATCAGTTTGACCTCAATCCCTGGAAAGACACTGGAAAAAATTATCAAAGAAAACATTCTTCACAGCATAACAGAAGGAAACATTCTCAGGGATAGCCAGCATGGGTTTGTTGTGGATAGGTCTTGCCTGACCTATCTCATTTCCTTCTATGATGAAGTGACATATCACCTGGACAAAAGGGAAGAGGTTGATATCATGTATTTGGACTTTAAAAAAGCCTCTGACCTAGTGTCCCACAATGTCCTCATGGAAAAATTGGGCAACTGCGGACTCGACTACACTTTAGTCCAATGGCCGGGGAACTGGCTCCGAGGTCAGACCCAGAGAGTTGTAGTTGATGGAACTGAATCGACATGGCACTCAGTGACCAGTGGTGTCCCTCAAAGCTCTGTTCTTGGACCTGTACTCTTTAATGATTTTATAAACAATCTGGACTCTGGTGTCAGAAGCAGACTGGCCAAGTTCATGGATGACACCAAACTTTAGGGATGAGTATCCACACTTGAGGATAGGCTGGTGATACAAACCAACCTCAATAGGTTTGCAAGGTGTGTGGATAAAAACCTGATGCTACACTCGCTAGCACCATGACTGAAAGAGACTTGGGGGTCATGATTGACCACAAGATGAACATGAGCCACCAATGCAATACTGCAACCAGCAAAGTGAACAAAACTCTGGCTTGCATCTAATGATGGATCTTGAGCAAGACCCAAGATGTCATCCTCCTGCTGTACTTGGCCTTAGTGAGGACACAGCTGGAGTACTGCATCCAATTCTGGGCTTCACAATTCAGGAAGGATGTGGAGAAGCTTGAAAGAGTCCAGAGGAGAGCCATATACATGACCAGAGGGCAAGAGAACAGACCTTATGAAGAGAGGCTGCAAGCCATGGAACCCTTCAGCCTGGAGAAGTGCAGGCTCAGGGGTCACTTGGTGGCAGCCTATAAGTATGCAAGGGGTGTGCATCAGGATCTGGGGGGATGCCTGTTCACCAGCAAACCCAAGGTATGACAAGGTCCAATGGTCACAAACTGCTGCAAGACCGTTTTAGGCTGGACATAAGGAAAAACTTCTTTACTGTCCGAGCCCCCAGGGCCTGGCATAGACTCCCCCCAGAGGTGATGCAAGCAACTACTCTGGACACTTTTAAGAAACATTCTGATGTTTTTCTTTCTAGGATCCTCTGACCCTAACTGACTTCCTGCCCTTCAGGCAGGGGGCTGGACCCAATGATCTTACAAGGTACCTTCCAACCCTAATGTCTATGACTCTATGAAAAACACTAGAACAGGTTACCCAGAGAGGTTGTGAAATCTCCATCCTTGGAGGTTTTTAAGACCCAGCTAGATAAAGCCTTGGCTGGGATGATCTAGTTGGGGATGGCCCCACTCTGAGCAGGGGGTTGGACTAGATGACCTTCTGAGGTCCCTTCCAACACCATTTTTCTATGATCCTGTGGTTCTAGCTCCTGTTCTTAAAAGTGACCTTGGGACCTAACTTCCATTTTTAAATCAATGGGACTTAGACTGTTAGGTCACTTAGATGCTTTGGACAGTTTTACCCTTCATTATTGCTTGCATTGCTTAGCATTAGTTGTCTAATGGAATTTCTCTGTGTTGTTTTCCTTCTGTTGTGATGCTTATGAAAAAGGAACATCAGCTATCTTTGAATGTGATAGGACAGAATTAGACAGAACATAGCATATATATTGTGTTATTTTTTCTAGATTAGATAATCTCTGAGAAGAACTAACTCTGACAAAAATGAGAAAACATAGGTAAAGTACAAGGAAACCAAAGTTCAAATGTGTGGCATTAAACTCTAGAAGTATTACAGGCAGACAAGGTTCTTTAGGTAAATGTGCTATCTTTTATTAGACCAACTAAATAGTTAATAAAATTGTTCTTTGCAAGCTTTTGGGCACAAACACCTTCATCAAGCATAGGGAAAGTCTGTTGGTGTTTTGTAGAATAGAAGCCAACTTGCAAAATGCAGGTCAGTGAAAATGCAAATGCATGGCAGTGAGGCTCAGAGACCATGGGAGACAATAAATGTGAGATAGGTAGGTGGTGGAAGAGGAGAGGGGGGATGTTGACCTGGTGATAGAATGTAGCTGGTAAAATGGAGAGAGGTTACCTGGGGTTATCAGTTGGCAAGTAGGTTATAATGTGCCATAAATACAATGTCTATACTGAGTCCATGATTTTTTATATCTAGTAGACTGATGAATTGAAATTCATAGGCTCATCTATGAAAGGTGTTTTGTAAATTCCCTTTGAGGATCAGAACTGAGAGATTAGAGAGAGAGTGGTTGTCTTGTGAGAAGTGGGCACCCACAGGTAATAGGGTATTTTTGTTTTTGATAGATTCTAGGTGTGTATTTGTTCTGATACACAGTTTTTGTTTGGTTTCTCCTACATATTTTTCATCAGGGCATTTAGTGCACTGGATGAGATATACTATATTTCTGGAAGTGCAGGTGTAACATCCAGGGATGGTGATGTGATGGTTCTGTTGTGAGGTGTACTTAGTGTGGGAGTGGTGGAGATATGTTGGCAGGTTTCACAGGTCTTATCCTGGCATGTTCTGGACCCACTTAGTGTATTTTGGGTCTGTTGATGAGACTGGCAAGGCTCTGTGCTTGTTTAAAAGCCAGGATGGGTGGTTCTGGGAATATCTCTTTAAGAATTGGGTTTTTCTCTAGTATGAGTTGCAATTGTTTGAGGATTTTCTGTATAGGTTCCAGGAAGGGATGGTATGTTATAACTAATGGTGTGAAATTCATGAGGATTTTCTTTTCGTAGTGCAGCAATTCTTCATGTGGTATCCTGGTAGCTGTTTAAAAAGTGTGATTTATCTCTCTGGAGGAATGTCCTTGTTAAGTGAAGAAAATGAAAACATCTAGAACTCTTGGTTCAAAAATTATACCTTTTATTAGATCAACTGAGAAATTGCAAAAAATGTGGACAGAGGAAGTCTGCAGTGAAGACTGGAGCCTGGCAGAACCCAGCAGTGCCAGGATCCAGACACGGCTGATGGATGACAAGTACCAAGCCCAGGGAAGAGGCGACGTGCTGGGAATGAAATGGTAGCGAAGCCGGACAACATATAAATGGAGAAAAAGGGGCCATAGGAAGCACTCAGGATAGGAACACTACCCCTATCCTGCGGCCATAAAATTCCAAGAACCAGAGCACTGAGAAGATACAGGACATCAGCCTCAACAATGCAGGTGATGACATCATAGTTGGGGTTAGGCAGGGTGTAGGGGAGGTGGAGCCCCACAAAGGAGGAACAGCAGGAACACTGAATTTGTGATGGAAATCAATCAGAGATTGTAGGTTTTTGGCCTAAATGATGAAGATGTCATCTATATATTTTAAGTATAGCATGGGTTTGATGGTGCAGTTCTTGCAGAATTCTTATTCCATGTGGGCCATAAAAAAGTTGACATATTATGGAGCCATTTTGGTGCCTATAGCTGTGCCCATGTTCTGGAGAAAGTATTAGTTATTGAAAGTGAAGCTTTTGTATGTGAGGATGAAGTATTTAAGTTCAGTAATATCTTCAGGTCTGTACTTTGAGTTGTAATCTTGCTCTTGTAGATACGTAAGGCCGGCTTGGATGCCATCCTGGTGTGGGATGTTGCTATGTAAGCTGGTAACACCCATAGTGGCTAAGAGGTTATATCTGGGAATGTGGTCTATGTTTTTAATTTTTCATAGAAAGTCTCTTGTATCTTGGAGAAAACTTGCTCTTTGGGTGACAAGAAGATTTAGGATGGATGTCATGAAACCTGATATTTCCCCAGTTAGGGTTCCATGGTTGGATATTATAGGTCTGCCTGGGTTCCCTTGTCTGTGGATTTTAGGGAGCATGTAAGAAGTTGCTGGGTTGGGTATTGGTGGGGAATCAAGTTCTGTAGTTTTTTTTGTAGTTCAGATGGAAAACATTTGATGGTTGTTTTGAGTTTTAAGATGATAAGGGAAGTTGGATCTTCCTCTAGTTTTTCATAGTAGGTGGTGTCAGACAGTTGTCTGTTGGCTTTTATGTAGTCTCCACGGTTAAGGATAACTATAGCTCCTCCTTTATCTGCTGGTTTTATTAATATTTCATGGTTGGGTCTTAGAGATTCTATGGCCCTTCCTCTCTGAGAGGGGGAGAGGTGGTTATGGCAGCATTTGTTGTTGATTATTTCATTGTTTATTCTTTCCCTGAAGTAGTCAGTATAGCGGTCAAAGTTTGAATGCTGTCCACTGTGATGTGTCCAATCCAATGGTTTTTTTTGTTTCTTGGGGGTTAATCTTTTCCTTGACGTTGTCAAAGGATGAAGTGTTTCTGGAAGTGGATTCATTTTGGTTGCGAAATATTGTAATTTTTCTGGACAGAAATGAAGTCCTTTAGGGAGAACAGATTTTTCAGTTTTGGTAAGTGTGTGCACATGGAGAGACTGATAATATTTGAGGGCTGATTGGTTCCTTTAGTTTCATTGAGTATGGGGTTGGAATGTTGTTAAGGTATTGGTGTTGTTTCTCTGATGGTCATTTTGTGGCTGGGAAAGTTTTTCCTGTGGTAATTGTTTCCATTTCTCCTTTTTATGTTGGATGGAAGTTATAAAAAATCTTTGGCAGTTTCTTTGTATGCTTTGTATAATGTTTGGAAAGATATCCAGATTTATCTCTTTTAAGTTGTTGCAGCGTGTGCCGATTTCCTTCTTGAGTTGATCTTTTTTGGAGTAGGTTGTGTGAAGGAAATGATTTCTAAGTTTTTCTGAACTTTTCCTGCATAGTTGTGAGGCATATTTGGAGCTCTGTGTAGTAGTTAAAGGATTGTAGATGTTCAGTCCTCTGGGGGTAATGTGTTTCTTGCATAGGTTTAGAAAATATATGTTGCTGGTGAGTTTGGCTTCTTTCTTCTTCATGTTGTGCAGTTCCTATTTCAAGTACAAGTATATGTAAGTATAAAGTATTATGGTAACTTTACAGAACATTTGGAGTAACTTCACAATGGTTTGTGGTGGAGAACATGACCTCTGCAAATAACTGTCAAAATAAGAAGGATGTAACATGTGGATGAAGCATAGGCACAGTGAAAGAAAAAGGAAGTATTAAACATTTTTTTAAAGATATGATATGGAAATGCTACCTCAACTTACTTAGAAAGTGAGAAATAGGATGATACATGACTACAAGTATGTGTTTACAGTTTAACGCTCTGAAAGGAATAAGTTCTGCTATGGCATAAGAAAAAACAAACCTACTAGAGCCAAAGAAGCAGCTGTTGCCTAGCAAGTTAAGAACTGGAACTTGCAAGGAATTCTGGAAATGCCTGATGTAATGATAAATTATCAGAAATCCTGCTATGAATTTGGCTTGGAGATGAACAGGAACATTACAGATAGCGATCACACTGTTTCCGAGAATGCTGAAGAGATCTATCTAATAATGGAGAAAAAGCAGAGATTTTTTATGGAGCTTTGTTGACAAGACTGTTAAAGAAGTCCTCATTAATAAAGCTTTCTAAAAATTTTATATTCAGATTTCTCAGTACTGAAATATTGTTAGAAAACTTTGGTGGAGCAACACATTTTCACTGACTATATGGAAGTTACAAAGGAACAGAAGGTTCCCTAATATAGCAGAGAAAAATATAAATAGAATTGTAGAAAAGTAGGGCTGAAAGGAACCTCCATAGATCCATCTATGCATCCCCTGCCTGAGGCAGGATTAACCCTATCCAAACCATTCTATACAAATCCATTATCTAACCTCAAAGCAAAACTATACAGTTAATGCTGACACAATGCAACACATAACACCCTAACCTGCCACAGGTAAAGCAGGTGAATTTCAGCGGCTAGTGCCCTGCTTCTCTAGATATTGTTAATATACACTCAAGAGGTCCCAGGAAGAGAACCATACCCCGCTGGCCCCCGGGAAATACCTCCATAGTCCATACAGATCTGACTATGGGGTAACATTTCTTATTGAACCCAAATCAGGCAACTGATTTGATCCTGAGCAGAAGGACAAGACTTTCTAGCCAGGAACCTCTGGGTTTATGTCCTAGCAGGAGCATTGGCACACCCCAGACAAAATCCCCAGTCTTGGCTGCAACCAACACGCAATACTCTGAGAAAGGCTTAAAAACCTCTGACACATGGCAGTTTGAGGGGGAAAGAGCAGGCAATTCCCTACTAGCTTCATGTGGCAACCACTGAAGTCAAGAAGCTTGAATACCCATAGTAGAGCATAGCTATGCCTAGATCATCCCTGACCACTTCTGTCCAACTTCTTCTTGAGCACCTCTGGTGATGGAGAATCCACAACCTCTCTATGCAGTCTAGTCTACTTCTATTCAGAAGGTTTTCCTGGTATCATAGGTGACATGTAGAGGGGGGTACGGGGGGCATGTGCCCCCTACCCCCTGAAACTGGCTGTTGCCAATGCTGGTGCCGGCATCTGTGGGCAGTCCCCGCTCACTGCTGCTGACACCATTGGCAGCATCTGTGGGTGGTCCCTGCTGCCCCCTCCCTCCCCCGCCACTAACGCCACTGCCGGCATTTGTGGGCAGTCCCTGCTCACCACCCCCACCCCAACCACCAACACTGCCACCACCATCTGTGGGCAATCTCTGCTCGCTGCCAATGTTGCCACCTACAAATGGTGCCCCCCCAAGTCTCGGGAAGCACCAGTTGTTCATGCCTGGTATCCCATCTAAACCCCCTTACCTGCAACATCAAGCTATTTGCAACTTCAAGCCAACTTCAAGTCCATGTCCTACTCTCTACAGCAAGAGACAAAAGGTGTTTTCTCTCTTCTTTATGGAAGTCCTTCAAGTACTTGGCCACTGCTATCATGTCTGCTCTTAAGTGCCTTTTCTGTAAGCTGAACATGCCTAGTTCCTTTGACCTTCCCTTGTATGGCTTGCCTTCCAAGTCTTTTATCATCCATCTCTGGACCCTAACTTCTCCACTTCCTTTTTTAAATTTTGGGCCCAAAACTGCACATACTACTCTAGACGAGACCTAACCAGTGCTAAGTAGAGAGGCACTATCACCTCTTGTGTCTTGAAGCTAGCATTTCTATTAATGCTTCTCAAAACCACATTAGCCTTTTGCACAGCTGTATCTTGTGCAGACTCATATTGATACCCAAATGTTGCAGTATGGCTGTAAATACCAGAGAAAAGGAGACGGTGACATCCAGACCTTATAAGAAAGGACCACTTGGAATCTTTAATTGTGCGCAGGTTCTTGGAAACTTTCCATCAAGATCAGTTCTCAGGTGTGACAGCTACAAATGCTGCTGAAAGTGAACATCATACCATATTTCTACCTCTGGACAGGGTCTTTGGGCCACAGATTAATGATCTCTAAGGGCTTTATTACCAGTTGTTCCTCTGCCTGTCCACTTCATGCTCCAGTGCTCCAGAGCCACTACCAATAGGCTGTTCAGCTATGTTGACAGTATAAAGTCCAGCAGGGAAATGCTCTTTTTAAATGGGAACTATCCATGTATGATTATAACAACAGTAGTGGCTCTCTTTATCCATCAGCTGCAAACTGTATGCACTGGATTCCAGAATACAACTTGCACTCATTAGTTATTAATTCCACAGAATTTTTTTAATGCAGTATGTTGTGCTTTTAGGATTCCTGTATGACATATTTTGTAGCTGTGCTACAGTGATATTATCAGAAGCTGAAATCCTCAATTTACAGGTGCATGATAGACACTAGCACTGGACACTACCTCATGCTGAATAAATAAAAAATTGAGACTTGATTGGCACAACTTGTAGTGATTCACAGATAGCCTGTGCCTTTGGCTCACCTGAAAGTTCATGACTTGAGTCTTGTGCCAGTCAGCAAGACTGACACATGCTGTCTAGTCAGTCAATGGGGGGACTCATTTATTGAGTTACTGTGCCATCAAATCAATCCCCCTTTTCCTCATGCACCAGAAATTCCTGATGACGTCAACGGGAAGTTTGAGTGCGTTAGTAGTCCAGGACAGAGGTTGGGTTTCCTATGAGCACCACAGTTCCACTTACGAGGAGCTTTCTTTAAAACCTACTTAATTTAGTTTCCAACCGATTAAAGCCTGAGACTAAGAAGATAAATTAGTTAGCTACAGTGACACAGATATTTTTGGGAAATACTGGATTCTTTACCAAAAACATGTAAACTGACAATTAAGTTTAGTTCTAGGAAGCTGCCAACTGGAAACCGTCAGAGTTGGGTAAACAGTGAGAATTTTGACCACAAGCAAGTGTCAGCCACTTTTACTTGCAGCTTCATTTTGTGCATGTTCCTAGTCCTGGCCAGTTGCCTTTTGGCGAGTATTTGCATGAAAAAAAATGTTCTTCATGGAAATTGTAACGAGGCAGTCAGGTATCTTTGGGAGAGTGCCTAAGCTTGGCTGGTTGTAGAAATAGTTCTAATATTCCCTCTCTAGTTCTAAGTGGTTTTCCTGGCAGGAAACCTTATTTTAAACTTGCTGAAAATATACTGTTTGACCTCCTGCAGAAATAAGGATACCACAGAGGGAGAAAAAGTCTCTGATTTCTCTCTTTTTCTTATCACGAGGTATATGCATTTATTAGTATCCCTAATTAGATACTTTAGAACAGGGGCAGGCAATTATTTTGAGTGGAGGGCCGCTTACTGAGTTTTGGCAAGCCATCAAGGACCACATGGCAGGCAGGCAGAATCAGATAAATATTAATTTTTAAATTTTTTAGGGGTCCTGTGGGCAAGATAGAATGGTCTGGCAGGCTGTATCTGGCTCGCGGGACAAATTCTGCCCACCCTTGCTTTAGAATATGTTTGGACCTGTATGTATATATGTGATATTAGGTGTACAACTTCTCATGTTCCCAGTGAGAGACAGGCAAAACACAATGGTCAATATTTGGTGGGGTTTGGTTGTGTGATATTAAAAAATAAAGTATGTTTGAGGGGAAAAATGAGAGTACAACTATCCCAGAAAAGTCTGACTATCTTATCTTCCATGTATGGAAAAACCTTCACTAGCTTTTCAGTTAGACAGCTGCCCTGTTAGATGCATGCTTTTTGCGGTGATTTGGAAAAGACACACAAAAAACTGAAGGGTGGTTATTCCAATTTCTTTATTTGAAATTATTTGATTCTCTTTACTTAAAAAAGTAAACATTATAATACATAATTTGCCAATACTATATTTGCATGGCCCTCTTCAACTTCTCCAATTGATAGCCAGGATACTTTTGTTTTCAAAAGTGTCTTTGGAACCTATTTAAATCTACATTTCCTTATGTTCTGCAGCAAGACAGCCCTGCTCTTTGAATTGCCTAAACTGAAGCAAATTCTGGCCTAAGAAGTAGTTGGAAATGCCACATACAAAAAAATTACAAAAAAAACAGACTAGAAGGAAGTGGTATGGATGATGTAATACATGGCACCTTGCCATCTGAGTCAGTATTGCACCAACGCCCCAGCATGACACCAGGGTTATAAGATATAAAACTAAGGCCCTGACTACTTGTGGTCACTGAGGAATTCAGTGACTCTGTTGATGAGAGTAGCAATATTGACTGCAACATCCCAGTCAGATTCCAACTTCAGGTAATTATGTTCTGCCTGTTCACCATCCTAACCTGTCTGTGGCTTTACTGGGACAGACTTTATTCTTCATCTTACCCTTTTGGTTTGTACTGTGTGTTTGGATCCTAAACCAGGGCTTGGCAACCTTTTGCCACCATGGACTGCTTCTGGGAACTGAGAACCCTACCACAGGTTGCAAATCTACAACCCCTTAAGCATCCAGTTACCCTTGCCACTGATTCAAATGGCCAACTGTGATGGAAAGGTTTCAAATATATGGTGCTGTAGGAACAAATATGGAGGTCAGGGCAGTAATCAGATGCTACAGAGGGAATAGATAAAACAAGAGGGGTGATAGGACCCTGGAGATGCCCCATTTCTGCCCTGACCTGCTACAGGCCTTAGGCTGCCAACACAGTCCATAAAAGAGGTAGGTTCTTGATGGAAACTTCTGTCTAGGGCCAGTGTGCCACAAGTGAAATTATCTATGACTGCATGGCATGTGGAACAGGGAATATACATTGGCAAAAGTTTTTTCTACTGATTTATGGAATTTAAAGAAATACTGACTGTTATTTGCTAAAGTAAAAGTTCTTGTTATCTGGCAGATTAGAACACTGACCCTTAGAACTAGCCATATTAGCTAAAAAAATTGATTAGTTTTAAAACACCTAGATGCACATAGTATGAAAGGAATAAATCAATATGGCTTCAGTAAAAGCAATAAAATACTACTTTCAAATCTAAAAGGAAGTCAGCAAATTAACTGGTAAAAAGGGATAAATGCAATATTTGGCTTTGCACTGGAAGAAGGCTCGTTCAGTGTTTTAGCTAATCAGTATAACAAACAGAAGCGAATCCAGGATTTTGCCAAGTGGGGTATGGGAGCAGGGACCAGTGCTGCAGTGGTGGCATCCTGTGCACCCAGCCTTCCTCCCCTCTGTCCCTGCAATACAGTGGGCAGACTAGGCAGGAAGGGGGAACCTGGCCACCACTGCTGCTGTCCTGGCTCCTGCACAGCCTAACTAGAATGGGCAGGAGTGGCTGTGGGGCTGGCCCCCTGCACCCCCAGATAGTAGACAGGGACAGGGACAGGGACAGGTTGGGCAGGTAAGGAGGGAGAGAGGAGAGGACATATCATAGCATAGGTGGGAAGGGAAGAAGAGAATTCTTACCTGCTTCAGGGACTTAAAAAAGCCCCTTCCTGCTGTCCCTGCCGTGTAATTAGAAAAGGAGTGTAGCCACACTGCTGCACCCTCTCTGGATCATACCTGTTAACTGCTCCAGTTAAGGGATCTGAGTAACTATGAAACAAATGATAGTTTAATTCATGAGCTTACAGTATTTTCCTCCACAAAGGTAAAGGTTGTACGTGGGGAACAAAAATCATTTTCCAATTATATGTAGCACTCAACTAGCACATTGCATCTACAGGGCCTTAGCATGTAAGGGCATCCTCACCATTTTTGGCTGCTCTCCTCTGGCTACAGGCATCTGCCAGTGTCCCTTCGCGAGGTCTAGGGTCAATATATATCGGGCGTTCCTGATGCACTCCACTAGTTCAGCCATGTGGGGCATGGGGAACACGGCGAAGATGCATAGTCTCAATAGCAGAATGGCCTCTGGATACCGGGTAGCATAATCCATGTGGACTAATATGTACTGGTGGCTGGCAGTACTGCAGGGCAGCAGTCCCACGACATCTAAGGTCACCTGCGAGAAAGGGACATCTGTGACGGGCATGGGTTAGAGGGGGGCCTGTTCAGGACGCTCAGCCCTTGTTTTCTGATACTCGGGGCACACTGCACACTACTGGGCCACTTCTATACCAACCCACCACCTGACAGGGCCCCACACTTTGAGGTAAGGAATCAACTTCTTTACTGCATACAAGGGGGCAGGCAGGATGGGACTGAGGGAGCGCAGCTAGTGGTGCCTGCCCAGTTCCATCAAATCATCTGGCGGTTGGCCCATGCTAGCCCTGCAGAAGGGCATCTAGGGTGGGACAAAACCCTCATGAGGGTGGCTAGATTATTTTTTAGCCTGGGATGGAGGAGGAAGTGGCCCGGTAGTGTGCAGTGTGCCCCGAGTGTCAGAAAATGAGGGCTGAATGTCCTGCACAGGCCCCCTCCAACCCATGCCCGTCACAGATGTCCCTTTCTTGCAGGTGACTTTAGACATCGTGGGACCGCTGCCCTGCAGTAGCGCCAGCCACCAGTACATTTGGTCCTCGTGGATTATGCTACCCGGTACCTGGAGGCCATTCCACTGTGAGCTGTGACCGTCCCACGCATTGCTGAAGAACTGACAAAGTGGATAGCCAGGATGGGGATACCATGGGAAATACTGACCGACCAAGGGTGAAATTTTATGTCTGGGGTCCTGAGGGTAGTGTGTTGGACACTCTGGATAAAACATCTCTGCACCTTGGTCTACCACCCCCAGACCAACGGCCTGGTGGAACATCTAAATGGGACAATAAAGAGGATATTACAGTGCTGCATACAAGGGGACCCCTGGAAGTGGGACCTTCTCCTTCCATTGGTACTATTCACCCTCCGGGACACCCCTCAAGGTTCCACAAAATACTCCCCGTTTGAGTTGGTATTAGGATATCACCCCAGGAGCCTCCTACAGGTCCTAAAAGAGGAATGGGAATGGGATGTAGGACACGCCCTGGAACCAGCCATGTACCAACAGGAGTTCCAACAGAGAGTAAAGATGGCCCATGACCTAGTGGACGAGAATATGCGCGAAGCCCAGGTCTGCCAGAAGGAGAAATATGACAGCTGCGCCAAAGAAAGGGCGTTTGAGCCAGGGCAGAAGGTGCTGGTGCTCCTCCCCACTTCTACAAGCAAGCTTTTGACTCAATGGCAGGGGCCATTTGAGATAATTTGGCAAGTTGGGCCCGTGGACTATGAGGTACACAGACCAGGGCACCTCTGGCAGAGACAAATGTACCATGTAAATCTCCTCTGAGAGTGGTGAGAGCCTGAGGGGTGGGTCGCCTTCACAGATGCTGATAATGAAGATCTCGGACCCCGGGGGATAAGTAGAGGAGCCGACCCCTCTGAACTCAAGACCTAGTTAGGTTAGGGGAGGAGCTGTCTCCTTAACAGAGGCAGGAAGCACTAGACCCGGTAGAAGAATTCTGGGATGTGTTTTGGAAAGAACCTGGATGGGTTCGGGATGCCTTCCACATTATAAAAACTCTGCCTGTGGCAATAGTGAGGGAAAGGTGGTGACCTATTCCCCACCACCTTTCAGAAGCTGTCCGCAGGGAAATCAACTTGATACAGGAACAAGGAATCAAACGCCCTTCAAGGAACCCCTAGAGGAGCCCCCTTGTCCCGGTACACAAACCGGATGGGTCGCTGAGACTGTGTGTCAATTACAGGCAGCTGAATGCCATGGCAGGCTTTGCCGCATTCCCCATGCCCCACGTGGCTGAACTAATGGAGCGCATCAGGAAATATATCAACCCTAGACCTCGCGAAGGGACACTGGCAGATACCTGTAGCCAGAGGAGATCGGCCAAAAATGGCATTCGGGACCCTGTGGGGACGCTACGAGTTTGTGAGGAAGTCCTTTGGGCTACATGGCATACCCACCACATTTCAGCGCCTAATGGACCGAATCTTAGCACCTCACGCTGAATATGTGGCGGCATACGTAGATGACATTGTCGTATTCTCACAGACTTGGACCCAGCTTAGGAGAGCCCTCAGGGCCATCTGTTCTGAATTAAGGCATGCTGGACTAACGGCAAACCCATGAATTTCATAGATTTCATAGACATTAGGGCTGGAAGGGACCTCGGGAGATCATCGAGTCCAGCCCCCTGCCCAAAGGGCAGGAAGTCAGCTGGGGTCATAGGATCCAGCAAGATAAGCATCCAATTTACTCTTGAAGGTGTTCAATGTAGGCGCTTGAACCACCTCCGCTGGCAGACTGTTCCAGACCTTGGGGGCTCGGACAGTAAAGAAATTCTTCCTTATGTCCAGCCTGAAACGGTCTTGCAGGAGTTTGTGACTGTTCGACCTCGTCATCCCATGGGGCGCTCTGGTGAACAGATGTTCCCCCAGATCCTGGTGGTCACCCCTGATAAACTTGTAGGTGGCCATCAGATCACCCCTGAGCCTGCGCTTTTCCAGGCTAAAGAGTCCCATGGCTCTCAGCCTGTCATTGTAAGATCTGTTTTCCTGACCTCTGATCATGCGTGTGGCTCTCCTCTGGACTCTCTCAAGCTTCTCCACATCCTTTTTGAATTGTGGAGCCCAAAACTGGACGCAGTACTCCAGCTGCGGCCTCACCAAGGCTGAGTACAAGGGGAGAATGACGTCCCGGGATTTGCTCGAGAAGCATCTATGGAGGCACGCCAGCATTTTGGTCGTTTTACTAGCCGCAGCATCGCATTGCAGGCTCATCTTCATCTTGTGGTCAATGATGACCCCCAAGTCTTTTTCTTCTGTAGTGCTAACCAACGTAGCACTGCCGAGCCTATAAGGGTGCTGCAGGTTTTTCCTCCCAAGGTGGAGAACCTTGCATTTTTTGGTGTTAAACACCATCAGGTTCTCGTCTGCCCATTTGCTGAGCTTGTCCAGGTCAGCCTGGATCACCTGCCTATCTTCTGGTGTGGATGCTTTGCCCCAAAGTTTGGTGTCATCGGCGAACTTGGCCAGTCCACTCCTGACTCCAATGTCCACATCGTTAATGAAGATGTTGAACAGTATGGGTCGAAGGACAGAGCCTTGAGGGACCCCACTGGTCACAGGGCACCACGATGAGTGACTGCCATCAATTACAACCCTCTGGGTCCGACCACGAAGCCAATTTCCCAGCCAGCGGATCATGGTGGAGCCAAAGCCACAACCGTCCAGTTTGGCCAAGAGGTGATCATGGGATACCAGATCAAAAGCTTTTTTGAAGTCAAGATATATGACATCAATCTCTTCTCCCTGGTCCAGGTGATAGGTCACCTGGTCATAGAAGGAAATGAGATTGGTCAAACAAGACCTACCCGCAACAAACCTGTGCTGGCTGTCCCTTAGAATGTTAGCCTGGGCCAGTCCCTCAAGGATGGCCTCCTTAATAAACTTTTCTAAGATCTTCCCCAGGATAGAAGTCAGGCTAATGGGCCTGTAGTTAGCCGGATCCACTCTCCTCCCTTTCTTAAAGATCGGCACCACATTGGCCTTCTTCCAGTCTTCTGGCACTACACCAGAGCACCAGGAGTTTTCAAAGATCTGTGCCAGGGGCTGGGCTATGACGCTCGCCAGCTCCTTGAGTACCCTGGGGTGCAGGTTGTCAGGGCCAGCTGATTTGAAGGTATCCAGCTTCTCAAGGTGTTCCTTCATGAGGTCAGCATTGATGGAGGGTAGGGGATCCCCCTCACCCAGATTTCCCTGTCCCATAGCAGGCATGGGCATCCCGTGTGACTGATGAAAGACTGACGCAAAGTACCTATTTAATAGGTTGGCTTTTTCCTGGGCGTCAGTTGTCAGTTGCCCCATCTGGTTTAGCAGGGGTCCAACATTGCCCTCGCTTTTCCTCCGGCTCCTCACATATCTGAAAAAGGACTTTTTGTTGTCCTTGATGCCTGAAGCTAGTTGGAGTTCAGTTGCAGCCTTGGCTTTCCTGGTTTGGTCCCTGCAGGACCGGACCAGCGCGGAGTAATCCTCCTTGGAGGTGAATCCCATCCTCCATCCTTTGTAGGCTTTCCTTTTTAGCCACAGTAGGTCCGCTAGGTCCCTGGAGAGCCAGGAGGGCTGCTGTGCCTTCTTGCTGCCTTTCCTCTGTGTTGGAATAGATTTAGCTTGTGCACTGAGGATCGCTTCCTTGAGAAGCAACCACTCTTCTTGAACTCTCAACTCCCTGGGGTCATGGTCCCTGAGGGCCTGACCGACTAGCCTCTTGAGCTTGTCAAAGTCGGCTTTTCTGAAGTCAAGGACTTCTGTGTTGCTGACTGACTTGCCAGCTTTACGGCGGATGGTGAAGGTGATCAGCTCGTGGTCGCTGTCACCCAACTTCCCATCAATCACTAGGTCGCCGATTAGGTCGTCCCCCGTAGCCAGTACCAGGTCGAGCAGCGCTTTGCCTCTTGTTGGCCCATAGACTTCTTGAGTCAGGTAGAGGTCATCCACGCACGAGAGAAAGCTTTGCACCTGCTCAGATTTAGCTGAGTGATCTTCCCACGAGATGTCTGGGTAATTGAAGTCACCCATGACAACCAAGGTCCTGGAGCAAGCGGCCTCAGTCAGTTCCCGGGCGAACTCCTGGTCAAGCTCGGGACTTTGAGTGGGAGGTCTGTAGTAGATTCCCACCGTTGTGTCCCCTGTGCCGAATTCCCCACAAATTTTTACCTAGAGGGTCTCTAGCTGTCCATGCCGGTCGCCAACATCAGCTTGCAGGGACATGTAGCTTTCCTTCACATAGAGAGCTACACCCCCGCCCCTTTTGTCAACACGATCCCTCCTGTACAGGGTATAGCCCTCTATCCCCGTGGTCCAGTCATGGGTGGAGTCCCACCAGGTCTCCGTTATCCCAATGACATCATATTTCTTTGCACTGAGCAGGAGGACGAGCTCGTCCTGCTTGTTGCCCAGGCTCCTGGCATTAGTGTACAGGCAGGCAAGTGTGCCCTTGGGGGCTCTTGCCTTGCCCACAGATTGTGCCAGGGCTGGGGCAGGGGGGGCTCCCTTAAGTGCCCCTTTAAGTGCCTTGGTCCGCTGGCTTTGCAAGGGCCGTTCAGTGGGCCAGCAGGGGCAGTAGTCCCCCCATCCCCTAGCGAGCTTAGTTTAAAGCCCGGTGGAGCAGGTTAGCCAGCCTGGCTGAGAAGAGCCTCCTCCCCAGGGGAGAGAGATGGAGGCCATCTCTTCCCAGCAGCTCGCTGCCTCTCTCTCCAAAGAGCGGGCTGTGGTCATGGAAGCCAAAGCCTTCCCGATAACACCAGCGCCGCAGTCTTTGGTTCACCGCATGGATCCTCCTCTCCCTCCTCAGCCCATAGCCCAAGACTGGGAGGATCAACGAAAACACCACCTGAGCTCCCAGACCCCTAAGCCCCACTCCCAACTCCCTGTAGTGCCTCATGACCTGGCTGGGGGTGCTCCGAGCCGTGTCATTGGTGCCCACATGAATCAGGAGCATGGGGTAGTGGTCTGTAGGCCGGAGGAGCTGCGGGATCCTCTCCGCAATGTCTCGGATGCGGGCCCCCGGGAAGCAGCAGACTTCCCGGGCTAAGGGGTCAGGGCGGCAGATTGCGGGATCTGGCAACTGCGTGGGCTCTGCTGGGGCTGCAAGAGGTGCGAACCTGTTGCTAAGCTCCGGCGGGGCAGGGGCCTTGGTGCGGCGGGCCTTGGGGCCTTTGACCACCTTGGTCCATGCCCCTGACTGGGCAGAGCGGGAGGTCCCAGAGTCCTCCTTAGTCGCGGAGGGAGACGGAGCTCTCCCCTGCAGCTCCCGGGGGAGAAGGGCCTGGCAGTAGGAGTCTATCTCCTGCTCGCAGTCCCTAATGGCACGCAGTCTCTGGACTGTGGCCTGGAGCTCCTCCAGCTGGTGCGCCAGAGACCCCAGTAGGGAGCAGACCCCGCAAGGGGAGGTGGCCATGCTCCCAGGCCCCAGAGCCTGAAAAAGGGACAGGCAGCCCCCGCAGCCAAGAGCCAGGGGCTCCGTCTGCGTGGAGCCTGGAACCATGGGCTCTGTCTGGGTGGCCGTCTCTGAGGCGCCCAATGGGGGGGCCGCAGAGCCCGAGGGGACCCTCGGGGTGCGGCGCGTGCCCATCCGTGTCATGCCTCTGGTAGGCTGGCTACGGCTGGGGCTGACTACTCTGGGGGGGTCGCAGGCAGGGTCTCGTGCCCTCCCATGCCCTCCCCTGCGCGAACTCCACGCTAACTCAAGCACCTGTTTACGCAGCCTGGTCACGGGGCTCCCTGGGGGGCTGGGCCAAGTAGGGGCCTGGGCGGGGGCTTGACCCGGCCCGGCACCAGGCAGCGGCCTCCTCCGAGCAAGCGAGGAGTTAACCCCTTCCCACCACGAGCCCGCTTACCTCCGGCTGTGCTGGGGGTTGGCAGGGGGCTCGGCGGCTGCAGAAAGTCTGCCCTTGCCCAAAAGGAGACCAAATATTTGGGATTCTTTGTCAGGAGGGGCACTATTAGACCCTTGTTGGACAAGGTTGAAACCATCCATAACTTGCCTGTTCCCCAGAATTGCCACCAACTCAGGTCATTCTTAGGGTTAACCAATTATTATTGATGGTTTGTGCTCCATTTTTCAGAGATGGTGGCACCCCTATCAGAAGATCTGAAAGGATGAAAGACCAGGGCTGTAAAATGGACAGAAAAGATGTCCCAAAGTTTCAAGAAGCTAAAATGGGCTCTATGTGTGGATGTCATAATACACACACCTGACTTCCAGAAACCTTTTATTTTACAGACCTATGCCTCGGAGACAGCAGTTGGGGCCATTCTCCCTCAGGAGGAAGAAGGGAATGAGAGACCAGTTGCTTATGCCAGCCACAAGCTGCTACCAGCGGAGACAAGGTACACAACAATAGAACATGAATGCCTGGCAATCCGGGGGACAGTGGACCATTTTAGGTATTACCTGATGGATAGAGAATTCAAACTGGTGACAGACCATGCTCCCCTAAGGTGGCTGGGCACAGCTAAGACAGACAACACCTGGATTACACGGTGGGCCTTAGCTCTTCAGCCTTACAAATTCCACATAGCACTCCAACCAGGAAGAGCTAACACAGTGGTGGATTTTCTAGCTAGGTGTGAAAGTGAAGCCTTGATCAGTGACCCAGAAAACCAAACCAAGGGGATCACCAGCCCACCAGGTATGGCCCAGAGATGGGATGATGAAGCGCCCCAAGGCATCTTGAGGGGGGGGTTGTGTGCTGGGGCACAGGATCGGGAAGACGGAAAGCCTCACCCAGAGGCAAAACCCCAACCAGAGAAAAGAAAGAAAAAAATGACTTACCTGTTCCAGGGGCCAGGAGGAGTGAGGAAGCTTGGGGTGAGAAACCGCCCGCATGGTTTGTAAGCCGCACCCATATACAGCTGGGGCCGGGTGAGTCATGAAAAGACACCACCCCGCAGAGATTAAAGGGGACCACAAAAGTGCAGGAAGGCTGCCAAGGGCTGGAGAGCTGGCAAGAACACACTGGTCAGGAGGGGACCAGCCATGGCAGATGGTAGATGGTAGCAGAAGCAGCAGTGGCACCGGCACTAGCACCAGCAGCTCTGGCGGGAGCAGCAATGGCAGCCGCAACTGTGGCAGCTGCGGAAGTGGTGGGGGATCCCTGACCCGGGGGAGACTGGTGGGGACCAAGGACACCAGCAGAGAGGCCAGCAGAGGCGGCATCAGCGGTGGCTGCAGCGTTTGGAGCGGTGAAAGATCCCCGAGCCGAGGATTGGTGGGGATTGAAGATGCTGGCAAGGAAGCCGGCAGGAAAGCCGGCGGTGGTAGCCACAGCAGCAGTGGCAGGAGCAACGGTGAGCCCCAAGCCAGAGAAGCCCAACGAGACCCAGAGGAGCCAGCGGAGGAGCCTATGTTAACCCCAGGGGGAACTGGTGCACATGCCTACCTATAGACAACAGGGGCCATAGCCCCGAATGGAAGCAGGGCCCGGAGAGGGAAAGAGAGGGACCCTGCCTGGGGCAAAGGCATGGGTCCCGACCCATAGGGTGTCCAAGGTTTAGGGCATTGAGGGTGCTAAGAGGTACGGAGCACTGTGGGTGCTCTGTTTCCTCCAGGGTCCTTCCTTCTTTTCCTTTTTTTCCCCCCTTCTTTTGGCTACACCTCACCAGTAGCCATGGTGGTGGGTTTGTTCATTTGATGTCACAATGGGTATTTCAGGGAAGAGGGGTTTAGGGTCCAGGCAGTGGTAGGGGGTCCCCTTTTGGGCCCATTTATTTCCAGCTCCTTTGTGAGGGAAGGTGGGTGAAGTCCTCAGCATTAGGTGAGGGTGGCCAGGACCGCAGGGAAGAGAAGAGAGAGAGGTGGCGCAGGAATACTCTGGGAGCAGGTGCTAAGGGCACCAGAGACAACAGGCCCAAAAGCTGAAGGACTCCAGGCCCACCCACTGGAATTCGACCAGGGCTCAGGGTGACCGCCATCATGAGTCAACACGGAGGCCAGGGAAGATACCTGTGGGGGCTGACCACAAACTAGACTTGGAGGCCCGTCTCACAAGGGTGGCGCTTGGCTGGGGTGTAGGGGAGGTTGGAGCCCCATGAGTGCCCACCAAGACGTGTGAGGGCCCTGGAGGTATCTCCAAAGGGGACCCCCTCCACTGGAGAGTCATTCAAAGTCATGGCAGGGGAGTTAGGGAGTCTCCCAGAAGACAACCGAGGTATCCTCTGGGGTCCGCATGTGGGACCTTGGCAAACGAGATCAACTGCCCGGGCGAAGGCAGTGCGGGAGTGTACAGTGTAGCAGAGGCAGGCACAGAATCACTGTCCTGAATTGATTCAGCTGAATCTGATTCAGAAATTCAGCCACCGCTGAATCAGCCAAATCTCTGAATTAAACAGGTCCCATCCCCCACCTGCTTTTTCAGCCCTGTCAATGGCTTTCCCGCCTAGCCCCAGTGTCCTGGCACTTAAAAAAAAGCCCTGCACTTCTGGCTCCTGCCAGGTGGGGGGGATCCACACTGCCCCCCACTGTTCCATGCTGCATGGGGGGGCTCTGCCATGAGTCCCCAGAGGACCCGATGCCCATTGCAGCAGCTGGTGAGTGCGGGGCTTCTTTTTTTAAAAAACTGTAGGAGTGCTGGGGTCAGGAAGGGCAGCCATTGATGGGGCCAGAAGAACGAGTGGGGGTAGGGGAGCACTCAGTGGGGCTGTGGGAATAGGCAGGGGATGGGGCCTGGCAGAGGTTCCCCCCCATGGTCCCTCCTACTCCAGCCTCCCCACCCCCTACTTACTGGCATGGAGCCTGGGTCCAGCTTCCTGTGGTAGCGAGCAGGGACTGCCCAAATCTCCAAATCTCCTCCAAATTGATTCAGAGGCGTCAAATTGATTTGGACCTTTTTATTGGTCTCCCGATTCTATTTGGATTTGGAGATTCAGCCACTGAATCAGGCCAAATCTCCTTCGAATAGAATCAGCAACCAAAGCTTTGCACAGCCCTATTAGTAACCTATTTCAGATGGAAAGCTGGCTTGTTAAGTGACTTGCCAAAGGCAGCAGAGCTGGAAACTGAGTCTGCTACTTTAACCCCAGGACCAGCTTTTCTTAAAAACTGCTTTCTAATAAACTGCAGTAGTAGCAAACTGCTCACACCTGGCCTAATGGTCCATTGCTTCTAATCTTTGCTCTGGGTTAAACACCATAAACATACCTGAATATCTTTATACAAAAAAACCCTATGTCTCTGCTATTAGTTTGTCAAATAGTTAGGGACCCAAGCTTCCTTCTTCAGTATTTAATAAGAGCTTAATTCCATCAACCATCCTAGCTTTGAGTGTAGTGTCTTACTCCTTAAATGACCCCAGAGAAATGAACAGGACTGTGTGAATACACATTGCCATTTGCCTGTGTAAAAGACTGTTGGCCTGGATTACCCAGCCCAGGAAGGACTCAATGTCTTAGCCAGAGTCAGTTTTATTTTTCAGTATAACCTGGAGAACAGTGGTCCTTGCCCCTCTGTTCTGCTGGATTCAGGATACACATGCATGTGTGTATAGACATCCCATTTAGCAGCAGGCGTTCCTTACCCTGCTCCTCTCCCCTGAGCTCTTCAACATTTCTTTCCCTTCCCTATGTTAAACTTCAGGAGCTACTCTGTCCTGAGGGAAGAACCAAAACCATCAGCATGGAAAAGCTTCACCAACAGGCCATTTGCTATGACCTCGGGGATCTCCAAATACAAATGGCAAAATGCTTGATGAATCAGTCTGATGCCTACTTAACATCATGGCATTTCAAAAATGGACTTTTATCTTTAAAGGTATTGTGTGTTTTATTTCTGTTTAATTTTTTTTTGGTAACTATTTGTGTTTACCCTATGGTTTTGGATTAAAAGCCAAGAAAAATAAGAACTGTTCAGTCATGAATATAATTCATATCTATACTTACTTAACATTGCTAGTTATAAAAATTCATTGCAATCTTTTAGAGTTTAATTTCATTGTTTCACAGTAAGTTAGCTAACTTGCTTTTTGTAATTAACATAAATATCTAGCTTACTGAAGATTGAAATTTCCCTCTTTGCTGTTCTAATAAATTAATGGTTAAAATATTTAACCATAGTTTGACAACATTTGACCAGTCAATTCACCAGTCAGGTTCTTGACTGCTAAAATACCCAGCTTAATCAATATGTCCCTTCACAGCTGGGTCTGATAATTGGAAAAGCCTGGCAGGACCCAAGTCCCTTTGCCATTTAAAATACAGAACACTCAGTTAAAGCAAGGAACATGAGATTACTCAGCTTGAGGAACAGTGATAGAACCTGCCAGGGATAAAAAAGATACTGGTGTTTTATGAGGAAGGCAGCATACCAGGTTAGTCCCAGTCCATTCCCAGATCTTCCCCCACAATAACATTTTCTCCATGATCATAAAGGAAGGGAACGTTGAGACAGGGAAAGGAAGTTAAGAAAGGGCTTGGTTACTTAAACACAAGGGAGGAGAAGGAAGTAATAATGACTGACAAATAAGATTTTCAGTATGACTCTTGAGCAGAAATCTGTTCCAGCAGGTGCTCAAGCAAACTTAAAAGAAACAAAGCAGGTCTTCATAGAAAAGTCATATATTAATGAGTCACAATTATTGTCAGTAGCCTTTCAAAGTCAATGCCACTGTTGTAAATCAGTCACTTAAAACAACCAGTGGGCAACAACAGAGAAATCAGTATATGTTTTGATTCTGTTTCTATACTGCACTATCAGTATCTGTCCTTCTCATTCATCCTTCCACTTTGCACGCATAGGGCACATCCACACACGCAAGCACGTGCGCTTGCAGCAGCTCAAATAGAAGCGGTGCAAATTTGATCCGGGGCCTTTTTCCTCAGTGCACTTGCTCGGACATGCACTTTGTTGTGGAGCAAATTGTGCACCTTGGGGCAAAATAACCCTGCCTGGCTCCTCCCAGATCTGCAGCCAAGGGGAGGTAGAGCCTGGGGCCAGCACCTGTGCTATCCCCAGCAGTATAAAAAGCTGCCCTGGCAAGTAGCTCAGGGCTACTCACTCTCCGGAGCTTCTGGGGCTCAGCCACTTGGTACCTGAGGACACTACCCGTTGTGCCAGCTGGACTGATGCAGCAGCATCCCAAATCTATTTTTAAAAATATCCCAAAATCCATGTTTTCCACAAGTAACACAAAAAAACACTATACACACACACACACACACATCTAGACACAGAGAGAGACAGCAATCAGTTGGGCAATGCTTTATTGGTATATTTACAATGTTAAAGCAATGTGGAAGCCTACCAGTGTCTCTATCATCATGATAAAATAAATTCTAAATACCTATATGTGTTGATGTGTGCTTTTGGTTTTCTTCACACATGATGGGTGTGTGATGGGGGATGTGGTGTTTGCAGGAAGGGGGTGGGAAGGCAGGTGGGTGTGTGTGGAGGGATGTGGGTTGGTGTGTGGGTAGGTATGGGGCGATTGCTGGGGGGACTGTGGGTGTGGGGGACCTTGTGGGGGGGCTGCTCAGGAGGGGTGTGTCCCCTGGCCCCCACAGGGTGCAGCCCCCCCCACAGCACATGGAATGCCCCCCCACAGGACCTCAGCTCCCCCCTGGAGGGCCTCAGCCCCCCTCCCCCCAGGGTCCCAGGCACTCTGAAGGACCCCGGCCCCCTGCCCAGGGTCCCAGCTTCCCCTGGATGGCCCCAGCCCCCACCCCTGCCCAGGGCCCATAACTTACCTTTAGCAGCAGCGGCAGGAGTGGGGCACTCTAAGCCATGGTGGCAAGACCCAGTGCAGCCCACAGGGACTGGGCCCCGGGCCCAGCCAGGTCCTGCTGGTCCTGGGGACCATTTGTCGCCCAGCCGGGCCAGGTTATTTCTAGCAGGACCCAGCACGGCACATAGGGACTGCATGCTGGGCCCAGCCAGGTCCTGGGGCCTCTCTACTGCTGGTCCGGGCTGGGTCCTTGGTGGCAGGACATGGCGTGACATGTGGGGACTATGTGACAGGCCCAGCTAGGTCCCTCTGCCACCCAGCTGGGCCGGGCCCTTGGTGGCAGGACCCAGTGCAGCACGCGGTCCCCACGTGCCAGGCTCAGCTGGGTCTTGCCAGCCCTCAGCACCCCTGTGCTGCCCGGCTGGGCCAGGCCCAGGGCAGCAGGACCCAGCAAGGCACACAGTCCCTGCGTACCAGACCCACCTGGGCACTGCTGCCCTCGGGGCCCCTGTGCTGCCTGGTGGATGGCAGGAGCAGCCCCAGGGCCAGCTGCAGCTGAATCTCAGAATCAGATTCAGCCAAATCAATTTGGGACAGTGATTCAAATTGAATCATTGTCCCCCAAATTAGCCGAATCCAAATCCAAAGCAAATACTAGCCGCTTTGCACAGACCTAATCAGTAGGTGTCAAAATCCACTATGCTTTGCCCTAGCATAAAAAAAAACCTTGCAAAATACAAAGCAATGGTGAATTCAATCAGTGGGTGGGAGTCAAGCAAGTGGTATCAGTAGATTGGGTATAAGTAGGTACCCAACCTCATTACACTGCTAGTTTGGGGAGGGGAAATGAAACTGGTGTGAGTTACAGTAAAATGATTTTGCTGATATTCTGTGACTATTTTCTTTCCCTGGTTTCTAGAGAATTGCTGCACAGCTGACATGCTGAAGTTATTTGTCATATTAGTCATTCAGAGCAACACGAAAGAGCTAGTAGTGGTAGGCTTAGCAAGAACGTGTACCACTGGCTAGTCACTGGGTAACTAAACTCCCTTCCAGTTTGTTTCAAATAGGGTTTTTTTTCAAAGCATTGAGTGAAAAACCATTGAGCAAACAAAAGGCATTTTCCCCACCTGTGCTGCGTATAGTGTATGAATAAGGTTTCTTATCACTTCCTGCACCCAACCAAAGGGTAAATGAACAGATAAGGTAGTCAGATGCCACTGATCAAGGGCTCTTCAAAGGGCAGCCTGGATTCACTCTCCCCTTGGAACTGCACATTTAAGACAAATTGGATCAGTTACAGGCTTTTATTTTGGGGGAGCAGAAACTTGTAGTAATGTTTATTCACTTGTACTGTTCAGGAGATTTTTGGAGTTGCCTGCTCCTTTGGGAACCGCTTACTTTGTTCTTGTATACTTAATGTACTTATTAATAAAAGCATGTCTGACATTAATAGAACTTATTTTTATGCATGGCGTGGCCTAATATGTCAAGCAATAGGTAGATAATGGCCTACATACAGGTAGGTGATACCAGGTACAATACAAGGAGAAGTTGGATAGACAAGGCTCTTTGGGTAAATCTAATCTTTTAATAGACCAACTGAAATAGTTGGAAAAAAATCTTTGCAAGCTTTCAGGTACAAATACCCTTTGTCAGGCTGAGGAAGCATCTGCAGTCTTCCTGGATGGAATAAATAGTAAAGAAGTCAGAGGCTGGTATGCATGCAAGAAAGCCAGTCAGTGAAAATGTAAATGGAAGGGTCAATGGGTGAGAGAAAGGTGGAGGGTGGGGGGAGAGGGGAATGAAACTAGCTGGTAAATAGCAGAGAGGTACCTGGGGAGTCAGATGTTAGGTAGGTTATAATGTGTGATAAATCCAATATTCATATTTAGTCCAAAATTTTTTGTAAACAGTAGGTTGATGAAGTGAAGTCCGTAGGCTTATTTGTGAAAAGTGTTTTGTAAGTTCCTTTTGAGGGTTAGAACTGAGAGACTGGCGTTTCACTGACTGGCTTTCTTACATGCATACCAACCTCTGGTTTCATTAGTATTCATTCCATCTAGGAAGAGCACAGACCAACTTCCCCAGCGCAGATACTTCCCCTGCCTGATGAAGGGTGTTTGTACCTGAAAGCTTGCAAAGAAGAATTTTTCCAACTGATATATTTACAATTTGGAAGCAATTTGGAAGCCTACCAGTGACTCAATCATTATAATAAAAGAAATTTTAAATATATATATATATTTTGGTGTTTGATTTTGTTTTCTGTATCATGGAACATCAGAGCTCCCCTTGTCTCCTTTGCTCACCAGGATGTGGGTCCAGCTATGACTGTCCCCCACACTGCTTTGTGTCACTGAGCATCCCTGATATGCCAGTGCTCTGCCCCTGCCCATTTTGGTGCCCCTCACTCCCAACCCACAGCCCCCCAATCCTGTTGGTGCCCCTCCCAAGTTGCAGCTCCTCATCCCCATCAGTCCTAATCTGCAGCACCCCATCTCTGCCTTGCCCCCTTCACCCCATATCCCCCAGGTGCCCCTAACTCCTGACCTGCAGTCCTCCCATCCCTGCTAGTGCCCCTGACTCCCAACTCATGACCCCCTGCCCTGCCAGTACCTCTCACTCCCAACCCACAATTCCCTCCCCCCCGCCAGCCTGCCAGTGCCCCTCACTCTTGACCCACAGCCCCCTGCTGCACCTAGCCCTGCTGGAGGGGGCCCCCAGCTGGCATGACCACAGGACCAGGGCCCTGTCCCCTCCAGCAGTGCCCAAGCCCTGCCTGTCAGGAGCCCCACACCAGCCATGCTGCCATAGTGAGGTGCTCCCTGCCCACCCAGCACCATAATGAGCAGCAGTGGTAGCAGCACAGAGTTGTGTCCCCTGCTGCTGCCAGGCAGGCAAGGGTGCCTCACCATGGCAGCATGACTTTCCTGGGGCCCCCAGCAGTGGCAGTGATAGTGTGCACACATGCATTCATGTGCCCCCCCCCCCCACCCCTACATCCTGCTCCCATCAGGCCCAAGCAGCCCCTTGGGTTTCCCACATTTTTCTCTTTTAAAAAAAGAAATTCTGCATGGCTAAAAGAAATTTTCCATGGCTAACAGAAAAACCCAGATCCCTGATGATCAGGCACTGCCCTGTTTTGGCAATAAGCTTTAACAGAGACAGATTTATTGAGCTGCATGAAACCAAAACTATCCAGAAACATGACTGTAAACATAAATGAAATGAACTGGACTTTGTTGAGAAGAAGATAAATGCTTGTTTTTTATTGGGTTTTTTGCATGAAAACAGTGGGAATGAAAAAACCTACATTCTAGCTGACTAATTTAAGGTGGCAGTTATAACAAAGGCAAAGAGAATTTTTTGTTAAATATTAACAGAAACAAGTGTCAGCTCTTAACTATATTAAGAATAATGAAACAGGCTGGGTTTGGAGGATAATTATGTCTGTCAAGCCCTGTTTTTTTTCTCTAAGCTGTCTATCCCTATTCCTATCTTCTCTGCATAGAGTCTTGACTATTAAAGGATGAAACCTGAGTGGTACCACCTACTTGCAGTTCCTGTTAGTTTTAGTGGAAATTGCAAATCTTTGTCTCCCTTACGGTCATTCCCTCTTTGAGATTAGGAATCAGATTTTGTGTTGTGGCTCAAAATGTATGTCTATACTGCAGTCTAGAGGATAGCTACCAAGAACGAAATAGCTGCAATGGCATGAGCTTCTGTACTTTGTGCTTATCGCTTCTTACTGCACTTGTCATCATCCTGAATGAGTCAAGTCTACCTATTTCTTCTTTCTTTGTTTACCAAAGTGCATGCAAGACCTCATGCGGAGATAACTCATGCAATTTGTCAATCAATACTGACTGAACTGTGGTGACTTGAAATTGCAGGATTCATTGCACCAGTCACCTAGAAGAGGAAATACAAGGTGTGAGCAAGCCTGTTTGTGGAGGGCAGGAGCCTTAGGATATTGGGGACTATGAATTAATCATATTTACTTGAGAGAGGATAAATGTGAGCTGGACCTTTTCTCAGTGACTTTTAGGGAGAAGATGCTTATGATTGGCTGACTTCCCATCCTTGGACAGCTGGACTGTAATGAACTCAGTCAAGATATACATGTATTTTCCCACATGAGAGGCTCTCATGTTGCCAGATGTTCAGTCAGTAGGAGCAAGTCACGCAAAGCCTTTTGATATAAACAAAGTTGTGTATTGGGTGTTCCCTAAAATTTACTTTCCACATAAATCTGTATAAACCTAACTGTTTCACCCTTTCATCCCACTCCAAATCTCACCTTTCCCTGAGGAGAGGAAACTACATGAAATGTTTATACTATTGTGGAAAATTCAGTATGTTACATAAAACAGTTACGGTGGGTGGGGTAGGGGACCCATACCTATCTCAGTAAAGGATTGCAGATTTTGCAGAGTTTGTTAATGCTCTGCACTTTTACACCACTTGACCTGACCAAAATGTTATATAGAGAGTAACAAGGCCTATGTCAGTACCAATAGTGTAGTTGCGCAAGCAAGGCAGTAGCCCCTAGTGCTGATTTAGGTGGGGTACAAAATTGACCCCAGCTGCCACTGCTACTTGTTGGCTTGGAAACAGCATCTAAAGGTCTGTTTTTTGGGGAATTGATTTATAGGTATAATTATATGTATTGTAAGGGTTCAAGATGGGCAGCAGGGGTTAACTGATTTCTAAGGAGCCTGGATTTCACACACAATGTGTCTCACAGTCCTGAAAGCAAACAGGCTGTCTAGCATGACAGGGCCAATGGATGGACATAGCCTGAGAATTGAGGGGAGGGTATGCCATAACATGAGATCACAGCCTTCAAGGCAGACATGTTGTCTAACACAACAAGGACACGTAGCCTGGAATCCAAGGAAGTATGTACCATACTGTCCTGTAACACGAGATAAGTGACACCAATTACAAGGCCCCAGAGCAGCAGGGGCGCTGAGTCCAGTTTTGGGGGAACAGACCAAATTAGGAGAAGGCTCAGAAGGCTACATGGATGTGTGACCACCAAGACAGCCAACCAGAGATAGCCACGGATATATCAGTTACAGGGTGTGATCTTCATCCCTAGAGCTCTGCCAACAGAAACTGGTTATACAAACAAGAGCCAGGTGAGCCCTGTGAGATGGGGGCTACAGTTATTCCTATTTTACAGGTGCAGAAGTAGAGGCAGTACTTTGAAGTGAATTACGCTGCTTTGTTCTGTGGCTTGACACAGTTTAACATAGGTGGAGGGAGAAAAAATTTGGCAGGGGGGTGAGCACATGTGCGCATCATGCGTGCACTCTCTCCAGGCAGGAAAGTCTGCAAGAGAAGGGGTGGGAGAGGGGAAAGGGCCACAGGAGGCAGGGGAGGGAGCAGAGCCAACCTGGACCCAGGGCTGGGGCCAGGGCCAGGGCCAGGGCCATGGTCCACTACACCCATGCAGCCTCCCCTTCTCCCATGCCCAGAGTCATTGCCCGGTGCCAGCACCCCCCCCATGCCAATGAATCTGCCACTCCCCCAGCATTGCATTGGCCCCAGCTGCCTCCCCACATCAGCCCCAGCCCTGTGCTTCCTGGGGGCCCTGGAGCTGGAGGCCAGAGCAGAGCCAGCCTCGGCTGCACCACTGGGCTGGAGGGAATGGAGCCCCTAGGCTCCTTCCGCTGCATTCATCCTGGTAGCGCATGAGGGGCATTTGCCCCCAGATCTGTGGGGGCAGGGCAAGGTGCCGCTGCAGGCTGGGATGGAGGCTGCAGTGGGCTCTTCCCAGCCTGCCTGCCTGCCTCCCTCCCCCACCAGGAACAGCCCAGTGCAGCCCTGGCCCCAGGCCACAGCGGCAGCCTGCCTTGCCCCACACAGCTCTGGGGACATACGCTCCCCTGTGCCTCCTGGGGTGCAGGTAGCAGCAGTACACCCCCTCCCCCCCAGACAAGCCACTTGTGGCTCAATCCCCAGCCCCACCCTCAGTCCTATGCCCCACCTGTGCTGTGACAGAAGCCCTCAGCTGGGCTGCCTTGCAGCCCTACCACTGCCCTGCATTTGGGGGAGCTAAGCCCCATTATCCCCCCCTTCTACCACCTATGAAGTTTAATGTGCAGCTTGGAACTCCTGGCTGTCATAAGTATGTTACCAGTCCTCCAGCCAGCAACTCAGGCCTTTTTGGTCCACAAACCATAAAATACCAATAGAAATTTTGTTTAGTCCACAGTTTCAAGTGAATGTTTGATTCAAGTAGAGCTGGTGGCAGAGAAGGAGGAAAATACATAGAAAAAATGTTTACTTTTTAAAAGCTTAATATGTTTTCAAACAACTGTAGCTACAAGCTAATAAGTGGGACTATGAACCACTTTTTAGTTATTCCCCAACTAAGACATGTCCAGAACTGTGCTAGCTTGGTTGTTCACAAGGATTTTGAAAACTCAAAGCAGAGATCTGAGTTTGGGCCCAGCTCCCATGAGAGAAGCACGGATGTAAACCATTTGTGCCCCCGTGAGCTAGGACCCCGGCGAACCCCAGACCTGACCCTCAGCACAGGACCGGGAAATAAGTGAGGCCCATAATGGGTAGGCATTAGAGAGGGGGTGCATCTGAGTGGAGTTAAAGAGGGTCACACCCCTCCATGGCTCCTACTTAGCCCAGCCCACTAAGGAGCCACACAAACAGGTATGCTTTGGGTCTGGTGAGCAAGTTTGCACATGGAGTTCATGCAGGAGGATGAGCAGGAAGAGCTATCAGCAGGCACTTTCATCTCTACATGCCCCCTGGCGGTGATACACAGTACACGACTGTGCCTCTGGCACCCCCAGGCAGCTGAAGCCCCACACACACTGTAAGATAATCTCAGGCACCACACCCAGGTAAAGGGGACAAGGGACAAACCCTCCTCTTTCCAGGGTGAATTCCAGGGACTCAGGGAAACCCATGGCTGCTCAGAAGGCCAGAGGATCCCACTGTAGACAGCTATTTGAGCCTGTCTGCCAAGCCTAGCAACAGCAGCTGTGGGGACCACATGGGGGTAATCCCACACACTCACCTGATCTACTACCTAAACAACTACCTAGGAGGCCATGTGACCCAGGTCTGCCCCACAGACCACCCACTCTTGGTACCACAGAAATCTTTACCCAGACAGAGCCTATGGTCCCAGCCTCCACACAGACTGAGCCCTTGACTCCAGGCTGCAAGGACTGCCAGACACATCTTCTGGAGACTGGGAGCTGGGGCACAGGCAGCTCCGCTTGTGGGATGTACTCACTGGTGGAGACTCTGGAGTGCTGGGTGAGGGAGCTCCAGGAGGAGGTGAACAGGCTGTGTGTTATCAGGGAACACAAGGTGGAGATTGGCGAGTACTGCCAGGCCCTGCACCCACAGAAGGATGCCATAGAAACCAGGCAGAAGAATGGGCTTAAACAAGATGACCCAACTGGCGGCGGATGGAAGTTGGTCACATCAGGCCTGAAGTCACAAAGTGTGTCAGTAGCTCCACTAATGCCTCTGCACAACAGCTATGCAGCCCACACTTCATCAATGTGGGCATCCGAGACATTGTGGAGAGGATCCCACAGCTCCTCCGGCCCACAGACCACTGCCCATGCTCCTTATTCACGTGGGCACCAATGACACGGCTCAGAGCACCCCCAGCCAGGTCATGAGGCACTACAGGGAGTTGGGAGCAGGGCTTAGGGGTCTGGGAGCTCAGGTGGTGTTTTCGTCGATCCTCCCAGTCTTGGGCTATGGGCTGAGGAGGGAGAGGAGGATCCACGCAGTGAACCAAAGACTGCGGAGCTGGTGTCATCGGGAAGGCTTTGGCTTCCATGACCACAGACTGCCCTTTGGCGAGAGAGGCAGCAAGCTGCTGGGAAGAGATGGCCTCCTCCATGGGGAGGAGGCTCTTCTCAGCCAGGCTGGCTGACCTGCTCCACCGGGCTTTAAACTAAGCTCGCTGGGGGATGGGGGGACTACTGCCCCTGCTGGCCCACTGAACGGCCCTTGCAAAGCCAGCGGACCAAGGCACTTAAGGGAGCCCCCCCTGCCCCAGCCCTGGCACAATCTGTGGGCAAGGCAAGAGCCCCCAAGGGCACACTTGCCTGCCTGTACACTAATGCCAGGAGCCTGGGTAACAAGCAGGAGGAGCTCGTCCTCCTGCTCAGTGCAAAGAATTATGACATCACTGGGATAACGGAGACCTGGTGGGACTCCACCCATGATTGGACCATGGGGATAGAGGGCTATACCCTGTACAGGAGGGATTGTGTTGACAAAAGGGGCGGGGGTGTAGCTCTCTATGTGAAGGAAAGCTACATGTCCCTGCAAGCTGATGTTGGTGACCGGCATGGACAGCTAGAGACCCTCTGGGTAAAAATTCGTGGGGAATACGGCACAGGGGACACAATGGTGGGAATCTACTACAGACCTCCCACTCAAAGTCCCGAGCTTGACCAGGAGTTCGCCCGGGAACTGACTGAGGCCGCTTGCTCCAGGACCTTGGTTGTCATGGGTGACTTCAATTACCCGGACATCTCATGGGAAGATCACTCAGCAAAATCCGAGCGGTTGCAAAGCTTTCTCTCGTGCGTGGATGACCTCTACCTGACTCAAGAAGTCTATGGGCCAATGAGAGGCAAAGCGCTGCTCAACCTGGTACTGGCTACGGGGGACGACCTAATCAGCGACCTAGTGATCGATGGGAAGCTGGGTGACGGCAACCATGAGCTGATCACCTTCCCATCCGCCGTAAAGCTGGCAAGTCAGTCAGCAACACAGAAGTCCTTGACTTCAGAAAAGCCGACTTTGACAAGCTCAAGAAGCTTGTCGGTCAGGCCCTCAGGGACCATGACCCCAGGGAGATGGGAGTTCAAGAAGAGTGGTTGCTTCTCAAGGAAGTGATCCTCAATGCACAAGCTAAATCTATTCCAACACGGAGGAAAGGCAGCAAGAAGGCACAGCAGCCCTCCTGGCTCTCCAGGGACCTAGCGGACCTCCTGCGGCTAAAAAGGAAAGCCTACAAAGGATGGAGGACGGGATTCACCTCCAAGGAGGATTATTTTGTGATGGTCCGGTCCTGCAGGGAGCAAACCAGGAAAGCCAAGGCTGCAACTGAACTCCAACTAGCTTCAAGCATCAAGGACAACAATAAGTCCTTTTTCAGATATGTGAGGAGCCGGAGGAAAAGCGAGGGCAATGTTGGACCCCTGCTAAACCAGATGGGGCAACTGACAACTGACGCCCAGGAAAAAGCCAACCTATTAAATAGGTACTTTGCGTCAGTCTTTCATCAGTCACACGGGATACCCATGCCTGCTATGGGACAGGGAAATCTGGGTGAGGGGGATCCCCTACCCTCCATCAATGCTGACCTCGTGAAGGAACATCTTGAGAAGCTGGATACCTTCAAGTCAGCCGGCCCTGACAATCTGCACCCCAGGGTACTCAAGGAGCTGGCGAGCGTCATAGCCCAGCCCCTGGCACGGGTCTTTGAAAACTCCTGGCGCTCTGGTGTAGTGCCAGAAGACTGGAAGAAGGCCAATGTGGTGCCGATCTTTAAGAAAGGGAGGAGAGTGGATCCGGCTAACTACAGGCCCATCAGCCTGACTTCTATCCTGGGGAAGATCTTAGAAAAGTTTATTAAGGAGGCCATCCTTGATGGACTGGCCCAGGCTAGCATTCTAAGGGATAGCCAGCACGGGTTTGTTGCGGGTAGGTCTTGTTTGACCAATCTCATTTCCTTCTATGACCAGGTGACCTATCACCTGGACCAGGGAGAAGAGATTGATGTCATATATCTTGACTTCAAAAAAGCTTTTGATCTGGTATCCCATGATCACCTCTTGGCCAAACTGGCCAGTTGTGGCCTTGGCTCCACCATGATCCGCTGGCTGGGAAATTGGCTTCGTGGTCAGACCCAGAGGGTTGTGATTGATGGCAGTCACTCATCGTGGTGCCCTGTGACCAGTGGGGTCCCTCAAGGCTCTGTCCTTCGACCCATACTGTTCAACATCTTCATTAATGATGTGGACATTGGAGTCAGGAGTGGACTGGCCAAGTTCGCCGATGACACCAAACTTTGGGGCAAAGCATCCACGCCAGAAGATAGGCAGGTGATCCAGGCTGACCTAGACAAGCTCAGCAAATGGGCAGACGAGAACCTGATGGTGTTTAACACCAAAAAATGCAAGGTTCTCCACCTTGGGAGGAAAAACCTGCAGCTTCCTTATAGGCTCGGCAGTGCTACGTTGGATAGCACTACAGAAGAAAGAGACTTGGGGGTCATGATTGACCACAAGATAAACATGAGCCTGCAATGTGATGCTGCGGCTAGTAAAGCGACCAAAACGCTGGCTTGCATCCATAGATGCTTCTCGAGCAAATCCCAGGACGTCATTCTCCCCTTGTACTCGGCCTTAGTGAGGCCGCAGCTGGAGTACTGCGTCCAGTTTTGGGCTCTACAATTCAAAAAGGATGTGGAGAAGCTTGAGAGAGTCCAGAGGAGAGCCACGCGCATTATCAGAGGTCAGGAAAACAGATCTTACAATGACAGGCTGAGAGCCATGGGACTCTTTAGCCTGGAAAAGCGTAGGCTCAGGGGTGATCTGGTGGCCACCTATAAGTTTATCAGGGGTGACCACCAGGATCTGGGGGAACGTCTGTTCACCAGAGCGCCCCAAGGGATGACGAGTTCGAACGGTCACAAACTCCTGCAAGACCGTTTCAGGCTGGACATAAGGAAGAATTTCTTTACTGTCTGAGCCCCCAAGGTCTGGAACAGTCTGCCAGCGGAGGTGGTTCAAGCACCCACATTGAACACCTTCAAGAGTAAATTGGATGCTTATCTTGCTGGGATCCTATGACCCCAGCTGACTTCCTGCCCTTTGGGCAGGGGGCTGGACTCGATGATCTCCCGAGGTCCCTTCCAGCCCTAATGTCTATGAAATCTATGAAATGGATGGGGCATCTGTGTCCTCTGCTCTGCAAACAGGATGGAAACAGTCACCCTGTGACCATCAAGTCTCTAACACCCTCTCCCGTGCAGCCTTAGACAGAGCAATGGGTGTTGTGCATCTTCCTGGCTCCTGTGATAGGCAGAGTTGCTGGTCCCTCCAGGAATTGTCTCCCCCTGTCTCACCTTCCATGACTTTGAATGTTCCCAGTGGGGGAGGTTGACTATCCTGTGCCCCTCTGTTGTCCACGGGTCACTCATGGGGCTCTGCCACTGCTACCCCCTGGCCTTACGCCACCTTGGTGGATCACACCGTATTTCTCTTGCTCCTATGGTTACGGTGCCTCTCGGTCTCCTTCCTATTGGTGCGGGATTCTTGAGGCCTGTTCTGCTGGCCCTCTTCATGGGTCCTTGGTACCCATAGGTTAAGCTCATGGAGCCTGTTTTTGCCCTGAGCTTTCTGGCCCTCGAGTCCAACTTTCCCCCTTGACTCCCTATGGGCTATACTACCCAGCCACCTCACTGTCTCAACCCCTTCACCATGGGGAAATACAAAAGAAACACAAAACTTAACCAAAACTTGTCCGCTGCCATTGCTGCCGAGCCTAAGCTCAAGATCTCCTCCTGGCTTTCCATCTGCTCCTTTTCCCCTCCAAGAGGGTTCCTGGAGTGGGTCCAGAGCCTGAACTCTGCTCTGGTCTGCTCCCTCTTCCCTGCTCCTCCAGCCAGCCACCATTTTTATTTTCATCAGCCAGCTATTGCAGGTGACGTCACCAGCTGGCTCCAGATGAATGAAGGTGCGGCTAATGAGCCATGTGGGCTTTTCTTCTCATCTCTGCTGCACTGCAGCTCCTGCTGTAGGTAAGTGTTTTTCTTTCTTTTTTTATTTGTCCCTTCTCTCTCCCATTCTTCCCTGGGACATACCCCCACCAAGGAAACAATGAAGGGTGTTTGTCATTGGAGACTCTCTGCTACACAGCACAGAAGGAGCCGTTTGTCATTCAGAACCTTTTGCTTGAGAGGTCTTCTGCCTTCCAGGAGCCAGAATCCAAGATGTTGTAGATAGGATCCCTAGGCTAGTCTGCCCTATGGAGCACTACCCCATGCTTCTTGTCCATGTGGGCACCAAAGACATGGTAAGACGCTAAATGTCTATGAACTCTATGAAGAAATGGCCCTGGGAGAATCATAGGCAACTACAAGACCATGGGGGTGAAGCTCAAGGACCTGGGGTCACAAGTGGTGTTTTCCTCAGTCCTCCCAGTCAGGGCCAAAGCCGATGAAGAGAGGAGTGCATTGAGGAGGTCAACCAAAGGCTTTAGAGATGATGTCACCATGTAGGCTTCAGATTCCTTGACCATAGTAAGCAGTTCTACGGCAGTGGTCTGCATGCAAGAGATGGTATTGACCTCACAGGCAGGGGGAGAAGACTCCAGCACTAAGGACCTGATTGTCATGGGTGACTTCAACTACCCCGACATCAATTGGGAGGACCATTCAGCCAGCTCCAGCAGGTCAGCCAGTTTCTTGACAACTATTGACAACATGTTCCTGTCACAGATTGTCAAAGGACCAAGCAGAGGGCAGACTACTCTGGATTTAGTGTTTACCAAAGGGGAGGATATGATAGGGACCTGAGGATTGGTCGTACTCTGGGTGACAGTGACCATGATCTGATTAGGTTCACCATGCACCAGAAGGCTACGGTTTCAATTAATATAACATAAGTCCTAGATTTCAGAAGGGCAGAATTTAACAAACTCAGGCGTCTAGTTAGTAAGGCGCTCTGTGACTAGCAACTGGAGGATTTGGGGTTTCAGGAGCAATGGTGCCTCCTCAGGGGAGCAATCCTTTCTGCACAAAAAGAGGCCATTCCCATGAGAACAAAAGTGGGAAGGGAGCCAAGAAACCTGATGCTCGGCTCAACAGGGAGACTGGAGAACTTTTGAAAAAGAAAAAGGATACATATAGACAATGGAAAAAAGGATCAGCAACCAGAGGAGAGTTAATTTATATAACCAGGGTCTGCAGGTATGAAATACAGAAAGCCAAAGCAGGCATGGAAATCAAGCTCGCATCCAAAATTAAAGACAACAAAAAGTCCTTCTACAGGTACATGGGGAGCAAGAAAAAAAATTGAGCTCCACTGTGGGATCGCTACTGAATTCGGAGGGGCAGCCCATAGTAGATTCCCATAAAAAGGCAGAGCTCCTAAATGAATACTTCACACTGGTATTCCAGAAAGCTAACAGGAGCTGTGCACCTGGCCACAGGCCCATGGAATGTGGAGAAGTCAACAGACAACATGAAATCAGCCCTGACCAGGTAAGGGTCCTCTTAGAACAACTGGACGTTTTTAAGTCAGCTGGCCCAGATGACCTACATCCAAAAGTCCTAAAAGAACTGGCTGAACTCATAGCAGGGTCATTGGCGAAGATATTTGAACAGTCATGGAACATGGGAGTGGTCCTGGATGACTGGAAAAGGGCTAATGTAGTACCCATCTTTAAGAAAGGGAAGAGGGATGACCCTGCAAACTATAGGCTGGTCAGTTTAACTTCAGTCCTGGGAAAAAAAATTGAAAAAAATTGTTAAGGAGGCCATCAGTCACAAGCTTGTAACTGACAAGGTATTAAGAAACAACCAACATGGCTTTGTGGAGGGTATATCATGCCTTACAAACCTGGTGTCCTTTTGTGACCAGGTAACTAATCAGCTGGACAAGGGACATGGGGTAGACATCATTTACCTGGACTTTAGTAAGGCCTTTGACTCTGTCTCCCATGAAATTCTCTCAATTCAACTGGAGGGTACTGGCCTGGACCAACCTACAGTGAGGTGGGTAGACAACTGATTTAAAGGTTGGTTCCAGAGAGTTGTAATCAATGGGATGGCCTCATCCTGGAGAGCTGTCTTCCGTAGTGTTCCACAGGGATCAGTGCTCAGACCCGTGCTTTTTAACATATTTATTAATGACTTGGATGAAGGGGTGAAATGCTCTATCATTAAGTTTGTCAATGATACCAAGCCGTGAGGAAATGCAGGCACACTAAAGGATACGATAAGGATCCAGGATGACCTAGACAGACTGGTTCTATGGGCTAATCAGAATCAGATGAGGTTCAATGGGGAAAAGTGCCAGGTCCTTCATCTGGGTAGGAAGAACCTTCACCATAAATTTAGGATAGGTGGCAGTCCACTGGCCAGCACAGCATCTGAATGGGACCTGAGGGTCACAATCAACCAGAGGATGAATATGAGCCAACAGTGCAAGGAAGTTGCCAGCAGGGCAAACAGAACTCTGGTATGCATCAGCTGATGTGTTGCTTCAGATCCAGAGAGGTGCTTCTCCCTCTCTACTCAGGGTTGGTGAGGCCACAACTGGAGTACTGTGCCCAGATTCGAGCACTGCACTTATAGAAGGATGTGGATAACCTCAAGAGAAGGGCTACCCGCATTATCAAGGGCCTGGAGGATAGGCCCTATTAGGAGAGGCTCTGGGAAATGGGCTTATTCAGTCTGAGCAAAAGGAGGCTGAAAGGTGACTTGATATCCACCTACAAGTATGCTGGGGGGAGTACCAAGATCTGGAGGAACAAGTCTTTAGGAAAGCACCTCTTGAGAAGATGAGGACCAATGGTCACAAACTAACAGAGGGAAGATTTAAACTGTGCGGCAGAATGCCATCTCAGTCTCTTCCCAAACTCTGCCATCAGGCTTATTACATTTCTGACAATTTGGTTACCATGGTCACTGCAGAGGCCAGGCACCCCTGCCCCCATTTGCTTTAGGTAACCCTGAGTTATAACTTGAGCTGGATGCATTCCAGAGGAAGGGGGGGAACCTGCTCCCTCTGCCTACGTGACTGGCCCCACACACCTGAGTGGGGGCTTAAACTCCCTATTGATCCTAGATGTCACTTCACACTTTACATTGTATCTATTCTAGTAGCTATCATATAAATAGTAGAAATAATTATGTTGTGCAAGAACATACAAAAATAGTTTTCCTAAAGAAATTGCTTACAGCAATTCTGTTGATTTATTTTCTTAATAAGGAAGGTGATTAATTATTAGACCTATCAGATTTCACAGAAATGAGGAAGTTTGATGAATAAAACTTCTAGTAGCTAAGGAAATATGACAAAATTAATTATGAGAATTAAACCGCAATTTTAAAGCATTGTTTTTCCAAAAGTAAATTCTAACTTGACTTTGTTTTAAAAGGAAATCAAAACAATTATGAAAACCTTCTGATTCTACTGCCTCCTTTATAAGAACAAAAACAAAGATATTTACTCATGAAAATAAGATGCAGCTTGGTATAGGCACATATCATAGTATTATAGAATCATAGGAAATTAGGGTTGGAAGGGACCTCAGGAGGTCATGTAGTCCAACCCCCTACTCAAAGCAGGACCATCCCCAACTAGATTATTCCAGCCAAGGCTTTGTCTGGCTCATATTCAGCTTATTGTCCCACATCTTTTTCTGCAAAGCTGCTGCCTAGCCAATCAGTTCCCAGCTTGTACCAATGCATGGGATTGTTCTGTCCTAAGTGCAGGACTTTGCACTTGTCCTTGTTGAACCTCATGAGATTTCTTTTGGTCCAATCCTCCAGTTTGTCCAGGTTTTCTGAATCCTAGTCCTACCCTCCAGTGTATCTACTACTTCCCCCCAGCTTGGTGTCATCTGCAACCTTGCTGAGGGTGCACTCCATCCCATCTTCCAAGTCATTAGTGAAGATATTGAACAAAAGCGACCCCAGGACCCCCTGAGGCACTCCATTTGATACCAGCTGCCAACTCTACATCAAGCCATTGACTCTGAGCCTGATGATCCAGCCAGTTTTCTATCCACCTTACAGTGAATTCATCCAACCCATACCTCCTTAGCTTGCCTGTGAGAATGTTGTGAGAGACTATCAAAAGCCTTGCTAAAGTCAAGGTATACCACATCCACTTGTATCCTTGCACCCACAGAGCCAGTCATCTCATCATTGAAAGCAGTCAGGTTGGTCAGACATGGCTTGTCCTTGGTGAAACCATGCTGACTGTTCCTAATCACCTTCTTCTCCTCCAAGTGCTTAGAAATGAATTCTTTGAGGACCTGATCTATGATCTTTCCAGAGACCAAAGTGAGAATGACCAACCTGTAGCTGCATGGATCTGCCTTTTTCCCTTTCTTAAATATGGGCACAATATTTGCCCTTTTCCAATTGTCTGGACCCTCTCCTAATTTTCATGAGTTTTCAAAGATGATGGATAGAGATGATGGATAGTGGCTCTGCTATCACATCAACCAACTCCCTCAGCACCTTCAGGTGTATCTCTTCTAGCCCCATGAACTTGTATATGTCCAGCTTCTCTAAATAGTCCCTAACCTGTTCTTTTGCCACAATTGGCTGCTCACATCCTCCCTAAACTGTGCTACCAGTTGCAGTAGTCTGGGAGTTGACCTTGCCTGTGAAGACTGAAGTAAAAAAGGCATTGAGTACTTCAGCCTTTTCTGTATCGTCTAACACTGGGATGCCTCCCTCATTCAGTCAGGGACCCACACTTTGATCCTCTTTTTGTTACTTGTAGAAACCCTTCTTGTTACCATTCACGTCCCTGGCTACCTGCAACTCCAATTGCACTGTGGCCTTCCTAACTTCATCCCTGCATGCCCAAGTAATACTTTTATACTCCTCCCTAGTTGTTTGTCCAAGTTTCCACTTCTTATAAGCTTCCTTTTTGTGATTTAGCTTGCTGAAGAGTTCTCTGCTAAGCCAAGCTAATCTTTTACCATACTTCCTAGTCATCCTGCACATTGGGGTGGTTTGTTCCTGTGCTCTCAGTAAGGTTTCTTTAAAATCCAGCCAGCTCTCTTGGACTCCTCACCCCCTCACACTGGCTACCCATAGAATCCTGCCCATGAGTTCCCTGAGCAAGTTAGTCTATTTATCTGAAGTCCAGGTTCCTTACTCTGCTGTTCTCCTTCCTTCCTTTCCTCAGGATCCTGAACTCAATCATCTTGTAGTCACTGCTGCACAAGTTGCCATCCACTACTACATTCCCCACAAATTCTTCCCTGCTTGTGAGCAGCAGGTCAAGAAAAGCACGGCTCCTAGTTGGCTGTTCCAATGTTTGCACCGGCAAGTTGTCCCAACACTCTCCAAAAACTTCCTGGATTGCCTGAGCATTGCTGTATTGCCCTCCCAGTATATGTCAGGATGACTGAAGTCCCTCATGAGAACCAGAGCTTGTGATTGGGAAACCTCCACCAGCTGTTTGAAGACAGCCTCATCTACCACTTCCTCCTGGTCTGGTTGTCTGTAGCAGACACCCACCATAACATCACCCTTATTGCTCCACCCTTAACCCAGAGACTTTCAACAGACTTATCTCCAGTTTGATACTGGAGCTCTGAGCAATCATATGGCTTTTTTTATGTAAAGTGCAATTCCTCCTCTTCTCCCCTGCCTGTCCTTCCCGAACAGTTTATACCCATCCATGACAGTGTTCCAGTCATGTGAGCTATCCCACCAAGTCTCTGTTATTCCAATCACATCATAGTTCTGTGACTGTGCAAGGACTTCCAATTCTTCCTGCTTGTTTCCCAGGCTCTGTGCATTTGTGTACAGGCACCTGAGGGAACTAGCCAATTGCCCTGATTTCTCAGGAAGAATGAGAACACCTCCCCTGTTGCCCACTCCAGCTTGCACCTGCTCCAGGTCTCCCACTTCCCATTTACCTCAGGACTTTGGTCTCCATCCCCAGGCAAGCCTAGTTTAAAGTCCTCCTCACTAGGTTAGCAAGCCAGTCTGTGAAGATGCGCTTCCCTCTCTTCATCAGGTAGATCGTGTCTCTTCCTAGCAATCCTTCTTGGAACATCATCCCATGGTCAAAGAAGCTAAAGCCCTGCTGGCAACACCACCTGCCCAGTCATGCATTGATCTAATATGATCTGCCTGCTCCTGCCTGGGCCCTTGACCGGAAGAATCAAAGAGAACACCACCTGAGTCCCTGTCCCCTTCACCCTTGCACCTAGAGCCCTGTTGTCACTTTTGATCTACTCAGGGTCTCCCCTGGCAGCATCATTAGTACCCACATGAATGAGCAGCATGGAAAAGTAGTCAGAGGACCAGATAGGTCTCATTAATCCCTCCGTGACATCTTGGATCCAGGCTCCGGGCAAGGAGCAGAACTCCCAAGACAAGTCAGGCTGGCAGATGGATGCCTCTGTCCCCTGCAGAAGGGAGTCTCCAACCACCACCACCCATTACTTCTTGGTGGCGATGGTCTCAATCCTTCCCACCTTGGGGAGGCCTGGCCTGTCTTCCTTCACCAATGGGATGTGCTCCTCCCCCTCTGTTGGTGGGCTCCATATCTGTTCTCCAGGCAAACTACTGCAGGTGGAGATGAACATTTCTACTTGCTGTCAAAACTTCCACCTTCCTTGGAATCAATGTCCTTTCCTTTCTCTAGTGCTACCTCTGGCAGTTCTTCCTCCACAGCCCTGAGGTCTTCTCCAGAATCAAATCAATGAACTCCTGATGGTGGATGATGCTTCAGAGCCTCACCACCTCCCCTTGTAGCTCTCTTGCATGCTCCCTGAATCTCTGAAATATCTAGCTCTGCTTGCTTTGATTTACACTATTCTAGAAAAGCTTATTCAGAATCAAGTTCTAAGACAGTAAAGGGCAAGTGTTCACCTGAGCCTAAAGGTATATCTAAATTTTTCCTGAAGAGTGTGAGAAATAAGGCCTGCCCACTCGCACCTGTTCTCTACATAGGCAGAGTAGATGGCATGGAGTGTCCCCATCACAGCATTGTGTTCAGGTTCTCTGTCTTGAGAGACCATGTGTGCAGTGGAGGAACAAGCACTCAGGGCCTTTCTAAACCATCTGCTCTGCAAATGTGTGTGTCTGGGGACATGCCACGCCTTAAGTAGGCAAGACTTATTTCTCAGCACTGTGCCAAGGCTTGCTTAGGAGGCAGTGTAGACCTTCGATAGATGGCCTGTCATCCTAGTATGGTTAAGGCACATCGAGTAGCCAGCAGTACACAAGGGAGTGACAGAATAATGCCAAACCACATTTGAATGTCCAGCCTAAATGGCTAGCTACCTATTTATAGCTAAGTCAGGTGGGGATGGCCAATAGTCCAGAGTCAGATTTAAATTCACCCTTCTAGATCTGTAGCAAAACACCTTAACTGTTCTAATACTCTACCCCTGTCTTGCTCTGAAAACTGTACTAGCAGCTGGAACCACAGGGCGTCTTTACACGCGCTCCAGGGTGGGGAGAGGAGCCACTCTAATTAAAGCACCCCCAGCATCTCATGCTTCAAAATGGCAGTGGGGGATCTTTAACTAAAGCTCATTTGATGAGCACTCCTTTGGTGCTTGGAGGCAATAACTTATTGGTGAAATATCCATAATAGAGTTGTTGAATCCTTTGGTTTCTAATATAGTGGGGGGGAACCTTTTTGGTAGGCAGACTATAAATTAGCTTTTTACTTTCCCCAAGTGCCACTCTGGTCCCTTCCCATGCCTGATCTGCTGCTTTGCATTCTTCTCCCAGCCCTGTGCTCCCTGCCTGATATGCTGCTCTACTTTCTTCTTCCTTCCTTATCCCTGATTTGCTGCTTTGCTTTCTGCTTCCTATCCTTTCAGCCACTATGCTGCCTCTGTGTGCTGTCTGCTGCTGTTTTCTGCCCTTGATCTGCTGTGTGCCACAGATTTAATTGTTAGCTATGAATAAGCTATTTTAGGTCATTTGCTGTTGTGGCAGAGCACCTTTGGGGGGCTTGCCATGTGGCAGGGTCTGCAGTAGGTTGGGACAAAGCCAGCAGGGAAGGCAGCCAAATGAAGCCCCCAAATGTCATTTTAAAGGTGTGGTGGTGCACCTTTGGGGTACTCGCCACTTGAGGGCTCTCACAGGCTCTGAGGGGAGCCTGCTTTGAAGGAGCAGCAGGGGAAAACTCCCCCAGGAAGTATTTTAAGGGGGAAAGTGTGTTGGCAGGGCACTGTGGGTGCCTGCCACTTCAAGAGCAGAGCCAAGCAGCCAGCAGGTATTTGATCATGGAGGCCTGTGGCAGGGTGACCTCTAGGGGTGCTGTGAACTCCCCTAGTGCTCCCTACCTACCGTGCCAAATCGGGTCCAAATGCACCCTCTGTATCTCTCCCGCCACGTCTTTGATGTTGATTGTTAAAGGGAGGCTGCCTTCTTTCCTCTTTGGCATGGTGCTCTGATGTATCTTGGCTAATGTTCTGCCTAATTGTCCTGGTGCACTCCAGCTCTAGGGTTACGTGTGGGCCCTACAGTCACCCGTGCCCCCACGGCTCCCTGGGCTCACCTCTGTTGCCTGCCTGCACCCTCACGGGTGCCCCCTCGCTCCCCTTGTGGCTCTTGCCACACCAGGTCCTGTCTCACATGTTCTCGCCCACACCGGGGCCTGCCTTGCCTCGCGATTCCCGCAGCCCACACTGGGGCCTTGCCTCGCGATTCCCCTGCCCGCACTGGGGCCTGTCTCCCTGCGGCCCTTGCAGCCCACACCGGGGCCTTGCCCTTTATACAATCGCCCTCCCTGGGCTTGCCTTTATACAATCGCCCTCCCTGAGGCCTTGCTCACGCTCACACCCGCACTGGGGCCTTGCTCGCGACTCCTGCAATTGGGGCTCAGGCGGCTGTGGCCATGCCTGGCCCCCAGACCCCTTTTCAGATCCTACACCCCCCTGGGACTTTGCTCAATAGGGCTTAGGCGGCCTCGGCCTTACCTGGCCCTCAGACCCCCTTTCCGGGTCCTACGCCCCACTGGGGCTTCCCACAATTGGGGCTCAGGCAGCCTCAGCCTTACCTGGCCCCCAGACCCTCCTTCTGGGTCCTATGCCCCCCTGGGGCTTCTTGCCTGTGCCCACACTGGGCTCCTCCCAATACTGCCCAGACTGGGGCTGGGGTCGGGACACCCCAAAACGCAGCGCCCTCTCTGGCGCCAGGAACCACCCCCCCTACTGGGGAGCTCCCATGAGGCCTCCTCCACCCCTACAGGCTTGCCTGGTCCTCCGGTGTTACACAACAACCAAAACAGAAAACACAAAGCCCCTGGGCTATAACATAAATGCCAAGCCAACCTGGCTATCCTTTATATGTATCCCTGCTAGGGTTTCCTCCACCCAGTATCCTTATGCCAACACTGCTCAGGCCATAAGCCTTCTCTACCATGCCTGCCCTGCTTGCTCCAGCAGAGCTCCAAGCCTCCTTGACTGCCAGAAGGGAACTGCCTCTGGCCTTGGCCTCGCTGTTTATATAGGCCAGGCCCCCTTTTGGTCAGCTGACCAGACTGGCTGCCCCGGCAACCCGCACCTGTGCTGCCCTGGTGAGTGGCAGCTGAGGCCATATTACTGTCATCAGTAGCAGGCACCTTAGTGCCCTGATACAAGGCCATTTTAGATCTCTGGCCACCCACATAAATGAAGCAGTTTGCTGCTGGCACCAGGCAGCAACATTGCTTGGCTGCAAGGCTTCATGTATCACCCTGGAGGTAAGGGCAGGAGCTGTAGGGGATGGCTTGGAGGCTCCTGGTCCTGGGCCTAACATTCACAAACACTGGTAATGTAGATTCACAGATTGTTATGGACTGGAAGTGACCTTGCAAGATCATTGGGTCCAGCCCCCCTGCAAGAAAGACAACTGGGGTCAGATGACCCCCAGCGAGGTGACTGCCCAGTCTCCTCTTGAAGATTTCCAGAGTTGGTGATTGCACCACCTTTGGGGGAAGTCCCTGCCAGGACTGGGTGGCCTGGTGGGGCTGTCAGTAGTGCAGGAGCCCCCAGGAAATGCCAGGCCAGTTTCACTGGAAAGGCAGGTAGGGGTGCCTTAACCCTAGCCCTCACCTTTGGGTGGGTCATGTAACATTACAGATAGTGGTCTAGTCATGGCTGCGGCCTAAGCTTGGCTTGGCTGTAAGCCAGGAGCATTGTCATCTGGATGCCATATGCAAGGCTTGGGCTGTGGCGTAGGGGAGGAACGGAGCCACAGATAGTGCCCTCTGGCATCGGGGCAAGAATGGGCAGTCTCCTGCCTTGATTAAGATCCTAATTAATTAAGAACAAGGCATGGCAGGAGAATCAGGTGGGTGGCATGCCCAAAGGCAAGTGGGGAACTAGCACAGTGGCTAGTCAGGGAGCCCCACTTTGCCACGGATATATTTGTGTATTTTAGCTTAATTTTTTTTTCTTTTATCTGAGCCTTATATAGTTGACTTTTTGGGATAAGAGACACAAGTAACCCTAATAAGGTGTTTTAAAAATTCGCCCAACCATTCTAAAATAACTTTATGTAATATCCAACATATAGTAAATATGTAGTGCAATATAGAGCTGTTATAAAGCTGTAAGCTGCTACTTAGTAGCAGCCTACCACCCTTGGTAGCAGCTTACTGCTATATCAGGGGAATACATCAAGGGCTTGGTGAGCAACTGATCACCAAAGCACCCTTGGGGAAAACCAGGAGTAATGGCCGCAAACTCCTGGAAGACTGTTTCAGGCTTAACACTAGGAAAAACTTCTTCACAGTTAGACTGTGGAATAAATTTCCTTCAGAGGTGCTGCAATCACCAACTCTGGAAATCTTCAAGAGGTGACTGGGCAGTCACCTCGCTGGGGGTCACCTGACCCCAGTTGTCTTTCCTGCCTAGTGCAGGGGGGCTGGATCCAATGATCTTGCAAGGTCACTTCTAGCCCCTTACAATCCATGAATCTACATTACCAATGTTTGTGAATGATGACCTTCAGAATTTATTTCTGGCTTTCCTTCTGAAGGATGCAACCATGCCAAATTCATGCTGGTTAAAGACACTTACATCATACCACGCTACCTTTTTATTTATATCTTGTGCCTGTGATAGAGAAAAGATTTATAGGGATTTATAGACCACAGCCAAATTGTGCCATCACTAGGACTTGGCCACATTAAGGGTGAAACTGGCAGGGTTCAGTGAGGGATTCTCTCAGGCAGCCTCAAGTTCATTCATGCACCTCTGTAAAGGTACAGTTTCATCTTATACTTTGATTCATTCAATGAGACTTTTTACCTGCTAACAGTTAAGGGCTTATCCACAAAGGGAAAAAGACCAGCAGAATTACAGAAGTCCAATCATTGGGCCATAACTATTCTAGTATATCCCCACTCAGCAATAAAAATGACTTTTCTCCAATATGTGGTAATTATACCATAATAAATCCTTCATTGGTCTAGAATAGTGTTGACTCAAAGAAGGGTACTGCCATAGTTGCACAATATAAGGTGTGATGGTAGGGAGCGCACATAGCCTCTAAGGACCCTGGAAATCCCAGCTAACCCTGAACGGGCCAGGCACAGAATCCCAAGAGAAAAGGAAAACTTAACCACAGAGCAGGGAGAGTTGGAGCCGAGGCAGCTCATGGCCCTGTCACCATGGTTTATAATTCCCTGTCAGTCAAACTAGGTGGCACCCAGCTGATGAGGTCAGCCACAGGCATTGCCAAAAAAAGTTTACAAGGTACTAATAGTGCTAGTGAGGGGGAGCAGGGAACTGCCCCTGCGCCAGCAGAGGTCAGAGCAGAAGAAGCCTCAGGGCACTGAGGCAGTGGGGTGCTTGGGCCACAAGAGCCTTGTTAAAATGGGGCAGGGAAGCCCCAACAGGCTCAGGAGGGGTCAATGGTTCCAACCTGGTTCAGGGGACAGCTCCAAAGGGAGTGAGAAAACTAACATAAATTCAAAGAGGTGTACTGAGCCTTGGAGTCTGCCGTGTCTCTCTTCAGTGCATCTTGTATGGGGATTCCTCTCTAGCCTCACTATTATTCTTAAGGATGAACAGCTGGGTTACTGAAATGACTTCAGGTTGGTTCACCAGGGGGCCTCTCCTGCCACATCTTTGATGATGATTGCCTTCAGATTGGGAGGATGATGTTTTGGTCCCATTTCTCCTTAGCGTCTCCCCTTGGTTGTTCCTGCTGTTCTACCTTTGTGCGGCTCCAACCTCCCCTACACACCACCTAATGCCAACCTTGATGTCGTCACCTGCGTTGTTGAGGCTGATGTCCTGTGCCATCTTTGACGCTCAGGTTCCTGAAATATGATGACCGCCGGGTGTGAGAGATATCACTATCCCGAGCATTTCTGCTGGCCTTCTTCCTTTCTGATTATGCATTGTCCAGCCTCACTACCGGTCCATCCCCCAATGCGTCGCCTCCACCCCAGGCTTGGGACCTGATGTCCATCTGTCTCACCTGTATCCCAGCTCTGCCAAGTCCTGCCAGGCTCCAGTCTCTGCTGCTGGCTTCCTCAGTCCACATTGGCTCTGTAGCCAAATCCCTGGGCCCTCTCTGGCCCTGAGCTATCATGGAGACCCCTTCCCAGTGTACCTCCCAGGTCCGCTTACTGGGACTGTTTGCATTCTGTGGCCTCCAGGCTGGCTGGGGATGCCACTTTCAGTCCCGTCCCCGCCCCCCGCTTGTCTTCCACCGAGCTTTTATCTTGGATCAAGGGGTCTGGCTGCCCAATCAGTCCCGGCACACTGTTATCAAGCGTGCTCACACCGATGGGGCTGTCAGCCCCAGCTCATAGAATCATAGAAGTAGGGTCAGAAGGGACCTTATAGATCTTCAAGTCTGACTCTCTGCCAGGGCAGGAGAAAAAAACTGGGCTCAGATGATCCTAGCTAGGTAAGCATCAAGCCTCCTCTTAAAGACCCCCAGGGTAGGAGCCAGCACCACTTCCCTTGGAAGTTGGTTCTGGATCCTAGCTGCCCTGACTGTGAAGTAGTTCTTATGGATGTCTAATCTAAACCTACTCTCCAACAACTTGTGGCTGTTATTCCTTGTTATGCCAGGGGGTGCTAGGGGAATCAAGGTCTCCCCCAAACCCTTCTGGTTTCCCCTAGTGAGTTTATAGATGGTCACCAGGTCCCCCCTCAGCCTTCTCTTGTGAAGGCTGAACAGGTTCAGGTCCCACAGTCTCTCATTGTAGGGTCTGCCCTGTAGTCCCCGGATCATGCAGGTGGCCCTCCTCTGGACCCTCTCAATGCTGTCCACATCTCTCCTGAAGTGGAGTGCACAGAACTGGACACAGTACTCCAGCTGTGGCCTGACCAGTGTTGCATAGAGGGAGAGGATCACCTCCTTGTCCCTGCTAGAGATGCACCTGTGGATGCACGACAAGGTGCGGTTAGCCCTTCCAACTGTGACCTCACGTTGTCGGCCCATGTTCATCTTGGAGTCAATAATGACTCCAAAATCCCTTTCTGCCTCCGTGCTCTCAAGAAGGGAGTTCCCCATCCTATAAGTGTGCTGCTGGTTACTACTGCCCAAGTGCAGCACCCTGCGCTTGTCAGTATTGAAGTGCATGCTGTTTTTGCTAGCCCACCCCTGTAACCTATCCAAGTCTTGCTGCAATCTTTCCCTCCCTACTCACATGCTCACCTCCCCCAGATTTTGGTATCATCAGCGAATTTAAACAGGTTGCTTTTCACCCCATTCTCCAAATCGCTGATAAAGAGATTGAACAATACAGGCCCACAAACAGAGCTAAAATTAAGGCCTTCTCTGGTTGTTTTGTTTGGTTGACTTCTATATCAGCTATTTCCTGGAGATTTGAGGTCATGTTTTAAACTAGAGTATAAATATTTGTATTCACTTGTTATTGTAAATTTCAGATTCCTCCCCTGCATTTAATTGTTCTAGCTTGTAAGAGCATGCTGCTACATCAGCCCATATTGTTGTTTAATTTGAATAGATTTGTTTTTTCAGGGAGGCAAAATATATAGATTTCACTAGCAAACTTACTTTGACCCCACAAAGAATATTATTCTCCCACACAGTAAACTATTATATTACTTATCACACTCTTTCTAATGGAATTTAGAATATTCTGGGTTATCCATGGTAGACTGGTTATTTAACTTGGGTGTGGACTATATTTTCAAAGATTATATAATGGACCTAATGAATGGGCTTTATTTGGTGTAAGAAAGCAAAACATAATTTGCCATAGTGCTTGAAACTCATAATGCTTGAAAATGAGTGTAGAAGGGTAAAGGAAACAATATGTGAATGTCATTTTTCATGAGGACCAGAATGATATTTAATATATGTGAAAGACCCCTCTTACTTCACTAGAGTTGGACCTGCTTTCACTATCTCTAGACTTAAAAAGTCAAACTTCTCTCTCCTAACCAAGTAGACAGATTTCTTTCTAAGAAAACTATTATGGCTTTGGGTATATTGTTTCCAGAAGGCACAAGCCTAATACTATTACTCCAAGACATGAGATTCTGAGAAATTAAAACTATCTCCAGACTTTGTTGCTTGGATTGTGACTTCCCCTCATCTTTCATAAGACCCTACACAGTTTTTTTACCTCGACTTATCTCACAACATTTGGACACACACACATCATTTTGTCAGCAATGGCAGCCTCTTTTCCTAGCTGTTTAGTTTTCTAACAAACACCTTTATATATTCTCTTTAGCTATCCCTTACAGAGAGTGGCCTAATTTTAACATGGGTAACCATGGGGCATTGTACTGATTCTTCAGTAACAATTTGTTAACTGTGCACATACTGGGCGAGTTGCTTTTTAAGTCAGGGGTGGCCAACTTGTGACATGGGTGCCACAAGTGGCATGGGCTGCCTTTTTGTGTAGCAAATGGCAGAATGGGGAAGGGACAAACAGCACAATAGGAGGTAGGGCAGGCACAAGAAAGGAAGCAGAAAGGAGAGCAGCAGATCAGGCAGGGACCACAGATCTGGGAGCGGAAAGAACAGATCAGGCAGGGGAGGGGAATCAGAATGGCACTTGGAGAGAGTGCAGAGCTAATTTCTGACTGGCCTGCCAAAAATGTTGGTCCCCAGCAAATTTTTCCTTATATCTACTAACCACCTTCCATTGTGTTGTAAGTAGCTCTGTTGCTTCTTGTCTCTGGCAAGCTTGTAAGCTGTGCAGGGCAGGGACTCCTTCTTCATGGGCATGTATACTGTAAAATAGTGGGATTCTAATTTCAATTATGATTAATGGGCTTCTTTATACAAATAATATTTTTTTAAGTTCATTACCCCTCCATGTACTGTATGCACACACACAAAACAATATATCCTGTCATACATTCATACAGATGTGGCGGGCCAGTAGGGAGTGCTTCTGCATTGAGCCACCCACTTCAATGCGCCTGACCACCTTCCAGGCTCTAAGTGCCTCCCTGAGGCTGCCTCATATCCAGCTGATCCTCTTCCTGGAGCATACCCGCAAGCCTGAAGATAATGCCATCACCACCCAGAGTCTGGACTGATATGGGACCTGCACCCTCTGGGAAACACAGGCCTAGTAGTCCTTGAGGGTACTTGACCCACGGAAAGAACTTGGGGTGCTTCCCTCAGTCTGAAGCACAAATAGTATTCACTGAGTGGCCCCAGTCAGCTGAACCAAGGGGACCCCAAGGCATAATCTAGACCCTCTCCCAATAAGTCTCCCATGCTAGGTACAAAGGAGAACTTTATTGGTTACAAGGAGCAGGTTTGGAATAGGGTACAGGGTAGAGCAATACTTTAAAGCAAACAGTGGCATGGTAGCCTTTGATCACGTATCTGAGTTACTGCAAGCTATATATCTAGTTAGATCTCGGGTAGCTTACTCACAAGTATCCTCTGGAGGCAAACAGTTCATTGATCATGAGTTTCAAGAGAGAGAGTTTCAGATGGTCCATCTTCTCTCTGAGTTCTCATCATGGTTACTGCCCCTCCTCCTGGGCAGTCCTTCACTTATATAGCCCTTATGACCCCATTTACCTGATCCAATGATGGCCAGAAACTGCTGCCTGCCAGCCAACCAATTTGAAATTCATCATTGGTTGCCAGGTTGCCTGCTGCTGGATTGCCACTGCTGGAGCCCCAGGAGGCTGCAGAAAGCTCCCAGAATCCAAGTAAGGTTGCTGGGGCCAGCCCAGGTGCTGGCCCTGGCCTCCCCTACCCCCCCGCCAGGGCAACTTGCCACATGCTAGAGCATGTGTACATAGGCATTCCCTGGAGACAAGTAGGAGCAGTACATATTGTGCTGCAGCTATTTGTCCCTGGGGAAATAAAACATATGCACTCATCTGGGCATGCTCAGACAGATCTTTCCTGCAAGGAGTTTACAGAGAACCTAAACAAACTATCACAAAGTGAACAGATGTGGAATGGAGACTCAGATGAGATTATGATTGTATTATAGGGTGTATGTGACAGAGAATAAAACCCAGACAATCCACTGGACATTCCCTGTCCAGCACCTTAACTACAAGGCCATCTATCTTGCAGTTTAGGTTTGCTGGTTATGCACCTAAATTACCTACATACACATCCATTATCTAAACATTAACCTTACTGACAGGTAACTGGGAACTGATACAAGAATGCACAGAATTTGACATATTGAGGTCAGAGATGACATCTAACACATTAATTAACACATACTTGGAGGAAATTACCTTTCTTTTGATATGTTATGATTTTTATTGCCAGGCAGTGTAGGCGGTTGCAGTTTATGATCCAAGAACCTAGGTCAGTTCTGAAAGCTTCAGTTTGAGATATTAGGGGATTTAATGTGAAATTACATACTCATTGATATATGGCATTATTTTCAACTCATTGCAGTATAAGCAAAATATGGAACCTTGGAAACAAATTTAAATTTTTGCTTTTCAAAAGATGTATAACTAACCAAAGCAATTCTAATATAACAAAGGGCTTAGTCCGTCTGCCCTTAACACACTTGGAGCACTCTGACTGGCTACAGAAACAACCCATCAGAGTGCTTCAAGAGCATTACAGACAGGAGGTAGTGGAGGCAGTGTGGCTGGTGGAATGGAGCAGGGGGAGGGGCAAGGCCAGCACTGGTGCTGGCCTCTCCCCCACTCCCGCCCTGGCCCTGCTCCTTGGAGGCAGCAGCAGTGATGCGGGGTGCTGGCAGAGGGAGACAGAGGTTCAAATCCAGAAAGGATAGAGCAGTACCTGCATGAACAAAGGTACATATTTGGACAGATGGTAGACCTGTCCCATTTGCAGTACTTATAAGCTATTATTGTGAAATGATGCAATGCAATTGCGTGCTTAAAACAGATGAGGAAGAATTGCCACGGAGTGCAGATATTCTAAAAAACAGTAAAAAAAATATTTTTAAAAGCTCTAAGTATTCATGTTCTCAAGATTCTAGAACAGGTGTCGGCAAAATATGACCTGCGGGCCACATATGGCCCAGCAAGCACTTTCATCTGGCCCACGGTGCCCACTAACAAACTGTGTCCCACCCATCCCTCCCACCCATGAGGGGTCACTCAAACATACCCTGTTGCACCTCACTCCCACCCTCATGGGCAGAAGAGCCCAGCCCAGCCGAAAAGAAACTTCCAATTGAGGCTGCTGCTGCCACTGCTGCAGCCCCCGAGGACCTGTTCCACTTCCCTGGTCTCCCACTGGCTCCAGGCAGCAGGTAGAAAAGCAGCAGTCGTGGGGCTGGGGCTGTTGGAAGCACAGAACCTGCACCCAGGGGGGAGATGGCAGTGTGGAGTTTGGGTGGGCAGCGTGGGGGTGTGAGGAACAGGGGGAGGTGTGGGGACCCACCCAAACTCCCCGCATGGCACGCAGCCCCATAGGCAGTGGCAGCAGCAGCAGCAGGCAGGGGAACTCGTGCCTCAGAGTACAGCTCTGGCCAGCACTGCACATTGCAGCAAGGGGCACAGCTTCCACCAGGCAGTCTGTATCACTGGTGCTCCTGCCATGCACACACAGCCCCTGCACTCGCAGGCATGGGAGAGAAGCCCCAGGTGCAGGAGCCAGTTGCCTTCCCTGCAAGGGCTGTGGGGCAGGGGAAGGAAGCCCAAAACACCTTCCTCTGGGAGGCAGGGAAAGCAGCTGGCTCTAGCACCTTGGGCTTCCGTCCCATGCCTGTCATGTGTGGGGAGCACTGGCAATACAGACTGCCCAGTGGAGGCTGTGCCCCTCACCACAATGTGCAGCGCTAGCCAAGGTCACATCCCACCAGGCATCTGTGCAGTAAGCACCCTCACCTGCTGCTGCTGCACCATCGGGGGAGTGTGGGGGCTCCTACACCCCCCACCCTCCCTCACACCCCACAAACCCTACACACCCACACCCTGCCCCACCACCTGCTCCACATATAGACAACCCCAACGTACTCTATGCCCCCACACAGCCTCACCCCCTCATAAACCCCCCCACACCCCATATTCACCCCCCCCCCACAATATACAAGACTAAGAATTTATTTTTGAGTTATTATGCAATCACCTCTATATACACCATGCAAACACGAATCATGGCAAAAATATTTTTTGTAATAAAATTAAAATATGTTATAGTAGCTGTTTGACTTTTAGCATGTGATTTGTTTTTTTTTCTAGTTCTAAGATGGCAACCCCCTCCCAAAAGGAGTATTTCCGAGGTACAAAGGGAGAAACTCCCAGTGGCAAAGGTCAGGGGTTGGGGTGGGACTTCACATCCCAAGATGGCAACAAGGGGGCAGGGCAACTGTCAGGAGGTGGGGTTACTCATGAAGCCCTCGACAGCTCACCAAGATTCATTAAGTGGCCCTTCACCTGAAATACTTGCCTGCTCCTGTTCTAAAATATGTCTGTAGTTCTCCTGAATTGCCAACAGAAAAAGTAAATCTCTGTAATTTTCTGTAGCTCTCTCCTGCAGTCTCCAGGATCACTAAACAAAAAAACTAAACTCTAATTCTGCTCCTGCCCCAAAACTCTCCACTTATTCCCTAACATCATACTTTTTTGTAAATGAAGACAATTAATGACAGCACACCTATTTCCATCCAAAGAGAAGTAGAAGAGGTCCAATCATTCTCCCACTCCCATTCTTCCACTCTGGCATGTCTCGCTGGGCATGTCTACACATGTGCATTAATGCACAGTAGCCTATTCTACCACGTATTAAAGCATCACATCAAAAATGCTAATACGCTAATGCACAGTAGAAATTGCTCCATTGCTAGTAGTTAACTAGCAATGAAGAAGCAGGGCATTGGGAATCACTTCCCAACACAGTAAGCGCATCTACATGCGCATTAACATGCTTTTACTACTGTGCATTAATTTTATTACCTCTAATATGAGGTACTGCAAAAAAGCACATTAGGCTGCCCTAATGTACAGTAGCAAAAGTGCATGCCTTTTTAGTGACGCTTAATATCCAGTAGCAAGAGCATATTAATGCACATGTAAATGCTCCTATTGTGTTGGGAAGTGATTCCCAAAGCCCTGCTTCTCCACTGCTAGTTAATTGCTAGTCTTCTGTGAAACCAGAAGCCTTCTAATTAACCATTATTCTGAGGACTTATTCAGGCTTAGGGCTGTCCAAATTCTGAGCAGCCAGGGCATGCAGCCACATAGGTTCCCTGTCATGATGCCAGTGCTCCTGACTCCTGCTTCACCCCGCTGTGTGATCATCCTAGGGCCCCTCCAGCTGTGGGCTCCCTAGGTCCCATCAGCCATACTGTACTGTCCTGCTCTGCCCCCAAGGGCAGTGGTAGGAAGCTGAAGCTGGAGAAGGGAGGGTAGTAGCTCAGACACCCTAGTGGCAGCAGCAACCAAAGTAATGGGGGAGTGCTGTCCAAGTAGGAGCCCATGAGCTGCAATTTAAGCCCTCATGTGCTACATGTGACTCAGGCACAAGAGAATATAAGTGCAGCCTGTCTTCACCACCAGCTGAAGTCACTTTATTATATTGGAGTTTGTTAAAGCACATCCCCTTTTTCATTCTGTGATCTATTGTCAGTTATAATGTGTAGGAAACTTTGTCTTCAGTAGAACAGAACAATCTATTTTAAAAGTTCCAGCGGATTTTAATTCTCATGGGATTCTAAAACTGCTCTATAACTCCATCCTGTCTTTGAAAGTAACGATTTCCACAAATTATGTTACACAATGTGCTGAAAAACGTGGCATGTGTCATTCTGCTCTAAAGAAAGTATTGGGCTGAGGAAATTCATACTCTAGCTTCATCCTTAGGAAGTTGAAAAATTGGTATTGATGAGGAAGTGGGGACAGGGATACATGCTTTTAGTCAGTGGTGGTTCAGTGAGAACTTGCAGAAATTCTGAACCTGACTTCCATTTCTGTAGACATATTAGAATTAATCAGGAAAAGAGAAAAATAGGGTATTGTTTTCACTATTTTGTTAGTGGATTTTGGGTATTTTTAGGCCTGCTAAGGATTTCCTTTCATCCAGTGATTAATATTTACATCAGTGACCAGATAAGCTCATTTTAGTTTTCTTTTTGAATGTGTGTTAATCAGTGCTAATAACTGTTATTAATTACAGTCAAATGCTTCCACATTTTTGGCTCTTCTGCAGACAAACTTCAAGAAAAAGATGCTTCAAATTTCATGTAAACTGCACTGGAGTTATGAAAGCTGGAAAGGCAGAAGGCATCAAAATCATAATATTTCTTGCTTTAATCGATTGATATTTATTTCAAATGAACCTCTCAGGGAACTCAAATTCAACTGTATTTGATCACTCAACTCTTTCGGGTTCCTATTAAAATGCCAAACACTGGCCTTGCCTACACTAGAAAATGTTTGCCAGTGTAGCTTAAATTGGTTTTTCAGATGAAATAACTTCTATCGCAGTAATGGGTTTTTTGGTGGTATTGCCATGGCTACACCAGACCTTTTATGAGATAAGCTAAAATCTCTAGCATAGACCTGACCCTAAAATCTAGTCCTAGTCCCTGGTTGTTGAAAGATAGGAAAACTGTTTCTCATATAGATGGAAAATGCCACCATCCATGGGAAATTTAATTTCTTTTTAAATTTTGCAAAATTACTATTATGTGTAAATCCCACACATTCCACCCTGTCACATTCATTGTAACTGATAAGAACTTTTAAAATGTCTGTATTTCATTAGGAACAAGGGTTTTTTCTCTGATATCTTTTATTAGCCCAACTGTATAGCTGGAAGAGGTTTGTCAAGATTTTTGGACATAAAGTTTGAGCTGTTTTTTAACAAGAAAAACACAATATTCATTTAAAATAATACATGAGAGCTTATGCGCAGTAATTTAACCTAAAGCACTCATATGAAATAGATACCAATATAATTCCTATTGTTTGTGGGAACCTGGGTATGTCTACAAATGCTGTTAACTCAAAGTAGGCTTACTGAACAGTAAAATACTGCACAGTAAGCCTTCCTGGGAACACATCTACATATTTGCTTCCAATAGGAGCAGCCCAGTACAACTCCAGCCCAGTAGGCGCTCCAACCTCCCCACCCTCCATGCTAACATAGGGGTTGGCATGGGACACAAGACCAGTCCCAGTGGGCACAGGGCCAAGAGAGTTCTGCCAACTGAATCAGCAGCCATATCCTACCCCCAGGCACATTGGAAGGGACATGATATGCCCGGGGCTCTGCAGTGGGATGAGCTCTCCTGGCCCCATCCTCATCTGAACACATAGCGGCCAGCAAGCCCCTTGCTTGACAGGGCTTTCCTGCCTGGCAAGAGATTGCTCAGAGTTGTCCCAGGTGTGTGGCAGCTGCAGGAAAGCTGGGGGGGGGGGGGTGCCATGGGGCTCACCAGCAGCTGCTGTGCTTGGCATGGAGTAGGCAGGGACTGGGAATCCAGCCCTCACCTGTTCCCTGGAGCAGCTCCGAGAAGCCCTGCCCACTCCCCAGAGCAGCCAGCTCTCCACTGCACAGCGCTGTTCCAGGGGACAAGCAGGTTTCATAGTTTTTAGGGCTGGAAGGGACCTGAGTAGATCATCTAGTCCGACTCCCTGCCATGGTAGGAAAGAGTACTGGGGTCAAATGACCCCAGCAAGGTGTACATCTAGCCTCCTCTTAAAGACCCCCAGGGTAGGAGCCAGCACCACGTCTCTTGGAAGCTGGTTCCAGATCCTAGCCGCCCTGACCATGAAGTAGCACCTCCTGATATCTAGCCTAAATCTACCCTCTGCCAGCTTGTGACCGTTATTCCTGGTCACTCCTGGTAGTGCTCGGGGGAACAGGGACTTCCCCAGTGCCTGCTGATCCCCCCCGATTAGTTTGTAAGTTTCCCAGCCCCCACTCACCCTCCAGAGCTGCCAACTCTGCACCAAGAGCTGGAACAGAGGCAGAGAGCTCCCCGGGCTCGGTGCTGATCAGCTCCCAGTTCTTGGGGGGAGCGCCAGGACCAGGGACAGAGAACTCTGTCCCCTCTGGCTCTCTGCTGCCTAGGCTGACTGGGAGCAAATTACCTCCTGGTCAATATCTATATGTTTGTTACTCTGCAGTATCTATCATCAAGTTAGTTTACTACCTGTATTTACAGGTAGTCACTAACTGCACAGTAAATGTGCACACGTGTAGAAGAATGATCTACTGCGCAGTGAAGGGTCTTGTGTAGACACACCCACTGAGAACTAATGGGATTCAAATGACTTACTCTAGTCCAGGGAGTGTTAGTGTTTGAAACAAGAAATAAACCTAGTAATCCTTAGTTTTCTGTGCCATGTTCTAGTCCCTGAAACACACCTGTCTGTCCTACGTGAGGAAATTGGTGCCTGTATTTTGATCAAGCACTAATGTGTCTAGATCGGGGTTCCCAAACTTTTTATGCTGAGAACCAGTAAACCACAGACTGGACGTGACTGTGGACTGGAAGTGACCACACACCGACAAACCACGGACAAGCAGTGACTGGTATACTGCAGGCAGGCAGCTAACCCTTTTCTAAAACCCAGTAGGCAGTATGCCGGTCATTTCCAGGCTGCAGTTTTCCAGTCCGTGGTTTACCAGTCTGCAGTCACTTCCAGTCTGGTGACCAACTCTCATATGGACTGGCAGCCAACCCTTTGCGGCCTGGTACCGGGCGGCAGTCCAGGGGTTGGGATCCCTTGGTCTAGATACATATGTAAAAGGAACTATATATGTATTGCTTTAATCTAAGAGTTTACAATGAGTAAAGGCTACAAAACTGAGCTCTTTGATGCAAGGTAAGGAGACTGAAAGGTACAGTGTAACAGTTTTATTGAAATGTTACTCTTCTATAATAAAGTCTTGTAACGTATAGATGATTATGTGTAGAGAGAGGCCCTATTATAGAGTATTATGGACCCCAAACTCCTCTGATGTCAAGGAATATAAGATTCAGCCATTAAGGTCAATTTTTTTTTCCCTCTGTGATACTCCAGAGGAATTCCCAGGATTAGGTCTGGCCCATAAAGTGCTGGGTATGGCCCCATCCAACTGGGAATCACCAGGAAGTATTGATTCCTATTGAAATACTGGGAATTGAAGCACTCACCAGTTTGCAGGCCTAATGATGATGAATTCATAAAGCTGCATGAAAGGATACGACTCATACGTAATTGTTGCTATATTGAAGTCTCTCTCTCTGTAATACATTCTCTATTGGAAAAAAATATTTTGTAGTTTCTTGTAATTTTTAAATACATTTTAATGCTCCTATTTTTAACATCCTCTTTTCCTTCTTTAAATAGAGAATCAAAATAAAAATCGACATGGGCTCATTCACATGAGCACGCATGTGCCTCTTGCAGCATGTCAAGCCCCTCCACAAAGTGTCAGGACCCAGTCCAGCATTGTGTGGCTCACTAGCATGGCTTTGCAGCAGACTAGCAGGCATGGCTCCAGGATGTATGGCTCCTGTGCAGAGGCACACTACCTGTGCAGCCTGGTCCAGGTTGGGTTGGGTCTAGCCAGTGAGGCTCATTTTCCATGAGGCTCAGGAGACAGTGCACAGCAGCAGCCATGGTGCATCACCGCCGAAGCTCATGGAAAATGTGCCCCGCTGGCCCGACCCAAACCACCCCGGCCCACACAGCTATCATGCCTCTGCACAGAAGCAGCATGTCCCAGAGCCGTGCCTTCTGGTCCACTGCAAAACCATGCTAGTAAGCGACACTGGGCTGGGCTGGATCGGGTCAAGTTCCACTGCACACTTTGTGGCGGAGCTCAAGCAAGGCTTGCCACATGCCTGTCCCCCCCAACCTGTCTTCAAGCTCCTCTACAAACCCACCTATATATGGGACATCCCCCTTCCTCACCCCACACTCCCAACTTCTCCCCACCATTCCCAAATCCCACAGCAAAGCCATGCCAGTGAACCATGCCAGGCTAGGTCCCTCAACGCACCTCCTCCCCGCATGCACAGCAGGTCTGGCAGTGCTGCCACTGGTGACAGGACCCGGCCTGATGCAACACGCAATCACCACGAGCAGCGCCAGCCCTCAGCTGACAGTGCCACTGGCCCCAGTGCTGCCTGAAGCAGCATGGCAAGCCAGGCTGCCCCCCACTATGAGTGACACCTGCTCTGAACCACTCAGGGCTGCGCCACACCAGGGGGGCTGGTTTCTGCTGCTGGGATAAGTAATGGACCCTGCATGGGCAGGCTGAGACCCTGTGGTAGGGGCAGTCCATGTGCTGTGTGGGAAGGCTGTGCCCTGTAGGGAGCAGAGAACCCACCCCTCCTGAGCAGTCCCCCCATAATGCCCCCACCCCTACCCACACACTAACCTGCATCTCACCCATACCCACCCACAAACCCATACCCCTTCCCACCTGCCGTCTGCAAACCCCACACTCACCCATCACACAGCCATCATGTGATAAGAAATTGAAAAGCAAACATTAAAACATATAGATATTTAGAATTTATTTTCTTATGATGAGAGGGACACTGATAGGCTTCCAAACATAAAAAGGTGGGTGTGAAATCCATCCAGAATCTCAGGAGGAGGTTCTGGAGGTGGAAGGGCTGTAGCCTGGCTTACTCAAGTGTCATATGCACCAGGGTCTCCCTCTGCTCACAGAAGTGGCAGGAGACTGGAGTGTCTGTGAAGCTTGCCACATACGCTCCCGTGGCAACGGCTCCATGGAGGAGCCACCAGCTGAGGTCCCCAGTGGCTCGTGGGATGAGTATAGGCTCAGCAACTGTGGCACCCCAGCTTTGCCGTCACCAAGAAGGTCCTGCCTCTTGGTATCTGGGTGGGACATGAAGGCGGCATGCTGGATCATGTGGCACACAAGCATGTAGAGGTAGTAGTGATGGGTGGTGAGAAGCAGATCAGTTTGGTGTCCTCCAGCCAGCTCAGGTGGTGGAGAGGGGAGCACCATGGGGCCAGGCAAGGTGTCAGCCTTACAACAAAGTCCAGTGGGCTGGAGAACACAGGGGGACAGGGACCACCCAAGTCCTCAGCTCTTAAACGGGTCTGAGGGGGACATACTTGCCCTCCACCATGAACCCCCTCTCCACCACCTTTTGTGCAGGGGCCTCTGAGGCAAGAAAAAAAAGACTCCCTTGCCATGAAAGCAGGAGGCCACCATGATCTCGGGGACCACAACTATCCAAGCCAGGGCCTGCACCCAGGTCTCAAAGAGCAGGTTCTCCCACTTGGGTAGTTGGCACTTCACCCCATGCTTGCAGGTAAGTGCCAGAAAAGGGGCCCTGCCATCTGAGCTGGAAGGGCTGGCAGTGGAAGGTCCAGGCCCCATGGCTTTGGGTCACCCCCCAGTCACTTGTGCATAGCTGTGGTTCCCTGCAGGGGGGCTGCATTGGTGAGGTTGGGGCTAGAGCCAGGGAAAGGCTAAGTGGGTGTGCTGGTTGTTGCATTGCACCTGGTCCCCTCAAGCACCAGTAGTCTAGGCTGGGGGTGAGGCCCTTGCCTTTCCCACCCCAAGCCATGGAGGATGAAGAGGCTCTCTTCCCACTGCCCTTGGACCATTATGGGAATGGGATTTGGGAACCCCTCTAGGAGGATCCTGGTCAGGGGAGACACCCTGGCCCCCTGCTAGAATCTCGCTTGCCCCTGCAGCATGGTGTGTAGGCTTGTCTATCTCTGAAGGGGATCAGTTGGACTCTGCACCCAGAGTGGGTGTTGTAGGGGCATGTGGTCCCTTGGGAGCCTGGCTGGAATCTGCCCCACAAGAAGGTTCCTGCCCTGCCATTGCTTCACATGAGAGAGGGGAAAACAATAAAGAAAAACAGAATATACAGTGGGTCTAGTGAATCCATTAGGGGCAGGCTGGGCCTGTAGGAAAAAGGGACAGGGGTGCTGAAGCTCACCCCACAGGAAAAAACCCAGGAAGGCTATGCTTGGGAGAGGTGGAGGAAGGGGAACACACACACAAGGGTCCGGGAGACTTGAGCTGGCTTACTCAGCCACACAACAAACACCACAGCAGGGGGAGTGGACCACAGGACTTACCACACAAGGGCAAAAACACATATGGAAGGCTGCTGGGGCAGATGTAAGTCCCACCATTTGGTGTCTGGGCGAGATGCAAGGACAGCATAATGGATCGTGCAGCACATGAGCATGTACTGGTGGCAGCAATGGACAGTGGAAAAGTGGACTGGCCTGATGTCCTCCAGTCAGCTCAGGAGGTGGAGCGGGGAGTGCTGCAAGGCCGAGTGAGGCACTGGCCCCACGACAAACTCCAGTAGGCTGGAGGACATGGAAGGGCGGGGACTGACCTGGTCGACAAAGGCAAGGGCATTGGGAGGTAGGGTAGATTTCACCTCTAAGACCAGACAGCAGGTCCCACATGTCATGGGTAGACCCACGTGCCAGACCAGTGCAGCAGGGTCCACCCACTCCTGCCTATCATAGTCCAGGAGGTCTCCAATATGGGTGACAACAGCCAAGATCCACCTCTGTTGCAACTGGGGCACCCTGCTGTCAGCACCTCCAGGTGGAGGTTCCAGAGGAGGAGCTTGATGAGCAGGTTGGCACCCTGGGCAAGTGTTGCAGGGGATCTGGAGGTGGAAGCCAGCCTCCAGGCATGGAGGAGGTGCAGAGAGAAGCCCCACAGGCTGAGGAGCTGCCAGTTGTATTGGAGCCCCCTGGAAGTATCAGAGGAAGGTGCAGCCAGGTGGCCCCATGTCACCTGGCTACAGACACCATATAGCAGTCACTGCAGGGCCTGAAGGCAGAAGGTCAGGACCTGGCTGCAGAGGAAAACCAGGCCCTGGCTGCTCTCCTGCAAGGGGAGGCTCAGAATGTCTGCAGCAACCCAGTGCCTTCCTGGCCAGAAAAACTCCAGCACCCATATCTGGAGCCCTGCCACAACCTCAGGGGGCACAGGCAGGGTGTATAAGTGGTGCCAGAGTATGGACAGGATCAGCTGGTTCAGCACCAGCACTCTCCCATGCAGGAAGAGACACCTCAGAAGCCCTGCTCATGCCTGGAGCCACTCCACCACTCTTGCCTCCAGCTGGTGCCAGTTCTCCAGCAGAGAGGTGTCTGTGGGGGACAGGTAGATGCCCAAGTAGAGCAGCGAGCCTGCACTCCAGCAGATCCTGTAGAGTGTGGGTGGGAGTGAGCCCACCTGCCACCCATCATCCACTGCCAGGCCAAACCTCTTGATCCAGTTGACTATGGCAGGAGGCAACTGAGTACAATACCTGGAAGGCCTTCACCTACACCAGGTTGCCTGAGTCCTGGACTGTGAGGAGTATATCATCAACACATACTGACAGGAACAGCCACATTGCCAGCTCCTGGAGCATCAACCCTGCCACCCACCTACACAGGAGAACAAGGAAGGGCTCCAGGGCCAAGGCATGCAGCTGGCCTGACAGCCCACAGCCCTGACCTCCCCCTCTCCTGAATGGAATGGGCTCCATCAGGGTCCAGTTAAGCTTAACCAAACACTCTGTAGAGGTGTACAGCACCCCAGCTGACTTCCTGCCCCTTGGGCAGGGGGCTGGACTCAATGATCTCTCAAGGTTCTTTCCAGCCCTGATGCCTATGAAATCTATAGTTCTTACCCTTGGCCTCCAGGTGTTCTAGGAACAGCAGCTTTAGCCAGCACTATAACTCCGGTAGCATCCCTACAACAACTACCAGCTTAGCTCTGAGAGCCTGGGTTTATACTGATGCTGCTCAGCCCTGTCTTCCAATCTAGGAACCCTTCCATGGTCATGTGACTGACTCATTAGGCCGCATCACACCTGCTGACTGCTCCACAGCCTGCTCAAACCTCTTAAACTGACAGGCACTAAATTTTCATAGATTCATAGATTGTAAGGCTGGAAGGAACCTTAGAAGAACATCAGGTCCAGCTCCCTGCACCAAGCAGAAAAGATAATTGGGGGCCAAGTCACGCCAGTATGGTGTCTGTCTACTCTCCTCTTGAAGATTTCCAGGGTAGGTGATTGCACCACCTCTGGAGGGAGCTTATTTCACAGTTTGGACATCCTAAGCTTTTCCTAATTGATCCTGAATTGACTTTCCAGGAGTTTGTGGCCATAACTCCTGGTTTTCCCCTCAGGTGCCCTGCTGAACAGTTGCTCACTCCCTTAGTGTAGTGGTATGCTACTACCAGGTCCCCTCTTAGCCCTCTTCCTCAGGCTGAAGAGCCCCAGATCCCTCATATGGCTTGCCTTTTAAGACTCTGCTTATATGGATGGCTCTTCTTTGAACTGTCTCAAGCTTGTCCACATCCTTGTTAAAATGTGGTGCCCACAAGTTGCCCTGCCAAAGTGACATACATTTCCACAAATATATGTGAAGCACTCTGCGCAAGAATTGTGCTATTTTCTTAACATCTGAGAAAAACAAGTTAAGGCTTGAAAGATGAATTTAATTGTACATGCTCTACAGATGCCAACAATAAGTGCAAAATTAGTATTGCACTTGGGGCATGTGTACACATGTACTTGTAACAGCTCAAATAGAAGTAGTGGAAATTTGAGCTGGGACTTTTTGCCTCAGTGCATGTGCCTGGACATGCACTTTGCTGTGGGGCAAGCTGTGCCACCTGGGGCAAAATAACCCTGCTCAGCTCCTCCTGGATCTGCAGCCAGGGGGAGCTAGAGGCTGGGGCCAGCACCTGTGCAGGTCCCAGCAATGTAATTGTCACAGGGGCACTGAGGTGTCCTGTGCCTTAGAGGATAGAAGGAGAGCTGTCAATCAGCAGGGCAGCGCAGCTGCTGGTTGCTGTGGCAACCAGCAGGTCAGGTGACCAGAAGGGGGCAGGGCCAGGCCCTTTATAAACAGCCCAGGCCGGAGCCTAAGAGCAGTTCCCCTTGGGCAGGGGCAGGGGCAGGGGCAGGGGCAGGGGCAGGGGCAGGGGCAGGGGCAGGGGCAGGGGCAGGGGCAGGGGCAGGGGCAGGGGCAGGGGCAGGGGCAGGGGCAGGGGCAGGGGCAGGGGCAGGGGCTTGTGTTGTAAGCTGGTAGGCTTCTGGTGTTTGAGTTATAGCCGTTTGGCTCCGGATTCAGTTATTGTTACACCGGAGGACTGGGTGAGGCTGTAGGGGTGAGAGGAGGCCTTATGGGGACTCCCCAGTAGCTTGGGGGTTCCTGGTGCCCAGTAGGGCACAAAGAGTGGTGCCAGTGGGGCACAGCTGTTTGCATCAGAGAGGCGCGGTGTGCGGGGTTTTGGGACCCAGCCTGTGAGGGTGGTATCTGGCCCCAGAGGGGGGTAGTGGGCGTGGGAGGCGCGGCAAAGGCCCTAGAGGGGGCGAGAAGCTCCGGAAGTGGGTGAGCACACTGGGAAGAACCCTAGGAGAGGGTGAGTGCACTGAGGGAAGCCCCAGGGGCAGGAGCGTGTGCTGAGAGGTGCTCCAGGAGTGGGCGTGGGTACCAAGAGAGGCCCCCAGGAATAGGTGGGGCATTTTTCTGATGGTTAGAAAAGGATCCTAGAGGGGTTCCTCAGTATTGAGGACCCCGAGGGGCCTAAAGGGCCAGGTAAGGCTTTGGTCGCCTGAGCCTAAGCGGACACCAAGGTTTGACAGGACCCCGAGGGGTCAGGTAGGCCAGGTAAGGCTCAGTCGCCTGAGCCTAAGTGACTCATAATGTTGGCAAGAACCCAGTAGGGTCAGAAAGGCCAGGTAAGGCTCCGGCTGCCTGTGCCTAATCTGGGATCCACCCTTAACTGACTTTAGAGGGACCAGTAAAGGTTTAGGGTGCCGGCCCAGCTGGGTGTGAGACTGGCCGAGAGGCGCTGGTAAAGGGGCGACAGGTGCGTGACCAACCCAGGGGCACCGGTAAAGGGGTGCCAGTGGCATGATGGGTGCAGGAGGATAGGAGACGGGCGCGGGGACATGATGAGCCCCAAGGGCGCCAGGTGGATGACAGGCCCGGGGGTGCCAGAGAGGGGCACCAGGGCAGGATGAGCCCAAGGGGCGCTAGAGAGGGCGCCAGAGGGCCAGGACAGAATAAATGTCCAGGAACAGCTGCGAGGCATGAAGCGTGCTAAAGGGGAGGTAGGAGGCACGCATTGCCCATAAGGCTGGGGGTGATGGAACACCCCACTTGACACTACGCTGGTATTACCTCCGTTCCAAGGTGAGAGTAGGCAGCCTCCCTTACTGAATTTGTAAGAACAAAGACGTGGCGGGCGAGAAGAGTGTGCTGGATCACTGCAATTGACATGGCAGGGGGTGCTAGCGAGATCACGGCCACTCGCAGGCCCCACTCTGTGACAGGTGGCCATCAGATCACCCCTGAGCCTACGCTTTTCCAGGCTAAAGAGTCCCATGTCTCTCAGCCTCTCGTTGTAAGATCTGTTTTCCTGACCTCTGATCATGCACGTGGCTCTCCTCTGGACTCTCTCAAGCTTCTCCACATCCTTTTTGAATTGTGGAGCCCAAAACTGGACGCAGTACTCCAGCTGCGTCCTCACCAAGGCCGAGTACAAGGGGAGAATGACATCCTGGGGTTTGCTCGAGAAGCATCTATGGATGCAAGCCAGCGTTTTAGTCACTTTACTAGCTGCAGCATCGCATTGCAGGAAATAAAGGAGATTTCTGGTCCTGGGAATTACTTAAAACTACACCCCGCTAGGGTTGGATTGTGTGGTGGAGCTGCCTGTGGTCCTCAGGAACTGCCATACCAGTGCCTCCCTGGAAAAAATGAGTATGGGTACCATATAGCCTTATCCCCCATGACTTGGTGAGTTACTCCATAGAGGGGACAAGTGAGGGGTCCAGGCATGTCATCAGGCCTGAGACTCAAGGGATATAAGGCTGAGAGCCCCAGTGAGAGGGTGGGATAGTGGGACCAGTGAGGGTGTGTGAGAAGGCAGTAGAGTGATCAAGCGAGAAGGCTGTGTAGAGTAGGATTCACAGGGGTAGGCCTGAAAGACTGTGCAAGGGCTGCATAGAGTAGGGTCCACATGAGTGGGCTGGAAGGACTGTGCATAGGCCTGCCTTAGTGATCAAATGAGCTGTGTTTGTAGGGGCGCAAGAAGGCAGACCCATATGGAAACGTGAGCAGCTCAATAATCTACCCAGAGTGACCTCGATTGGCCAATGCTGGGGCCAGGACCAGAATGGTCAAAGGGCCAGCACACCCACCACAAGGGACAGCCAGAGCCAGGGGCCTGCACTTCTGACTGGCCTAGAAGTGAGGCAAGGGTCTGTGTGGCCAAAGGTTGCAGAGTGGGGCACTGCCAAGTAGGAAAAGGGCTTGGGGAGCTTTGCAGCCTAGAATGAGGGTAGGGAGAAGACTGCCTGAGGAGGGATCCAGGTGGGGTCCAAACATCAGGTGGGCATAGAGTGAGGTCCACTGTGGGGCTGAAGCCACAGCCTAATGCCATCTGGGAGGGGAAATGGTATAAGGGTAAGTTCGGAGCCGTGTATTACTCCCTTGGCACTGGGCATTATATGAGCAGCCTCCCATCTATTTTTCTTACTACAAAGGTGTGGCAGACAAGGCCGGTGGGTGGTCTGCCCTAGATGGGTGGATGGGCCAATGATTTGACCAGCTGCAAGGTGGCCCCCTGTCACAGTTGCATTCCCTTACTTCATGTGATATAACTCTCTATCTGAACTGTAGATCCAGCAGGATAGTTAGGGTACCTCTTACCACCACCTTGAATTTCCTGCATAAGTAACATAGGTTTTGTTGTTTCATTCTTAACATAGGTCTGAACCTTATTTGTACATTAAATATTTCGATGCCAAGAAACAATTTCTAAACCCTGTTTGTCCTTGAATGAGTCTATGGATTGCCACAGCAGGGAAATGACTGCAATTGTCTGAGCGAGAGGACTGCCTTGCGTCAGTCAGGCTTACATAGTGCAATGTCTCTTTTTTTCATACTGCTTCCTTTATTTATGGTTAAGTTCAAACATCCGTAAATTGATTTATGCAATCATGACTTGACTCTAAGTTGATCTTTCTTTACCTAACCATGTGTTGCATTTCCAAATAAAGTAGGGATATGACTTAAATAGCTTCTAAGACTGAATGAGTGGTTAGCTTCATAAGATCATTTTTATTCATTTCCTCCAGATATCACACACCATATGTCTCTGTCATCTTTCATCTGCAGTTGGTTAATCATTACCTCATTGACAGCCAATCACATTCCATCTTCCCTTTGTATCAGTATAAGATCTGATATATCTTCCATATGCTTTCTTTGCAAAGGGGATCATCCACCCAATCTTCTCTTTTAATGAATTCTGTGCTTCTGTTTCCGACCTTCTTATTTGATTACACCTTTTCAGAGTCCCACTTCTATGGGGTCAGTTCTTTTTTCGGGTATATCTGTGCTGCCTGAGTGAAATCAGCACATAGGGTGGACAGAGCAGAATTGATTTAGAATCTGTTGGCTTCTTCACAATTTTTTGGTTTGAAAGGAAGTAATATTCTAAGAAGTGGCATGTAGCTATTTTAAAACAATGTTTTCAGAAGATATTTCTACTACTAAAAAAAGGTGGGGGAGCAGGTGTCAGATCAAGAAAACAATGAGGAAATCCTTATAGCTATAGTCCTATTTGAAAGACTATTCATGCCAAGTAGGCATTCAACATTTGGAAATTTGACACTTGAGAATCCAGACATTAAAGTAAGCATTAAATTGGAGAGGAATCAGAAACCCCAAAATGGCTTTCCAAGAGCAAATAGCTAACAGTATAGAAACAAGAGTCTTTCAAGAAAGTTCTGTGCTTCAATTGAAGCAGCAGGGAATTGTGTAAATGGGGCAATTAAGAAGATAGACTTTGCTGAGCTGCTAAATACTTTCCTTTTATCAGTTTTCACTGTTGTGCTGATGGTAAAAATTCCTAACATGGAATTCCTCTTTCCTGCCAATTAAGATGAAGAGCCTTAAGAGACTGATGTCAAGAGGTGCTTGTGCAAAATGATCACTTAAAAAAATAGTAAATTAGACTCATCTCATATGCACCCAGAGGTCCTGAAGGAGCTGAGACATGAAGTAAATAAGTGACTTAATAGAAATAAGCAATTGCTTAATGAAAACAGCTGCTGTTGCAGAGAAGCAATGGGAACATGAGGTACCTATATTTAAAAGTCACCTAATATTAGGATGACCATAGGTCCTGGCTTCTCCAGGATAGTCCCAGATTTCATAGACTGTCCCAGCATCCTAGCCAGTTAGTGAACATGGAAACAAAAGTCCCAGATTGGCATCACCCTGCCCACACTACCTGGCCCAGCTTTCCCTGAGCAACAGCTGGAGGTGGAGGATGGGCTTGGCAAGGCACCACTCCTCCTGGCTGCGGTGGGGTGGAGGGAGAGTGCTGCTGCTTGTGTGTGTGTGTGTGTGTGTGTGTGTGTGTGGTGCCCTGGGTAAACTTGTATCTTGGCACTCTTTGATTCCCTCCTAAGCAGTAGCTGGAAGCAGGAGATGGGCTGGGCTGGGCTGGGTACCAGTCCTCCTGCTGGAGGTGGGGATTGGCTGAGGGGAGGGGAAGTGTCTTGGATTTCTTTAAAAATTATATGGCCACTGTACCTAGTATTGATTTCAGGAATTATAAACCAGTAAACCTCACTCTATATCACAAGTTTGGTGCAACCATAATTAAGAACAAAATAACAGTACACTGGCCACATTAAACACTCAAAGTTTAACCCACATGCAGTACCAGGCGACCCAGGTGCCGAAGTGAAGGGGCGCTAACAAGTGCTGCCTAGCAGGGGTGGGACATGAGGTGGGGCATGGGACAGAGCCATGAGCAGTTCATTTAGTGGGATGGGGGGGAAGGCAGATCCTGCCACTGCGTGAATTCTTGGGCAAGCATGGGGAGGCATGTGCCCCCTGGATCTGTGCATAGAGAAAGGGGCATGTGCCCCCCAGATCTGTGCATGGGACAAAATCAGGCTCCTGCTGCGGGCTTGCCCCAGGTGCCAAACTTCCTTCCTATGGTACTACCTGCATGGGTTCTACAAGGGAAGACCATATTTCATGAGTCTTTAGATTTTTTTTTAAATCTGTCTATAGAGCATAGGTGAAAATAAACCACTGGATATACCCATAACTTATTTAAGCTTGTTGAAGGCTTTGGACAAGATCCTGCATGAGAGGATACCAAAGAGGCCAAGAAATCATGGGGTGAGAGACAGAACTTAATTCTAGATCAAACCAGGATAGAAGACAGGAAGCAAATTCTTAGTAATCATAGGAAAAAGCTAACAGCAAGAGGCCCAAAGTTCCATGCTAGGTCTCATGTTGTATATTACTTTATTTATTAATAATTGTGGGGGGGGGGAATAGAAGGGTGAATGGTAATGTAGACACAACATTATTTAGGTTCTTCAATACCAGACAGAAGTGTGGGGAACTTCAGAACTGTGCAAGCAAGGTAAATGAGCAGCAAGTTAGCAAGTGAAATGTCTCATATTTACATTTATTAACATGACATAAGAGGGGGAAACTTAAACTACTCATATGCTTTACAGGATTCTAAATTACTTGTATCTACTTAAAAATAAAATATCTGAACCACTGTAGACACTTCACTGAACTTCTGTTCAATGTGCGGCCAAAATGTAAAAAGTAAACAAGATGCTACCATGAATACAGAATGAAATTGTAAGTAAGAACTTGATGAATAGCATAATGCAGGGGTGAGCAACATCCAGCCAACAGGCTGCATCCATCGCTCAGAGCCACTAGATCATGCTCAGAGCATGAGAGCTTCCACTATGTCCACACCTGCACTGGGGCTAAGCAGTAAAGGGCTAAGCAACAGGAGGAAGGTCAGGAAAGTGTGGGCCTTACTGAATAGGGGAGGCAACCTAGTGACAGATGAGGAAAAGGCTGAAGCACTCCATGACTTTTATCTCAGTCTTCACAAGCAAGGTCAGGTCCCAGACTACTGCACTCAGCAGCCCAGTTTTGGGAGCAGGTGAGCAGCCCTCAAAAAAGAAAAGCTGGATATATACAAGTCCATGGGGCCGGATGTGGTGCATCTGAGGGTGCTGAGGGAGTTGGCCGATATGATTGCAGAGCCACTGACCATTATCTTTGAAAACTTGTGGTAACTGGGGGAAGTACCAGATGATTGGAAAACAGCAAACATAGTGCCCATCTTGAAGAAAGGGAAGTAGAAGGGTCCAGGTAACTGTAGACCAGTCAGCCTCACCTCAGTCCCTGGAAAAATAATGGAGCAGAACCTCAAAGAATCCATTTCTAAACACTTGAAGTAAAAGGAAGTGATCAGGAACAGTCAGCATAGGTTCACCAAGGGCAAGTCATGTCTGACCAACCTGATTAGCTTTTATGATGAGATGATTGGCTCTGTGGATGCAGGAAGATCAGTGGATGTGTTGCACCTTGGCTTTTGCAAGGTTTTTGATACGGTCTTCCACAACATTCTCACAAGTAAGTTAAGGAAGTATGGGTTGGATGAATGGACTGTAAGGTGGATAGAAAGCTGGCTGGATTGTCAGGGTCATTGGGTAGTAATTAATGGCTCGTCTAGACTAATGGCTTAATCTAGTTGGCAGGCAGTATCAAGTGGGGTCAGTTCTGGGGCCGACTTTTGTTCAATATCTTCATTAATAATCTGGAAGATGGGATGAATTGCACCCTAAGCAAGTCTGTAGATGACACCAAGTTGGGGGGTATAGTAGATACACTGGAGGGTAGAGCTAGGACTCTGAGTGACCTAGACAAATTGGAGGATTGGGCCAAAAGAAATCTCATGAGTTTCAACAAAGACAAGTGCAAGCTCCTGCACTTAAGACAGAAGAATCCCATGCACTGCTACAGGCTTGGGACCAACTGGCTAAGCATATTCTCCCAAAAATGGACAGGTTACAGTGGACAATAGGATGGATATGAGCTAGCAGTGTGCCCTTGTGAAGAAGGCTAACAGTATACTGGGCTGCATTAGTAGGAGCACTGCCAGCAGATCAAAGGAAGTAATTATTCCCCTCTATTCAGCATGGGTGAGGCCACATCTGGACTACTGTGTCCAGTATTGGGCCTTCCACTACTGAAAGGATGTGGACAAGTTGGACAGAGTCCAGCAGATGGCAGCAAAAATCATTATGGAACTGGGGCACATGACTTCTGAGGGAACTGATCTTATTTAGTCTGCACCAGAGAAGACTGAGAGCAGGTTTGATAGCAGCCTTTAACTACCTGACGTTTGGTTACAAAGAGGATGGCAATAAACTATTATCAGTGGTAACAGATGACAGAACAAGGAGCAATGGTCTCAAATTGCAACAAGGGAGGTTTAGGTTGGATATTAGGAGAAACTTTCTCACTAGGAGGGTGGCGGAGCACAGGAACAGGTTACAGAGAGGTGGTGGAATCTCCATCCTTGGAAGTTTTTAAGACCCAGCTTGACAAAGCTTTTGCTGGAATAATCTAGTTTTGGATGATCCTGTTTTGAGCAGGAGGTTGGACTAGACGATGTCCTGATGTCCCTTCCAACCCTATGTTTCTATGATTCTATAAGCCCTGGATGTAGTTGCTGCCCCAGGCCCCTCCCCTGGCTGCAACATGAGCACTGCTTCCAGTGGATGAGGAGCTGTGCCAGAGCTGGGCATCTGGAAGCTGCATTGACACTGCTGCTGATCTCCCTCAGTGCTGCCCCCTCCCCTGCCTGCATGGGTGCAGGGAAAATCCACTGCTGCTAACATATCTTGGAAACTACCTGGCCCATGTTGGAGTGGAGCCAGGCTGTTTCGGCCTGCACCTTGAAAAGGTTGCCAGCTGCTGGTATAATGTTTTTATATAAATCCATGTGCAGTGCCGATCAACCTACCTGGAAAGGACTGTGTCTAATTTACAGAAGGATGCTTGCAAATAATAAAAACCATGATCAGAAGGACAGAAATACTCTTATAGGAAGAATGTTTGGGGAAAAATTATTGATTGCTTTAGAAAAGAGAAGAAAAATATGGGATAACATTACAATATATATAAAATAATAAATGGCTTCAAGAAAGTAGATCAAGAATGTCTGTTTTTCCTACCTTATACCATACGAACATGGGGAACTTCAATTAAATTAATAGGTTTCAAATTCAAAACCAGTTCAAGGAAATACTTTTTCCCCCAGCGTGTAATTAAACAATAAAACTCATTGCCACCAGAAGCTGTAGAGGACAACAATATAGCAAGAATGAAATCCAGACTTATAGTAAATTATGATAAAACTTTTCGAAGAATTGCAAAATCTCATGATTTAGGACTTAAGACTATTTTTATCCAACATCTGTCTAGATCATTATCTGAAGTTTCTGATGTTGGCCACTTTTAGAGAGAGGACACCAGACAACCCAGAATATGCTGAGTCTGATCCAATCCTGAAGGTCCTAAGTTCTGAAGCTATATGTGGCAGGGCGTTTGAGGTGCCTGCCTGCTAAGCCACTGGCAGGTGGGGGTCAGGGCTAATTGCAGAGTCAGCTGACCCAGGGGACTAGCAGGTGAGGCCAGGCCTGATTATAAGAGTCACCTGATTGCAAGGGAGTCTCCTGATTGGAGGAGGGCTGGGTTTAGACCAGGTATAAGCCCAGACCCTGAGAGTAGGGTGGGCAGTAACATCTTGGGAGCTGGTGTAGGAGTATTGCCTAGCAGGAATGCTGCTGCTGCTGCTGCTGCTGCTGCTGCTGCTGCTGCTGCTGCTGCTGCTGCTGCTGCTGCTGCTGCTGCTGCTGCTGCTGCTGCTGCTGCTGCTGCTGCTGCTGCTGCTGCTGCTGCTGCTGCTGCTGCTGCTGCTGCTGCTGCTGCTGCTGCTGCTGAGCAAGGAGTATAACTTCTGGAGGTTTGGATAGGAACTAAAGGAATGGAGGAGGTTCCTGGGGACCCAGTGAGGGGTCCAGAGCCCTGAGAAAGGGGCTGAGTGCCTGGGGCCTAGTGAGAAGCCAGATGAGCCCAGAGAGAAAGGGCTGATGCACAGAGGCCTAGTGAGAGGCCAGGCAAGTCCTGAGAGAGGGCCTGAGTGTCTGTGGGCCTATTGAGGAGCCAGGTGAGACCTGATTGAGGGGCCAAGTGTTTGAGAGATATAGTGGAGGTTCTCAGTGAACCCAGTGAGTGGGGTAGTGTGGGGGCCTATTGAGGGGTCTGGATGAGCCTGAAGGAGGAGGGGCTGTGTAGGAAGACATATGGAGGGCTCAGTGCAAGCCCAGAGACAAAAAAATTGGTTTATGGAGGGACCTAACAGGGTGGATCCACAAAGATAAGGGTTGAGAGCTGGAGGCTTGATCCTGGGAATCTCAATTGGCTTGTTCAAGGCCAGGGCCCAGGAGGGACCAAAGGATGAAACAGACCATGGTAGAGACTGCCAGAACCAGGAGAGCCTGGAGTTCTCAACTGGCCTAAGGCAAAACCAGGGCCTAGGAGAGGCTGAAGGTTCTTCTGTGGCCACAACTGAGATAAAGGTGTCAAGGGGCATGCTGCCCAGGATGGTGATGGCTGGTGCTAAACCATCTGAGGAGGAGGGATCAAGGACAGGGAGCTAAGAATGAGCTGGGGCAAGAGATGGAGGGATTCAGAGTGAAGATGGAGCCACGGCCAGGGGGCCTAGCAGCCCAGGAGGGGCATAGAACATCTGAGGGGAAGCCTAGAGAGGCATAAACAAGATCAGGTAGGCCTGAAAACTGGTCCTGGGTAAGACCTAAAACTGCACTCTACTGGGCCTGGTTAGCATGGTGGGGCTGCCTGTGCAGGGCAGCCTCCATGAAATTCCATGCATCGGAAAAGTAAGGATGGGGCACTGGGAAGCCTCAGCCCCCACAGCCTTGTGGGTTACCCCATGAAGGGGGAAGGCTACGGGAGCACAAGCCATATACAAAAAAACTGACAGAAAAGCACTTGGCAAGGAAAATCATGTGGACCACGAGGAGCCTGAGGATCATAGTGAGGCCCAGTGAGTACAGTAGGACCAGTGGTCCAGCAACGGGCTGGGAATAGAGTGCAGGACCAGATGAGTCCAAAGGCCTGGATGGTTAGGCCCAGTGAGGGGCCTGAGGCATATAATGGGGCCCAACAAACAGGAGCCCTCGGTGCACGGATCAGTGTACAGGACTGTAGAGTTGATGGGACACTGCAGCTGTATATGGCAGCGTGGGTCCCCATCCCTGCCCAAAGCAGGCACCCCTTTGGTGCATGGCGTGGAGAGCAGAGCAGTAACTGACAGGATGCTGCAGCTGCACGAGGCAGCGTGGGTCCCCATCCTTGCAAAAAGCAGGTGCCCCCTTGGGTGCACAGGGTGGTGCGGGGGGGCTGAGAGCAGGCTGACAGGCCAGTGGCTGCATGATGAAGCTCAGGTGACCAGACAGGTAGACCATCCACACCCCACCCCAACCCACAGTTGGAGACAAGCCTAACTTTCCAAAAGCTGCAGGATTCATGAGTTACCCAGGAAGGAGATTCCCACAAGGGAAGAGGAGCCTTTCCCACTGTGGGCGATCAATGGGAAGCCCTAAAGACAGCCATTTTCAAACAAAGGCAAGCCAGAAAGAGCCAGCAGTTGGCAGCTTGTAGCCAAGGAAGCAACACCACCTGCTTCTCCTGATGCTCATAGAACATCCTGGAGGTAAGGGCAGGAGCTATGGGGATGACATTCAGGTCTTGGTCCTGGACATGACCTGAAACTCCACCCTCCTGGGGTAGGGAGGCCTGGTGGGACTGTCTGTTGCAGGACAGCCCCCATGAAATACCAGGACCATTCACTTCCCCAGTGAGAGGTGGGTAGGGGCACCTCAATAACTCCAGCCCTAATAACACTGTGGATTAGAGGGCCAGGCATGGTTGCAGCCACCTGAACCCCAGGGAGTGTAAGACCCTGGTGGAGGAGTGTGGGCCAGGCACAGCTACAACCACCTGAGGCCCACAGGGGTGTAAGACCCTGGAGGCCCCAGAGCAAGGGGCAGTTGTGTAGCTCCAGGGAGGGGGCAGTCATGTAGCCCAGAGAGAGGGCATGAGAACAGAAGTGGCCCACACAGAGTAAAGTGTGTCTTTATGGCCTGAAGGACTGAGCATTAATAGGTGCTGAGTAGGGCTGAAGGACAGCCAGAAGAGCAGCACACAAACCAACCCCACAAGATATTTTGTGTGTGTGTGTGTGTGTGTGTGTGTGTGTGTGTGTGTGTGTGTGTGTGGAATGTCCCAGTGAGGGGCCAGGGCAAGCTTAGCCCAATGCCTAGCAAATTGGCTCACCACTACCCAGATGAAGACCGCAGGAGAGGTCCAACAGGCTGAATGTCTCCAGTAAAGAAGTGAGTCTGATAAGCCCTATGGCCTACGGGAGCCACTCCAAAAGGGGGCAGGGCAGAGTGAAGGGGGCACAATATCACGTGATGAGCAAGAGGCCCTGTGAGGGGGACAGTATGAGTGTGTGTGCAAGAGGCTTAACAGAGGACTAAGTTTGGTCCAGCTTTAGGCTGGGAGTACAGTAACCTTCTGGATGCCATCTGCGAGGTATGCATCATGGTGTAGGGGTGGTACAGAGCTGTGGATAGAGCCCCCTGGCAGCGGGGCATAGAATGGGCAGTCTCCCACACTATAACACCAGTTATGAGAACAGCAAAGTTGTGGCAGGCAAGACTGGGTGGATTGCCCCATATGGACAGGTGGGTGAGCCAACTTGAGATCTGGCCCCCTGTCTCAAGAGGCTTTGTAAGCTGTTCTATATCTGAATCCACTATATTGGTTATTTTTATATATGTGCATCTCATTTAATGTAATCTTATTGTGTATGTTCAATTATTATTGTTCTATCGCTGCCAGATATTCCAGTCACTGAATTGTTGAATAACCTGTGTTTTATCATTGAATGCCCCCTTACCTGCTGCCTGGAGGGCCCTGTCAAGAGGCAAGGCTGCAGACTAACTGGAAGGTCAAAAAGGATTAGGCCTGTGCCTGAGTTAAGGGTTAATAAGAGCTACTGTCAGTGTAAATGTCTATATGTAAATAATAGATCATATTGAACTTATAACCATAAATATCTATGTTGTATCATTAAACCTGTAAATATCACTGGGTGTCCTTGATTTCTGCTCTGCTCTGTAGGGAAAGGAGGTGAGCTGGCCTGCAGTTGGGTAACCACCCTCCCACCACATACAAGCACCTGCTGACATCACGGGGAGAGGGGGTACCCTTCACGTACCACATGGGTTACATATTTTTATAAAAATATCAAGGAATGGCAGGAGAGAGTGGGGCAGACAGACCTTAGAGCAGAGTATTTAAAATTTATGTATTTCAAATGTACAGTACTCCATGACTACATACAGAATTTTCTACTTTATGCATTGCATATTTATAGTACGCATGTTAGACATCAAAAGGGTAATAGAATATCCTGCTCTAACAGAAGCTACAAACAAAACAGAGCTAATGCCTAGAGTAATTTTCACTAAGATTTCTGCTAATTGTTTTCTTCAATGAGAACCATAGCATCATAGAAAATTAGGGTTGGAAGGGACCTCAGGAGGTCATCTAGTCCAACCCCCTGCTCAAAGCAGGACTATCCCCAACTATATGATCCCAGACAAGGATTTATCTAGCTGGTTCTTTAAAAACCTCCAAGGATGGAGATGCCACAACTTCTTTGGGTAACCTAGTCCAGTGCTTTACTTCCCTTCTTGTAAGAGTTCTTAATATCTGACTTAAACTTCCCTTGCTGTAACTTGAGACCATTGTTCCTTGTTCTGTCACTTAACACCACTGAGAACAGTCCAGCTCCATCCTCTTTGGGATCACCCTTCAGGTAATTGAAGGCTGCTATCAAATCTTCCTTTAGTCTTCTTTTCTGCAGACTAAATAAGCCCAGTTCCCAAAGCCTCTCCTCATAAATCATGTACCCAGCCCCCTCACCATTTTTGTTGCCCTCTGCTGGACTCTCCCCAATTTGTCTACATCCTTTCAGTAATAGTGGGTGGAGGGTGAAAAACTGGACAGAGTACTCCAGATGTGGTCTCACCAGTGCCAGATAAAGGGGCATTATTACTTTCTTGGATCTGCTGGCAATGCTCCAAATAATGCAATCCAGTATGCTATTAGCCTTCTTTGCAATAAGGGCACACTGTTGGTTCATATCCATTTCATTGTCCACTGTAACCTGCAGGTCCTTTTATACAGACCTGCTGCTTAGCCAGTCAGTCCCCAGCCTGTAGCAAGAAATTGTTCTGCCCTAAGTGTAGGAATTTGCACTTCTAATTGAACCTCATGAAATTTTATTTGGTCCAATCCTCCAATTTGTCAAGGTCTCGCTGAATCCTAGCCCTGCCCTGCTGCGTAGCCACTACTTCCTCCAGCTTGGTGATATCTGAAAACTTGTTGAGGTTGTGACAGGCTGGCTGGCAGTGACCTGGCCCAGGGGTTTTGAAAGGGCAAAAGATGATTGGAGGACTTGGGATTCCCTTTCCTCACCAATCTGGTAATGATTTGGCCCAGGGGTTTTGAAGGGGTAAAAGATGATTGGAGGACTTTCCACACCAATCAGGCTCCAGAGACTCACTCCCCACCCCACCCCACCCCAATGTCCCGATTGGCCACTTGGGTCACCTGGAGGGAGATAAAAGGGGCAGTGTGGGCTGACTTGGGGAGAGACCAGTGAGGAACAACAAGGAAGGAGCTGTACAGAGCTGAGCCAGTGGGGCAGGAGCAGTGCCCCAGAAGAGCCTGAAAGAGCAGAACCTGCAGGCAGCAGTGGGACCCTCAGCAGCACAGTGTGTGGCCAGCAGGAGAGGCTCCCCAGCTCCAGGAAGGATCTGAGCAGCGGCCCGAGGGGTTCCCTGCTCTGCTTCCAGCTCCTCCAATCAGAGGCCAGGCAGCTCGATGTGAGGCTGGGCTCCAGTAAGGTCAGGACCCCTAGTAGGCTGGAGTAGTGTCACCAGTGGAAGCTGTGTGCCAGCATTCCTGCCTACCATGTGGCAGATCTGGGTTCAAGTCCTAGCTTAGATGACTTGGGGTGAGTGAGATAATAAGAAGCAAATCTTCTTGCAGTGGAAAGGGGCCATTGTGTTTTCCCTACCTTCCTCCCCCTCCAGGTACCAAGACCTTATGTTTCCTTGTCATTTTACATTTTGCATTTTGTGCCCTTTGTATATTTCACCAACCCATATTGTTTGTTCTGATATTTGCATTTTATATTTTGTTAACCCTGTTTTTTTGTCAATGATTGTAAGTGTCTAACCTTTGAATCCTGCCTGTGGGGCATTGTAGTGGCCACTATACCCTCTGATTTATGCCTGTTATGTTCCCAGTATTAAAAGGTATATGCTTAAGTCCCTATTGGTGGTCTAGCTCTGCTCTATAAAGGGAAGGAGAGTCCCTACACCTCCCACAGCGCTTGTGCACCTGCTTTGATCCCTTCAGTTGGAGAGGGGGTACCTCTTGGAGTACAGCCCGGGTTACAAGGGTATACTCTGTTCCATCTGCTAGGTTATTTATGAAGGTATTGAACAAAAATGGCCCCAAGACCAACCCTGGGGTATTCCATTTGCTACCAGCAGCCAACTAGGCATCAAGCCATTGATTACTACCCTTTGAGCCTGATGATCCAGCCAGTTTTCTCTCTACCTTACAGTCCATTCATCCAACTCATACTTCCTTAACTTACTTGCAAGGACGTTGTAGAAGACCATATCAAAATCCTTGCAAATGTCAATGTGTATCACATCCACTGATCTTCCTGCACCCACAGAGCCAGGCATCTTACCATGGAAGGCAATCAGGTTAGTCAGTCATGATTTGCCCTTGGTGAATCCATGCTGACTGTTTCTAATCCCCTTCTTCTCCTCCAAGTGCTTAGAAATGAATTCCTTGAGAACCTGCTCCACGATTTTGCCAGTGACTGAGGTGAGGCTGACTGGTCTATAGTTCCCCAGATCTTCCTTCTTCTCTTTCTTAAAAAGGAGCATTATATTTGCCATTTAACAATCAGCCAGGACCTCTCCCAGTTGCCCTAAGGTTTAAAATTTAATGGCCAGTGACTCTGCAATCACATTGGCCAACTTCCTCAGCACCCTCAGGCACACTGTATCTGGCCCCATGGACTTGTACACATCCAGCTTTTCTAAATAGTCCCTAACCTGTTCTTTCACCACTGTTGGCTGTTCACCTCTTCCCCAAACTGTGCTGCCAAGTGTGATCTTCATAGATTTCGTAGACGTTAGGGCTGGAAGGGACCTTGGAAGATCATCAAGTCCAGCCCCCAGCCCAAAGGACAGGAAGTCAGCTGGGGTCATAGGATCCCAGCAAGATAAGCATCCAATTTGCTCTTGAAGGTGTTCAATGTAGGTGCTTGAACCACCTCCGATGGCAGGCTATTCCAGACCTTGCAGGCTCGGACAGTAAAGAAATTCTTCCTTATGTCCAGCCTGAAACAGTCTTGCAGGAGTTTGTGACCGTTCGACCTAGTCATCTCTTGGGGCGCTCTGGTGAACAAATGTTCCCCCCAGATACTGATGGTCACCCCTGATAAACTTATAGGTGGCCACCAGATCACCCCTGAGCCTACGCTTTTCCAGGCTAAAGAGCCCCATGGCTCTCAGCCTGTTGTTGTAAGCTCTGTTTTCCTGACCTCTGATCATGCGCATGGCTCTTCTCTGGACTCTCTCAAGCTTTTCCACATCCTTTTTGAATTGTGGAGCCCAAAACTGGACGCAGTACTCCAGCTGCGGCCTCACCAAGGCCGAGTACAAGGGGAGAAAGACATCCTGGGATTTGCTTGAGAAGCATCTATGGAGGCAAGCCAGCATTTTGGTTGCTTTAGTAGCTGCAGCATCACACTGCAGGCTCATGTTCATCTTATGGTCAATTATGACCCCCACGTCTCTTTCTTCCATAGTGCTAGCCAGCGTAGCATTGCCAAGCCTATAAGGATGCTGCAGGTTTTTCCTCCCAAGGTGGAGAACCTTGCATTTTTCGGTGTTAAACACCATCAGGTTCTCATCCACCCATTTGCTGAGCCTGTCCAGGTCAGCCTGGATCATTCGCCTGTCTTCTGGCGTGGATGCTTTGCCCCAAAGTTTGGTGTCTTGGGTGAACTTGGCCAGTCTGCTCCTGACTCCAAAGTCCACATCATTAATGAAGATGTTGAACAATATGGGTCCAAGGACAGAGCCCTGGGGAACCCCACTGGTCACAGGGCACCATGATGAGTGACTGCCATCAATTACAACCCTCTGGGTCTGACCACGGAGCCAATTTCCCAGCCAGCAGATCATGGTGGACCCAAGGCCACAATTGGCCAGTTTCACCAAGATGTAATCATGGGATACAAGATAAAAGGCTTTTTTGAAGTCAAGATCTATGACATCAATCTCTTCTCCCTTGTCCAGGTGATAGGTCACCTGGTTGTAGAAGGAAATGAGGTTGGTCAAGTAAGATCTACCCACAACAAACCCATGCTGGCTATCCCTTAGTATGTAGGTGTCAGCCAGTCCATTAAGGATGGCCTCTTTAATAAACTTTTCTAAGATCTTCCCCAGGATAGAAGTCAGGCTGATGGGCCTAAAGTTAGCTGGATCCGCGTTCCTCCCTTTCTTGAAAATAGGCACCACCTTGGCCTTCTTTCAGTCTTTGGGCACTACACCAGAGCACTGGGAGTTTTCAAAGATCCGTGCCAGGGGCTGGGTTATGATGCTCGCTAGCTCCTTGAGTACCCTGGGGTGTAGATTGTCAGGGCCAGCTGACTTGAGGGTATCCAGCTTCTCAAGATGTTCCTTCACGAGGTCAGCATTTAGGGAGGGCAGGGGATCTCCCTCACCTGGACCTCCCTGTTCCGTAGCGGGCATGGACGTCCCATGGGACTGTTGAAAGACCGACGCAAAGTACCCATTTAATAGGTTGGCTTTTTCCTGGGCATCAGTTGTCAGTTGCCCCATCTGGTTCAGCAGGGGTCCAATGTTGCCCTTGCTTTTCCTCCGGCTCCCCACATATCTGAAAAAGGATTTTTTTATTGTCCTTGATGCTCAAAGCTAGTTGGAGTTCAGTTGCCGCTTTGGCTTTCCTGGTTTGCTCCCTGCAGGACCGGACCAGTGCAGACGGAGGATTATTTCTTCACCTTGCCTGTGAAGACTGAGGTGAAAAAGGCAGTGAGTGCTTCAGCCTTTTCTGCATCATCCATCACTAGGTTGCCACCCCCATTTAGTAAGGAGCTTACATTTTCCCTGATCTTCCTTTTGTTGCTGATGTACTTGTAGAAACCCTTTGTTGTCACCCTTCATGCCCCTTGCTAGCCGCAACTCCAGTTGTGCTTTGGTCTTCCTGATTTCATCCCTGCAGGCCAGAGCAATACTCCTATACTTCTCCCTTATTATTTGTCAAAGTTTCCACTTCTTTTAAGCTTCCATTTTGTGTTTTTAGCTCACTGCTAAGCCAATATGGTCTTCTTCCACACTTGCTAATCTTCCTGCACATCAGGATAGTTTTTTCCTGAGCCCTCAATAAGGTTTTCTTTAAAGTACAGCCAGGTCTTCTGGACTCCCTTCCCCCTCAAACTGGCTTCCCAGGGGATCCTGAATATCAGTTCCCTGAACAAGTTTAAGTCTGCTTTTTCTGAAGTCCAGGGTCCTTATTCTGGTGCTCTCCATCCTTCTTGTCTTCGGGATCCTGAGCTCAATCATCTTGTGGTTGTTGTTGCCCAAGTTGCCATTTCCTACTATATCTCCCAACAGTTCTTCCCTGTTTGAGCAGCAGGTCAAGGTTAGCATGGCCCCTATGTGGCCTCTCCAACACCTGTACCAGGAAGTTGTCCCCAACCTACTCCAAAAACTTACTAGACTGTCTGTGAACTACTGTGTTGCCTTATGGAATTCTCTGGAGTTTGTTAAAAATCTCTGGTGGGATGCAAATTCTTCTCATACATAAATATTTTAAAACAAACTTGATGGTGATAAAATTGCTAGGAAATCTATAGCGACATTTTTAATAGCACTTAAAGAGGGTGGGGAGCAAAATCCAGCGCTTTACCAGAAGAGGCACTGTGTCGGTTTGACCTAGTTTGCCCTGCATCTGTATAGCTCACATACTTCAGTAGGGCTTTTTGGCAGTTTTATGTAATAGCTGATTCAATTGCCGATTGAATCAATTATTACATGTGTGCCAAAGAACCCCGCTGAAGTGCATGAGCTATACAGATGGCCACATGATTGCATTAGTAGGAATGTTACCACCTGATCACAGGAAGTAATAATGTCCCTTACTTATTATTATTATTATTACTTATTCAGCACTGGTTAGGCAACATCTGAAATACTGTGTCCAGTTTTGGGCCTCCCGCTACAGAAAGGATGTACAATGGACAAATTGGTGAGAGTCCAGAAGAGGGCAATGGAAATGGTTAGGAGGCTAGGGCACATGATTTATGAGGAAAGGCTGAGAGAACTGGGCTTATTTAGTCTGTAGAATAAGAAGACTGAGGGGGATTTGTTTCAATCAGCTATTAGGTAAAAGCACCAAAAAGCCCTGCTGAAGTGCGTGAACTATACAAATGCTAGGTGAGCCAGGTCAAACTGACACAGTGCCTCTTCTGGGAGCACACTGAGGTAAACGTAAAGTGCTGGGGGGTTCCCCCTCCCCTCCATGTCTGTAAGTAGCCTAAGTGACTCAGAACAAAACATGATTAAAATCCATTCATTTTTTTTTTTTATTACATCCTGCAGATGTTTTTCAAAATCCTCCTACTTATGAATAAGTGGATTTTTTGAGGGAGGGGGGAAAAAAGTTTGAACTTGCAAAACTAACTAAAAAAAAAAGCATTGTGTAAATAAACATATGAATAAAAAAAAATTGATACAATTGTAAACAATGGAAGCATCTGTGCTCTCTGTATGGTTTATATGATATTGGCCATGTAAACAGTTCTATGGAGTTTTTTCTTTTGCAGAATCTTGACATTATTGTGCAAAACTGACACAATATTGACTAATATGGACGATGAGGAATAAAACTAAGCCTATAAACAATGCCTTTCTGTTTTCGGACATCACTAAAATACTCTTTTTAGCAGCAAGGCTCAATTAATCAAGTCTGCTGGAGCATGGTAATTGCCACACTCCAGCAGATCCAACCATCTTGTGTATCAGCATCCCTGTGCTTAAATATAGCAACAAGGGGCTTATAAGTAAAGAAACTCTGCCACCATTTTAAGGTACAGAGGCACTTATACACAAGATGTTTCAGGTGCTTGAATTGGAGAGGCTCCATAGGCAGAGCAAGAAAAAAAAATTGCAGGGGCTGAGCATATGCACCCTTTCTCCCCCCACAAGAAAATCTAGGGGGAGAAGTGACATGGGGGGGCGGGGGAGCAGTATTGCCCAGTGCTGCACCACACCAGCCCTTGTTGCCTTCTCGCATGAGCTCTGCTTGCCTCCCAGCCCTGGGTGCGCCAGCCCCAGCAGCCTCCCCACCCTGGCCTTGCCCATTCACTGCTCATTCACTTGCCCATTCACTGCCCAGGGCTGGGGCCTGAGCAGGGCCAGCCTCAGCTACACTGCTGGGCTGGAGAGGACAGAGCCCCTGGGACTCCTGCTCCCACCCTGCCAGGCCCTACACAGCTGGAGCAGGGTAGGGTGGGGTATGGAACAGAGCTGCAGTTCATCAAGGGGCATGGGGAGGGGCCATGGCTCCCACTACTGCACAAGTCCCAGGAGGCCTCCATAGTCAAATGGGTTACTAACTGGCTGGAGGGCCACACCCAGAGAATGGTGGTGGATGGGTCATTTTTGACCTGGAGGGATGTGGGCAGTGGGATCCCCCAGGGCTCGGTCCTTGGGCCCGCACTGTTCAACATCTTTATCAGTACTTAGAGAAGGGGGTAAAAAGCATCCTGTTCAAATTTGCTGATGACACTAAAATGTGGGGGGACATGGGCATGCTAGAAGGGAGGAATAGGCTGTAGTCAGACCTAGACAGGTTACAGGGGTGGGCAGATGAGAACAGGATGGGATTCAATACTGACAAGTGCAAGGTGCTGCACCTGGGGAGGAAGAACCAGCAGCAGACCTACAGGCTGGGGAAATCCCTTCGCATCAGTGCAGAGGCAGAAAAGGACCTTGGAATCATCATTGATTCCAACATGACCATGGGCCAGCAGTGTGGGGATGCAGTTAGGAAGGCCAACCATACCTTGTCATGCATCCACAGATGCATCTTGAGCAGGTCCAAGGAGGTGATCCTCCCCCTTTATGCGACACTGGTCAGGTCACAGATGGAGTACTGCATCCAGTTCTGGGCGCTGTACTTCAAGAGGGATGTGGACAACATGGAGAGGGTCCAGAGGAGGGACCCTCTGCATGATCATGCTGCATGATCAGGGGGCAGCAGGGCAGGCCCTACAAGGAGAGGCTAAGGGACTTGAACCTGTTCAGCCTCCACAAGAGTAGGCTGAAGGGGGATCTAGTGGCCTGTTACAAACTAGTCAGAGGGGACCAGCAGGCATTGGGGGAGTCCCTGTTTCCCCGAGCACTACCAGGAGTGACTAGAAATAACGGTCACAAGCTGGCAGAGGGTAGATTCAGACTAGACATCAGGAGGTGCTACTTCACTGTCAGGGCAGCTAGAATGTGGAACCAACTTCCAAGTGAAGTGATGCTGGCTCCTACCCTGGGGGTCTTTAAGAGGAGGCTAGATGAACATCTTGCTGGGATCATTTGACCCCAGTACTTTTTCCTGTCATGGCAGGGGGTCAGACTTGATGATCTGCTCAGGTCCCTTCTGACCCTACCAACTATGAAACTATCAGGCATGGGGGTGCATGACCCTGCTCTGCAGGGGGCAGGGCTGGCTGCCATTGTGGGCTGGGACCAGGGCAGCGCCAGACTCTTCCCGGAGGGAGGGGGCATGCTGTGCTCTGAGTGGGAGGCGCTGGGAGCAGGGTCAGGGCTCAGTCCTGCCTTGAGTTCCTGCTCCTTCCCCAGCCCTAGCCCCACTCCCTCCCTCACTGCTGCCTGTGCACCCCTCCCCACCCCTGCTGTAGCTGCAGCTGCAGCTGCAGCTGCAGCTGCAGCTGCAGCTGCAGGAAACCTGTGGCTGGACTGCCTTGTGGCCCTACCACTGACTTTTGTGGGGCTGAGGCCCGTTAGCTCCCCCTTACACTACCTATGAGTGGCTCTCAGAGACACTCTAACTAAAGCGCCCTCTCTTGCCCCACCACCACTCCCAGAGCACATGTATACATGTCTGTAGTAACCAGGTTTTCTTTTGTCTCTTGTGCTTCCACTTTGGTATCCTTTTTAAGCATTCTTGGATACAAGATGGAAGCTGTAATCTTCACAGAATATAGTTAGCCTGAGCCTAAGAAAAATTCACTAACATATATATTATAAATACATCATGAAAGAAGGAAGGGTTGGCTCACAAACTATTTGCAAACCAAACAAGGAACAAATAGTTTCAACTTACTGTTCTGCATGCAGTATCATGATAACTTGTTGATCGTGTCCAATAATACTGTGTTTGGCCAATACATATTGCTTTAATTAATGTTGCAAACAGGTTTGTTACATTCTCTTTTCTAAGGCTCAGAAAAACCTGAAAGATCAGTATTTTGGGTGAAACCTATCTGGATTTAGTCTCTGTCCAAAAGAGACAGAGCTTTTTTTTCAGGTTATGTTTATTTGAGCCCTTTAAAGTCTGAGGAAAATCCTATTTTTGACATTTGAAATCTTGTAGGGCTAAAGCTATTCTTTTTCTTGTCCTTCCCAAATAAGCTGACCAGTCAAAATGAATCTCAACATGGTACAATTACTATATGACAAAGTTTGCTAAAACCCTTGACAAATGGAATTGGCAAGTTTGGAAAAAGCTCCCCACCTTCCATCAATCTTGTCTATCCTGCCTTAGATAATAGAGCCATATGACTTCATATGATGAGTTTTAAATGATACATTCTTTCATCTTTGTATAATTATATTAGTTTGAGTTAGGAATATTTTTAAGTGACTTGTAATATGACAGGAGCTAATCTGCATCAGGCTGATTCCTCTCAAGCTACATACAGATGTGCAGTAGTTTATCCTAGAACTAAAACAGTTCTCCATGAGTAACTGTGGTAGGGCACCTTTGGGTGCCTGCCACCTTAAGGGCAGAGTCAGGCAGCTACCAAGTGTCTGATGGCAGCAGCCAGTTTAAGGACAAGGGATATAAAGGCTACCGTTTGCTGCTGCCAGCCGAGGCAGAAACATTGCCTGCCTGAGCTGCAGCAGGAACATCTTGAAGGTAAGAGCAGGAGGCTCTTGGTCCTGGGCGTGACCTAAAACTGCACACTGCCGGGCAAGGGTGACCTGATGGGGCTCCTAGTGGCATGGGAGCCCCTAGGAAATGCCAGGCCAGTTATCTCCCTGGTGAAAGGTGAGGAAGGGGCACCTCAACCCCAGCCCCCATCTTCGGGTGGGCTTTGGACAGTTGTGGGAGTAGTGGGGCAAGGTATGGCAAGCAGAGTGCCACCTGAGCCCAGTAGGGATGTGAGATCCTGGAGACCCCAGAGGGGGTAGCATGGGGAGCATAAAGTGTAGCCCCACACACAGTGTGGGGCTAAATGGGAGAAGGTCTGAAGGGATGTGGGGGGGGGCTGAGTAGGGCTGAATAAGGAGTAGACCTGAAGGGCAGTGTAAGGACTAGACCTGTGAATAGTTGATCATGAAGATGAGAAGACCTCAGGGTGGGGCATGATGTAGAGACCCTAGAGGGGCATAGTAGGAGCCCCATGTGTGGGGAAGAGGCCAAGGCATGGTCGTGGGTTCCTGAGGCCACAGTTGGGGCAGAGGCTGAGTAGGGGGCTCAGTCAGAGAGTTAGGGGTGAGTCCTGACCCCAGTAAGTTCTCCATGGTAAGGAGGCTGAGAGTGGGATGAAAGAAAGACCTAAAGGGCAAGCACAATGACCTGCTGCTCCAAGGAGGGGGAGAGAGTCCATGTGAGACCCTGGAGCACCAGTTGTGGTTTAGGTTATGATTACATCATATGGTTGCCATCTGCAAGGCATAGGCTGTAGTGTAGGGGAGGTTTGGAGCCACAGATAGTGCTCCCTGGCATTGGGGTGGGGAATGGGCAGCCTCCTGCATTATACTACCAGTTTATGGGAACAGCAAAGTCGTGGCAGGCGAGATTGGGCAGGCTGCCCCATAGAGACAGGTGGGCAGGCTGGCATGAGACCTGGCTCCGAGTATGCCCCCTGTCACAGTGACAATCTCCAGTGTTGCTCTTGGAATTGACACCAGTGATGATGGATCTGTCTGTAGTAACTCCTCTTTGGTTAGTATATTCTTCTGCAGAATCTGGGATTCTCCAGAACTTGGTACGCCTCTCCAGGTCAGCACGCATGCTTAATTCTAGTCCGGTGTGCTTAAGTGTTATAAAATGCTAACTTTGAATAACTTGCTTTGCTGTACAGTAGAAACGGAATGTCCAAAGACACCTGTTGCAGGTTTCTGTCCTCCATTCAAGTCTGTGCTCCAAACTGTCCTTCATTCCAGTCAACCCATTATTTAAAACTACCTCATAGTTTGAAATTTGTTTTTTTCCTAATTATTGCATACAAATTAATTTAAAGCAAAATCTGACCAAAAGCCTTTCCATGTAAAGAATGACACTTGCAACACGAACACCTCCTTCTGATCACAAGATCCCTGTCCATAAAAAATGAGGAAATTCACATTCTTAAAAAAATTAAAACTAAACAAAATTGAAACCTGAAAATGGTGGAGACAGGGACTTCATGTATTTCATTGTGGAAATCATTAGTATTACTAATTGTATGGTCATATAGGACTCCTTTCCATGTAAAGGGAGGCAGTGTAAAAACCATAGTGTTCATGTGTATCATTTGCTGTAATAGTCTGATGGGGTGCCTTGATGGTTTGTAGCTTACAGGCATTGTAGGTGAAATTTCCATCCACAAAAATGGAGACAAAATACTTTCGAACAATAAAAGTCATTGACACAATTTACTGGAAGAAAATCACTAATGTTCAGCGATTGCTTTGCTTAGATCAGTATATTTCCTGGGTAAGTTAATTCAGTTTTTTGCCAACTTAAATATTTCTGGCTTATCTATTCTTTCTTTGTAGTGTTATTTTTATATTCTGGCCTGTGCTCCCCTCTCCTTCCTTTTAATTATAATATTGCTAAGTAGCTGGTCAGAATTTGAGCAAAAAAAGGGCATTGAACTTTTCAGTCTTCTCTTTATTTGCTTCTCTATTAAATAATGGGTTATACTTTGTCTTTCTCTTATTTCTAATCTAATAATAATTAAGAATAGGATGTTTGACACCTAACTAATTCATTCTTGGATGAGAATGTTTTGTGTAAGTACAGTCTACGTAAAATGTGTATGATCTTGATTCAAGAAAGTGTTCCTTTTTAGGCCTGTGCTTAAGTCAGTGTGGCATAAGCACTTGTTTGAAATTATAGACATGATTCAGTGTGAAGTGGGGCCTGTTCAAATAATGTATTCCATTTAACTTTATTTATCTGATGATTGTTCTGTAGTAATCATTTTTCACAGTATCTTGGTGTAACCTTGGCATTTTTAGATATATTTGGATGTATTTTAATAATTGTGAATAATCTTTTACTGCACTTCCAACAGTGGACGCATTAGTGCATGCAGGGCTTGAATGTCTTTACCATCATACCATAGACTACAGGCAAGCTTTCAATAACAGGAAATCCTGAGCCTGGACTACAATAGCACTTAGACTAGTGGAGTAACACCGGTGGAATTTCAGCTTTGGGAGAATTCTCAGGAATCATCGCCATTGATAAAACCAAAGGTTGGGGCTTAGAGTGCTTCTGTGTGAGAGAGACACAGGAAATGTGCAGAGTGGAGCACATTGTAACTGGAAGCTGGTATAACAGGTCATTTCCCTGCCCATTTTCACCACTAAATAGTGGGGCCTTGCCAACTGGTAGCCCATTAAAGGAGATGGGGTATTGAAATATCTTCAGAAATCTTTGTAATACTACTAGTCACTTGTAGGAATGGCAGAAGCACCCTGTAACAGGACTGGAGCCAGCAGGGGTGGCTGTGGCACCACCTCATGGCCATATAGCTCCTCCACAGCTCAATCTCTAAGATACCCCCTCCTTTGATTCCTCACCTGGCACACCTTGTTTTTATTAAGCTATATTAAGAAAGGGAGGCTGCGCATGGGTCTTGCAGTGAGTCCTAGTCAATTACAGCCACCAGCAGATCCCTCCAGAGCCCAGCTGGTCTCGATTTATGCCTTAAGCTCAGTGGCCCTCTCAGCTCATCTCTATCCCAGGGCACCTGGAGTCTTAAGAGCTAATTACATGGTTCCAACCTCCCCTTACACCACATCCATGCCTCACAAATGTCACTACTGTCAATCTCCCTTGTAGGGGCCTTGGCCTTCTCAGCCTCCACACATTTGCTCTTGCTGGACCTTTTGCTCAGGCCTGGCTTCTAGCCTATGCCCTAACCCTGGGCTCTGTCTCTGCCCTGCTCCCAGGCACTGAACCTGCTTCAGCTCATCTGACCCCCCTGGCCCTATCTTAGCCCTGCTTTGGGCACTGAGCATATTCTGGCTCTCCAGGCCCTCTGGCCCTGGGGTCTGCCTCATTCTGGGCTATCTCTACCCTACTCTGGGCTGCAGGCCCCTGGTCCCATTAATACATGCCTCTGCTGAGCTTTGGGCTTCTGACCCCAGTCCTCACCCTCCTGGGCTCCCCTCTGTCTGTTTGGCCTCCCTTCAGCCTCCAGCAATAACCCCCTGGTCTTTGGCCCTTTTCTTTCTGGGCCCTGGCCCCAGTCCTAGATCAGTCATGGCTTATGGACCCTCTTGGCCCCGCCAGTCTCCAGCCATGATCCTCCTCAACCTTCGACCTCTATCTAGGCCCTGGCCCCACCCCTGAGCCAATGAGGCCTTTGGGCTCCCTAGCATTGTTTACATTTGCCCCTCCTGGGCTACAGACCTCCAGTCTCTCGCCTTGCTCCCAGGTATAACCTTGCTTATCATTATCAGGCCCCTGGGCTCCTCTGCTGTGTCTACACCCTTCCTTGGACACTGACCTTACTCCCAGGCCTATAGTATTCTCTGCTGTACTCCCAGGCTTGTTGGGATCTCCTAAACCACTCCTCACAGTCCCATTCACAAACCATGAGTCTAAACAACAAGTTGTCTCCCAGGGCCTTGCAGCAAGGCTTCCACTTACCCAGGATTGTGTTCTTTCATGAGGCATCAGTATTGTGCTGGCAGTCCTTAGAGAAGCTCTGGGGTCAGCCTGGCATCCCCCTGCAGTCTTCCTGGCAAGGAGCTCTTCATCCTGCATCTTGCAGTGCTAAACTCTGGCTTGACTCAACCCCAAGTTTATACACCATCTCAGTCCCTCTTCAGCAGGCTTCCCACTTCAGCTTCCAGAGCCAGACTGTTTGCTCTAGCTAGGGCGTATAGACCCAAAACCCAGCCTCCTTCTGGTCATGCTGGGTTTTGGGTATATAACTCCCTGGCATCCTGCAGCTGTTCTCTAACATGCCTTGACTACCAGCCTGCAGGATGGCCTATAGCGCAGGGGTGGGCCATGTCCAGTTTTCAGGCTGGATTAGACCCGTGGTGCACTTCATTTCCCAGCAGCCCCTACCCACATCACTTTGGCCAGTTTCCATGGAGACCCCACCAGCAGTGGGGCCGTAACAGTGTGGGGCCAGGGTTTCCATGGAAACCAGCCCCAGCAGTGTTAGCAGGGTGCACAGCCGGATGGGGAGCAGTTCTGGGGCCAGGATCTTATGGCAGTGACAGTGTAGTCCAGAGCCAGGGCAGACTGTGATCACTTGTGACCCAGGGCAGACTCCAGATCATGCTGTCACCAACACAAGATCCCAACCCCAGAGCTGCCAGCCAGATCTGCCATTTTGCCCACCTCTTCTATAGCAGCAGAGCTATCTCTGCAGGTATTCTCCTGCTGCCCCTTCAGGTTATTCTGCTGCTATTCTATTACTATGCTAATAGCACATCAGTAGGCACTTCTCCTTCTAAAGGGCTCTGTCTGCCTATCATGTTATGGCTGGTCCTCCTTCTAACTGCCTTAGCACAGCTTGCCTCTCTTTTCCCCTCTCAGTAGCAGGAATCATAGGTTCCCTGTTATACACCCCTATCCAATTTTTTCCCCAATCAATTTCAGTCTTAGTTCCCTGAGATTGAACAGAGATTTTTATTTATTAGATCAGGAATATTTATTTTCTAAACCTATTTTCCTGGTGTGAATTCCATATTTCTTCTTGTTACTACCACAGGGTGAACGGTATTTTTGTGTTTCTGGAAGATATTGCAACCAATCTCTTGTGCAGATATATTAATTACCCTTTTTTTGTTGTTACTGCTTTTAGTACAGCTGCTTCTAAGTTGAGAAGGTGGCACAACTTCTTACAATTACAGGCTGATACAGATGAGGTCAGTAGTGCAGATGGAGAGAAGATTAACTTAGTAATGGAATTTCATCTTCAGCGCTACACTAATAGTGGTGCCATGACAAAGGGCAAGAAACAGCAGAAGAGCATGATGGGACAAACCTTTCACAGAATCGTAGAACCTTAATGGAAAAGGAAAGTGACATACAGGGGCCCTGAGCCTTGTCCTCTCTTTAGGGAAACTGCATGTTCCTTTTCCAGAGACTATTTCACTTCTGCTTGTCAATAAGTGGAGGCTATGTCATGAGTCTGCAAGTTCTAGCCTCAGTTCTGTAGATATCGTGTCTGATCAACAGACAGCAAGTCAAAACTATTTTGCTCAGGGTAAATTTAATTTTTTTTTTCCTAAATCACCAAAGTGGTCTCAAATCACCTTTCCTGATACTCGCTCTCTGCTTCTTTCCTTATTCACAGTTCTTATCTGCCTCATGCCTGATGCAAACTTCAGCCTCTAGCCCAAGACTGCCTTAATTTTCCTGAGGTGGCAATATACATCCATTTCTACCTATCCCTAACAAAGCCCTGACAATCCTATTCCTTCACTTCCTGTTTCCATAGCCTATTACATATTCCTGGAAGACACCAAGTCAGACAAACCTTCCTTCTCCTTCTGAGGTTAAACTGCCAGAACCCTCAAATGCTGCCATGTGAGGGAAGTCCAAAAGTAAAATAGGTTGCTTGAAAGGAGATCTCTCCCCTAGTAATGAACATCAGGCTGGTTTAAGAAATCTCTACTGGAAAAAAAATAGCAGTATAGAACTGACTTTCTCCATCAAAACCATCCACACAACTCATTTTAAAAGTCTTGACACTTCCCAGGAGAGCACTGCCTGGAATTTTGACCTCTGCAGCAGCACTGCTTAGGAAACAGCAGCCACCCAATGCTCTACAATCAAGAAACACCACAATGAGTCAACTCAACTGTTCTAAATTAATCATATTTGACCTAGTTTTACTGCATGGGATTGTAAAAACAAGGCCAGATTTTTCCCTTGCCGGCACATGAGTGGCAAACTCTGCCTCCCTGCTCCACTGCACCAAAATAGAGAATTCAGCCCTGGACAGTGAATACTGGCAGATCCTCAGTTAACTGCTCCAGATTTCTGTATGACCTGGAGGCAAGTTCTCCCAGTAATGCCATATGAGGTCCCTTGAAAAGGCTGCTGTCCTGATAGGCTTAACTAGCACATTCCTGGCTGTTATAGCCATCTCTCTTTTCTAATCTGAGCCATTTGCAGGTCCCCCCAGTGCCTGGGCAGTTCTGGATATAGCCCGTGGGGGCCATCTGGTTGGAGCTGTATTGGATTCTGCTGTTGTACACTGGGTGTGTCTACACAAGACACTTAAAGCAAAGTACACTAATTGCACATTACAGAGTCACTGCAAGAACTGTGCTATTATGCTAATGAGCAGTAGTATTAGTCAAATGCTCATTAACCATTACAAAAAGTGCGCAATCCGCTAATGTGTTGTAGGGCAGCCTACTGCACATTTATTTAGTACTTCCTTTTGCCAGTATTAAATTTAATGTGCAGTAGGCACTGTGCATTAATGAACATGTAGATGCACCCACTGTGTAGTGAGCCTGTCCTGCCTCACAGTTAATATACTATAGAGCACGCTGCTTTTCATGTTGGTACATGACAGCCATTTTAATGGTAGACTCTGTGTGTAAGTTAAACATTCTGCCTTGTCTCTTTCTCCTCTGTGCCACATTCTCCTCTTCATCACACTAGTATAAATCTAGAATCACTTACAGAAAGCAGGGAAGAGGATTTGACTGTTGTATTCTACTCTGTCCTTTCAATGCTCACACAAGCTGGTGTCCCAGCTAACAAATTAGTATATTGTATCTCATAGTGAAAAGACCTCAATAATCTATCCCCCACTCCAGTAAATTAACATTCTTTATTACTTCCATGAAAGTGTGCAGCTGCCATCTGGGAGAAAGACTCCCCTGCAACTCACAAAAAACAGAGAGAGAAAGAGGAGGTTGATAGTAAAAGAGAAGCTGCTTAGCTGTGAAAAATTCGAAAAAGCAATGTTACAACATGGTGCCCATTCACATGCATATCACTCTGCGCTTGACCACCAAATTGCTAGACAGTGAAAACAATCCAGAATCCAGTGAATCATGCATATTGGAGCAACCAGATGTCAGAATAACTAATTCCAACTGTACAGTAATGAAAAACAGACAGTGGATGGCAAATTTAACACAACATCAGCTTTAGATGAAAAATAGCCCCCAGTGCTTTGGTTAAATATCACTACATATTCAAAATAAAATTTTAGAGTCTGAGCCAGATTCATCTCTGAAGTGGTGCTACACCAGTACCAAATATCTGGAGTAATTAGTTTGCTGTATATGGCAGTAGAATGCCCTATCTTAAGACAGTCTATTTGTGACAGACACCAAGTAAATATCTGTCTAGTATAGTGTCTGACACACTCATATTTCAAATTCAATTAATCAAATCAGCTTTTAAAAGGGAGTGCAATATGTGACTCCATTCCTGTTGTAAGCCATAACCGCATCATGTAAGCAATCTTTGATGTAAGCAATCTCACCTGACATCCTTTAAAATAACTCTTATGCATTTTAAGCCTGGGGTTTTCAAAGGAATCTAAGGAAGTTGAATGTCCAAATTGCATGGAAACTTGAGGAGGTCAGAGCACCCAGTTGTTGTAAAATCCTTGCTTAAATTCATACCTGTTGTTTTCACTAGATAAAGTGTTAAACTGTCTTCTGTGTTCTTTCAAAGGTTACCATGTAGCCATTTGCAGATAGTCTCAAACTAAGAAATGCAGGAGATACAATTGTTACATGTACCCATCCCTTTTGTACTGTCCAGCAGCTAATTAGGTATTTCATGGTGTTGTCCTAGAATGTTAATAGACCTAACATTGGGTGGGGACATTATTAGAATGGAAACTGAAGTCATGATCACTGGCCCCACCAGATATGGGATGGAGTGGGTAAAATGAAATCATGCAGGACTAATTCAGGGAATTGTTTGCATTCTGTGCATGAAGTCATATCCTGGTGCTGTCAGAAGTCAAGACCTATAGAAGTGTCATTAGGACCAAAGGTTTTGGTATGCTGAGTATTCTCAGGTCTTGCTGACTTTAATTTGATTTGTAGGTGCTGAGTATTTCTGTAAATTAAGCTCTTAGGCTTAAACTACCAGAGAGAATCTGGGTGTAAGTAACGTATCTGACAATGAGAAACAAAGAGAGGTAGTTAGTCATGTTAGTCTGCAGCCAGGCAGAAGACAAGGATGGGTCAGAGAAACATAAGCTGTCATAAGCAACAGCATACTTCAGATTCCATGAATTCATATATCCTTATTTTTCTTAAACATTTCACAAAGTCTGTGTGTTTCTTCTGCATGTGTAATTTGTATAGTACATTTTACTTTTCTTTGAAAAAACTGACACTTGGAACCCTGCAATTAAAAAAAAATCAGTCCCATGCTTAGGAGCACTCAAACAATGATAAACATATAGGCTTACGCAGCTCAGCACTTACAAGCCACCCTACAATAACAAACCTGTGTAAACAGTCCAGCTCTTCTGAGAATTACACTAATAGAGTCATTGTGCAAAGCCCAGCATTTCACAACATTCAGACAATGACAAACCAACATGCACAGCTCAGCACTTAGCATGCTCCTTTATAATAAAATAACAGATCAGCATGACTGTGGGTTGGGAAGGAAAAGCAATCTGGGAAGAAAGTAAATTTTATTTTCAAATTTACAAGTGAATTAAAAGATTTTTAGGAAGACTTTTAAACTGTGCAAAAGTCTAGATCCAGGGGTCTTTGGAATGCTGCAAAGCTCATACTTGGTACTGAAATATGTTGTTTTTTGTATTTCTTTCCCAGAGGCCTCAGCCCACACCAGCCAAGGGGGGGAAGGGGCAGGCTTGAGACAGTTTGGACAGAAATGACAAGTACTACTTAAAGGATTTGTCCTTTAGGGTAATTTTCTGGGTTTGATCTTACAACTCACCCAAGCTCTGTTTCCAATGGGTTTCTTATGGCTTTCAGCCAGTTGGTGTAACTTTTAAAGCACTGGGGTGCAGATTTAGTTTACATCACATAGGAGTCTACCAGACAGAACCAGATGTAACTAGCTGAGCCTGCAGAGTTAGGCTTCCCATTCCCTCTCCTGACCTGAAATAAGTCCATCATTCTCTCTCTCCACCCCTGGCACATTCTCTGCCCCCTTCTATGTGTGGAGGATCTGTTCCAGTGTGGGAAGTGGGAAGTCAAGCAACAGAGTTGGCTCAGGTGGTGACATGCTGCCTCTGCTAGTTTGACAGTGTTCTAGGGTCCCTCTGGCCAGAGGTAATTCTCCAGGGCAATCTCTAGCCTTTTTGCTTACTTTGTGCCTTGTGAACCTGGTGGACCAATGAATCCAGCCCTTTCCTCATGACAGATTTTTTTTACTCCAATTCTCTGCTTTCCTTGTATTTGTATGGGCAGAGGCAAAGCAGACTTGAATTTGACATCTGCCACACAGTGCCAAGAACAGAATTTTACCCTGAGGGCTTCAAGCCACAAGGCTATCATAGACCCTTGTCTTCCAGTTTGTTTTTCTTTGCTCAGTGTCACTAAATTGACTTTGATGACTGTTTTGTGTGCAAAAAACATGGATTTTTTGGAGAAGGAAATTCCAGTTACGCACTGAATGTGTTCAGTGCTGAGAACCAAGCTAGGAATCCAGGCTTTGAGCTGGCATCTTGATAAATTATCATTGCCAAAGCCTAGCCATCATATTTTCCAGACTGCATGTAGCCTTTTAGAACATGCTACGTTTGTCTAAGTTTAGGATTTAACTGGAGATAGGCTGAGAATACCACCTATTGTGGTATAAGCCACCACAAAGTGCCTTTGTTCTCCAGGTTGTCATTTCATTTCAAGGAGTTTATCTGGCTGGATTAAGCAGTGGCAGCTAAACAGAGCAACTGTTCTGAGTTTGCCCAACCTAGATGAAAATTATTGCCTTTTACAGGTGCTCCTTGGGCTGTTACAGAGCAGACATGTCCAGACAAAATCAAAGCTTCAGCCTTTGGGACTTTGCTTTTGATTTAGAAATATGGCATGCTATTGAAAATGAGGTTGGAAGAAATGGAGGACACAAAGGCCATCTTACTCCAGGGCAGGGTCATCCAACTGGCAGCCCTTGTGGGGTTTGACTGTGGCTCCTAGGCTTCTGGTCCAGGTGCCACTTTGCTTTTGCTGTCTTTATGCTGCTGAAGTTCCTAGATTCCCCCTCTCTCCTCCATCTTCTCCTGCCTGCTCCCACTACTGGGGGTGAGACAGCGCTGTATGGCCCATGGGGCTGACTGAGACCATAGTTGGAGGGCTCAGGAGACATGGGAACCCCACATAGTTTCCATGCCAGTGATTTGCAACAGGAGTCCCCCCACAATGTAGCATGGCAGAAGGAGGGAGGTATTATGCATTGTGTCATGTCCACATGTTCAGGGACCCACGTTGTGGGATATCTGCATGGTGGGGCCATAGGGTGTGAGAGGCCATGTAACAGGGGTTTCATGTGGGATGGCAGAGGCCCATGCACTGTTTTGCATGGTACAACATGCTGTCCGGGGGGGGTGTGGCCCACTTGATGTGGGCTTATACAGCCTGAAGCCCCCAGCCACCGAGAACCTGGTCAGCTCTGCTCTAGGATGTTGAAAATTTCTGTGTACCAGCAACACTACTATGTGACACAAACTGCTCTCTCTCTGGCCTCTTCTCATTACTTCCAAGTGTAACAATGTCAGTGATGCTGATACTTTTGTCACTGCTGTTGGGGTTAGGGTATTTTGCAGTTAATAATGCTGAACTCCCGCTATCAGGGTGATTCACCACAGTCATTGTTGATCCTCTTACTGCAGGGAATGAATTCATCATGGGGGAGGTAATGTCCTTCAGAAATGAGTGTCCCGTAGCTCCAGAGTAGTCAAGCAGCGGCACAAGCACGGCAAGTGGCACAGACAGCTGCTGTATATGGCATGTGGCAGATTAGGGTAGGGATGGGCAATATAATGGTAGGTAATACAGGGAGCAGAAAGCAGAGCACAGCTCTGTGAAAGAAATCAGACTGGCACTCTGGAAAGGGGAGGGACTTAATTTGTGAGGGGCATGCCTGCCAAAAATCTTGATCCCTGCTGCCATAGCTCATTATCCTCTTACCTTAGTCTCGTCCTGTAGATATGATTCAAACCACTGCATAACTTAAGTTCCAGAGTAACTTTGGACTCCTATTATTTCTGGTGATGGTAGGACATTAATCCAGAACTTGGGTCATTCTCATTTATTACTTCACTGTAATCTGAGGTATAAGCAACAACTACTTTTGCTTTTATACATTATTTTTCCTTTTGGTCTTGAACCAGCAGGATTCAATGTCTTGACTGATAGGATTGAAGAAAGTTAAAAGTACTGAAAAATGTAAATAGGCAGGTAAACAAAATTGAGATCAAGGGCCTACAAAATGTTGACTGCTAGTGGAGGATGTTAACAGTCTAGAAGGGTATAAGTGGGTAATAAGGAGTGACTCATAAATACACAGTAAACACTCTGACAGTTGTAAGATTATGACCTATAGAGTGTACGGTTTGTGAGAACCCTGTAATAAAGAAACTATAAACTATGACTTAGACCAATGGTTTTCAACTTTTTTGAAAAGAGGGTCCTGGGTAATGTGGGGCCCCTGCAGGACACGATGGGCAACTTAGTCGTCACGCCAGATGACAAAGCTAACATATTTAACAATTTCTTTGCCTCTGTCTTCCTAAGTAGGGACCAGTTCAGCCACCTCCCTGCTGGGCCCCCCTCGGGCCCTGGGAGAGACACGCCTGGGCCAGGGGTTAGCGAGGAGTTAGTTAGGGTACTTCTGGAGAGGCTGGACGTGTTCAAGTCCGCTGGTCCGGACGATCTTCACCCTAGGGTTCTACAGGAACTGGCCGAGGTCATTGCGGGACCCCTGGCGTGGCTCTATGAACACTCGTGGTGCTCTGGTGAGGTGCTGGAGGACTGGAAGAGGGCCAATGTGGTCCCTATCTTCAAAAAGGGAAAAAAAGAGGACCCGGGAAATTACAGGCCAGTTAGTCTTACCACAATCCCGGGTAAGCTCTTTGAAAAAATTATCCTGGCACACATCCAGGAGGGCCTTGCGGGGGAATGCATGCTCAGGGGCAACCAACATGGGTTCATCAGTGGCAGGTCTTGTCAGATCAACCTGGTGGCCTTTTACGATCAGGTCACCAAATCATTAGACGCAGGGGTTGCTGTGGATGTAGTCTTTCTGGACTTCCGGAAGGCTTTCGACACTGTCTCTCACCCTGTCCTCATCAAAAAGCTGGGAGACTGTGGTGTCGATGCCCACACAGTCAAATGGGTCGCCAACTGGTTGGAGAGCCGCACCCAGAGGGTGGTAGTGGATGGGTTCTTCTCGACCTGGAAGGACGTGGGCAGTGGGGTTCCGCAGGGCTCGGTCCTCGGGCCCGCACTGTTCAACATCTTCATCAGTGACTTGGATGAAGGGGTAGAAAGCACCCTGTTCAAGTTTGCTGATGACACTAAGATGTGGGGGGATGTGGGTGCACTAGAAGGGTGCAATAGGCTACAAGCTGACCTTGACAGGTTACAACGGTGGGCGGATGAGAATAGGATGGGGTTTAACACTGATAAGTGCAAGGTGTTGCACATGGGGAGGAAGAACCGGCACCACACTTACAGGTTGGGGAACTCCCCTCTTGCCAGCACGGAGACGGAAAAGGATCTTGGAGTCGTCATTGACTCCACGATGAACATGGGCCGGCAGTGTGGGGAGGCAGTCAAGAAGGCCAGCCGTACCCTGTCATGCATCCACAGATGCATCTCGAGCAGGTCCAGGGAGGTGATCCTCCCCCTCTATGCGGCACTGGTCAGGCCGCAGCTGGAGTACTGCGTCCAGTTCTGGGCGCCACACTTCAAGAGGGACGTGGACGATATGGAAAGAGTTCAGAGGAGGGCCACTCGTATGATCAGGGGTCAGCAGGGCAGGCCTTATGAGGAGAGGCTACGGGACCTGAACCTGTTTAGCCTCCACAAGAGAAGGTTAAGGTTGTGGCCTGCTACAAACTGGTCAGGGGGGATCAGCAGGTATTGGGGGAGTCCCTGTTCCCCCGTGCGCTGCCAGGAGTGACCAGGAATAACGGTCACAAGCTGGCGGAGGGTAAGTTTAGATTAGATATTAGGAGGCGCTACTTCACAGTCAGGGCGGCTAGGGCCTGGAACCGGCTTCCAGGGGAAGTGGTGCAGGCTCCTAGCCTGGGGATTTTTAAAAGGAAGTTAGATGAGCACCTTGCCGGGGTCATCTGACCCCGGTGCTCTTTCCTGCCAAGGCAGGGGGTCAGACTAGATGATCTACCTAGGTCCCTTCCGACTCTAGCTACTATGAAACTATGAAACTATGACCCTAAAAAATTTTGAATGGAGGTGCGGACCCCTTTGCATTTTAAGTGTGGGTATTTACATGCTTTTGATTGATCGTAGTCATTTTTTGCAGACCTCTTAGTTTGCAGACCCCCAGGAATCTGTGGACCACAGGTTGAAAACCACTCGCTTAGTCCTACATAGTCAAACAGTTCAAACACATATGGCGTGTAAATGTATGGGATAAGCTAAATAGCACAACAGTATTTTACATTCAGGCAAAAGCCTGACTAACATGTTTCTATCTGTATTATAACTGACAGTTATATATCATGGGAATGTAAATGTTTCTAGATTGGGAAGATAAAAATAGACCCATCACAAATTCTTATTCCCCTTTTGCAATATCTTAGTACACTGCAGGTTCTGGTTTCCTTTTAAGCATGAGCTTTTACCCTGGAGGGATGAAACTTGTTCATCATTCAGGTATCCTTATACTGGGATGTATAATTGTTTGGCAGGGGTACTGGAGTTACTAAAATAATAAACGCTTATTGGTGACTCAGCCAGCTCAGCCACAATTCTTCTCTCCAGTCACTGCTGCTGCAGTGTGTCAGAGATGAATTTGTCTACATTATTGGCCAGCTCCCTGCCTTTCCAAGAGACTCCTCTTTTCCTCAAGTATGTATTGAGGAATCCTTTCCCCTGGGTTTCTTTCCTGCCTTGGTTATTCGTTTGTCTTCTGCATCCCATAAGGAATAGCCATATCAAAATGGTGAGTTACATCAGGAGACACTGGTAGCAAAGCAGGAATTGGGATTGACTGCCCTCATTGGCTGCTTGCTGGCTGGCAAGCATTGTGGCCCTGGTTCTCATCCTTTACATCAGGGACAGGCAATTATTTCAGGTGGAGGGCCGCTTAATGAGTTTTGGTGAGCTGTTGCTGGAAGGGTAGCCCCAACCTTTGACAGTTGCTCCACCACCTGGTTGCCATCTTCAGACCGGAAGTCCTACCCTCTAACTCCTGACCTTTGCCACCAGAAATCCCTTCCCTTGCCCCCCCCCCCCAAATACTCCTTTTGGGAGGGGGGTTGCCATCTTAGAACCAGAAAAAAAACAAATTATACACTAAAAGTCAAATACCTACTGCAGCGTATTTTAATTTTATTACAAAAATATTTTGTCATGCTTTGTCTCTGCATTGTATATATAGAAGTGATTGAATAGTAACTCAAAAATAAATTCTTAGTCTTGTATATTGGGGTTGTGTGTGTGTATGGCAGTGTGTGTGTGTGTGTGTGTGTGTCTATGTGTATATAGGGGTGTGTTGGGATGTAGGGGAGTGAGAGGGTGTGTGTGTATGGTAGGGTGTGGGGGTATGTGGGGCGGTTGTGATGGGGTATGGCTGCATGAGTGGGGGGCATAGGGTATGTTGGGAGGATGTATATGTGGAGGGTTGTGGGGGCAGGGTGTGGGTGTGTGGGATGTGAGGGAGGGTGAGGAGGTGTGGGGACCTCCACACTCACCCCATGGTGCAGCAGGAGGCAGGGGTGCTCATGCCCAGCACAGGTGCCTGCCATGGCACAGCTCTGGCCAGTGCTGCAAATTGCAGACAGAGGTGCAGCCTCTGCCAGGCAGTCTGTATTGCTGACACTCCCTGCACTTGCATGGCACTGGAGGGAAGCCCATGCACTGGAGCTGGCTGCCTTCCCCACCCCACAAGGGAATGCACCTGGAGCTTCCCTCCCATGCTGGGCAGCCCTGGCAAGGAAGGCAGCTGGCTTCCCTCCTGTGCCACATGACTGTGAGAGCTGCATATGCATGCAGGGAGTGCTGGCGATACAGACTGTCCAGCAGAAGCTGCTCCCCTCACTGCGATGTGCAGCACTGGCCAGAGCCACACCCCACCGGGCACCTGCACCAGGCACGAGTGCCCTGAGTGCCCCACTTGCTGCTGCTGCCACCACCTGCAAGGACTGTGCACCATGGAGGGGGTATGTGGGGAAGTCCCCACTGCCCCTCACCCTCCCTCACACCTACATGCTGCCCAGCTACACTCTGCACTGCTGCCACCCCCCTGGGCATGGGCTATGTGCTGCTGCCAGCCCCAGCCGCATGCTGTGTGCTTCCACCCAGCTGCTGCCCCACCCTACTGCTTCCCTACCTGCTTCCTAGAGCCAGCAAGAGACTGGGGAAGTGAAGAAGGTCCCTGCAGCAGCACATTCTTGGGCATTTTGCTCTTTGTGTTCCGGATATAGGCTGTCATAATTTCTTGAGCTCTTCCATACAGCCGTCAGGGGTTTAGCACTGAATTTGAATGAGCTGGGTGAATGATTTCCTTTGACTCCTATGAATGGCACAGCCAGAAAACCTCATTTTCGCAGGCAAGATGGCAGGAGATGGCCAAAGAGTTTCCCTATGGCCAGCTAAAAGGAATCCTATCCTGTAGAAACACAACTGTGGATTGTGGGCAGGATAAGGAGTTGAGGTTTGGTGGGGTGAGATTTGCAGCTAGTCTGTGGCTTTCTACGCTAGTTTTGATTGCTCCTAGTGACAAAGTTGGGCGCATTTAGGGCACCTATACGTGTGATAGAGTTCTGTTCCAGCGCATGTTAATTAGCACATGCCAGAGCAGATTCAATTGATTGAGCCTGCTGTGAGTCTGCTGGAGCATGTTAGTTAGTGCATTGCAGCAGCCTCCACATCACATGTATTCAGTGTTGCCATTTTCAAATGGCAGCAGGTGCTTTAAATAAAGCTCAATGAACAAGCTTTAGTTAAAGTGCCCCCACCACCATTTTGAAGCACAAGATGGTGAATACATGTGTCACTGTGGGAGCTTTAATTAGAGCTGCTCTCAGAGCCACCCTAATTAAAGCACCCCCTTCCACCCCAGATTACTTGTATAGATGCCCCTACATATGCATTAACAAGTTTTAGTTAACGCACATTAAATCTAGTACCTCCATTGTGAGGTACTACAAAAATATGCATTAGTTTGTCTTAATGCACATTAACTAAAGAGCATGGAGTGCTGAGGCTGCTCTGACATGCTGGAATTCCAGCGCATCAGAGCAGACTTGATTAATCAAGTCTGCTGGAGCGTGGCAATTACCACACTCCAGCAGCCTCCCATGTCTCATGTGTCAGCATCCCTACACTTAAAAATGACAGTAGGGTGCTTGTTGAATGAGCTTTAGTTCAAGTGCCCCCACAATCATTTTCAAATGAGAGGATAATGATACACAAGACACTGAGGTGCTTTAATTACAGTGGCTATTGGAGCTGCTCTAATTAAAGCATGACGCCCCCAAAACTCCCACAGCATGTGTAAAAGTGCCCATGGCTTTTTAAGTGATACTTAATGCACAGTAGCCTATTTTAATGTGCATTAAATAAATAGCACAGTTTTTAGTGACATGTTAATGTGCATTAAAATCGGCAGCACATTAAAACACACATGTAGAAGCACCCACTGAGACACAATATCGAGTAGATGCAACAGGCTCACAGCTCAACAAAAAGTGTAAACTATTAAGAAAAGTGATGGAGGAGGTGGAGAATGGAAAGGAAAACAATAATAGCAGCATCTAAGGGTGTGGAGAAACAAAGTAATTCAGTAAATTAAAAACGGAAGGGGACTTGTCATGTGCCAGCTCCTCCACAGAAAAAATCCTGCATTCACTCTTACCCAGCTGTATGCGAAAGGTAAACCATGATAATTTACCCCCTTTCATTCAGGGCTTGGTTACCACAGTTTAGTTTTAACTTGCTATAGGGCATGAGTGAGCAGATGTTTGCAGTAGAGTCTTTCAGCTGCCTATCATTGCTTTGTTTGCCTGTGCCTCAAGAGAATCAGAATCATTTCCAAAAATCAAATCAGAAATCAGAACACTTGTTCCTTGGCTCCCCATTCTGCTTCCCTCAATATCCATGCAGGCGATGCTATGACCATGCCAGGCAACAGAATGACATGGACCTGCCCGCCTCCACTTCTGAGATTTGACAACACCCAGTTGCAGCATATAGGCCTGAGTGATGCTCTGACTTGCCTACCCTATGTTTTGTTCTGCAATGTATAAATCCCTGAGTGTATTGCATAGCTCAGTGCCCCAGCCCACTTTCCCTCAGTTCTTTCCCCAGCATTGCTGTCTTCAGTGGCCCAAAGCGGCAGAGCTGAAAGAAGGTAGACAGATGTTTTGAGATGAGGGGCTGGTCTCCTGCTTCTGGAGACCCCTTTCCTTTCTCTTTAGAGTCTTCATTTAAAAGCTGCCATAGAATAGTTCTATTAACACATCAAAGGAAGTATAGAAGCTAGTTTACTCTTATAGGGCGCTTGTCTGCATCATAACTGAGGAGTTTTTCAATGCCACTGTCAGCCAGAATGATTGTAAAAATCTGCTTGGGTCTCAGGAAGGGATTTTTCCCCATTTGAGCATCACAGTTTGGACGTCCCACGTTAAGAGAGATGAGGCAGGGAGAAACCAAATTTTTATAGCCAATTTAGAAATGTGTGTGCAAAACAGGAAAGCATCAGCAGGGTAATGAGGTACATGCCAAATCTCAGCAACAGCCCCAAAATTCAGTGTAATGAAAAGGATTTAGAAATGAACAAGTGGGTATTTAATAGGAGTGATTCCTAAACTGACACATAAGAGGCTTGTGGGTCTGGAGACATCACTAGACAGAGGAAATGTCCAGAGGACATAATGGATTCCCACCCCTCTTATTTAATCCCTGAAGAGCCACAGACTCTTCAGGTTAGGCCAGTAACTTTAGCAGGTAGAAGTGGGCCCTGGCACACACAAAATAAGGTGGTGACCTCAGGGGTGCAGTGCTGCTTACTCTGGACCCTCAATCTTTTGTAGACAGAGATACATGGGCCACATCCAGACGAGCACAGCTGTGGCATTGCAGACAAGTCTGTAGCATCACAGACTGCACATTCAGGTTTTATCTGCACTCCAAGGGAGCAGTGCAGGGGGAAAAAACCCATACAAAAAAAGGGCGGCAGTGTACAGAGGAGCATGTGCCACTTAAAACCAGAGCTGGCTGGCCAGAGCCACACTCCAGCTGCCAGCCAGGCTCTGAGAAGCAGGATTGCCACTGCTGCAACCCCAGGATGCCCCACAAAAGTCCAGGTAAGGCTGCTGGGGCCAGCCCAATGATGGCCCCAGCCTCCCTTACCCAACCTCGGGTAATCTGCCATGCACCAGAGGGCACATGGAGGCATACCCCAGGGACAACTAGTGGCAGCACAAGGAGAATGAAACATCCATGCTCATGTCAACGTGGCCATAGTGGCTGTATGAACAGCACATAGGTGATGAGGGTAGGAAGGGATTTGCTCTCCAATGTATAAAGTGAGGCTATTAGTATTCTCAGTGGAGCAGAAGCTTTAGGATCAGGGCATCGCACTACTCTACTATACCCTACTCAGTGGCATTCCGATGGGGAGGGCGAGGGGTGCCATGCCCCCATGTGCCAGGCGGGAGGGGTGGGAGCACCAGCCAGGCCCTCCAAAGGGTACTCGGTCCCCCTGGTGGCACTTCTGGTTTCTGGGCTCTTTGATTGACTGCCAGGGGACCTCCCCAACCACTCAGCAATCGGCTGTGGATGGGGGGAGGGGCAGGCACAAATGCAGGTTTTGGCCCCTGGGCACCTGAGACCCACAGTACACCACTGACCCTGCTTGAGCAAAACTGGTTTTGCCTCTCTTGAGTCTCCCATTCTTTCTTGCATAGGTGACACGTAGGGAGGGCATGGGGGGGCACATGCCCCCCATAAGATTAGCCACCACTGAAGCAGTTGCCACTTGCCACCTGCCTCCCCTCGCCACCACCACCAACGTCTGCAGGCAGTCCCCGCTCACCACTCGCTACCATGGTGCCTCCCAGTCTCAGGAGTTGTTCATGCTTTCCTGACAGTTTGAAAGAATGACACGAGGGGATTGGGACAGCAGAAAAAAAGGAAGGATGAGCAAAGACAGGAGAGGGGCTGAAGAGACAAGATTTGCTCCTTGTTCTGTTTTTTGCTGCCATGGTATATGCTGCTTAGAATAACATTGGCCAGCCTTGTAAACCACATGCATTACAAACTCTCAGAACTTCTGTAATTCCCTACTTTCCACATTTCTTATTCAAACTGGAGGGCCTCTTAATGAGTTTTGGTGAGCTATCTAAGACTGCAAGGGTAGCCCTCCCCCTTGACAGCTTCCGTGTCCCCTAGTTACCATATTGGGACCAGAAGTCCTGCCCCTAAACCCTGACTTTTGCCAACAAAAGTTCCTCTCCTTGCCACTGGAACTATTCCTTTTGGGAGAGGGTGTGGGTTTGCTATCTTGGAATCAGAAAAAAAACAAATAATGTACTAAAAGTTAAACATATTTGAATTTTATTTTTAAAAATATGTTTGTCCTGATTTATGTGTGTTTGCATAGTGTATATAGAGGTGATTGCATAATACTTCAAAAATAGTCTTACTCTTGTATACTGTGTGTTGGGTGTGTGTGGGAAGTGTTTGGAGTATGATTGGGGGTGGGTGTTTGTGTATGGTGGGGTGTGTATGTGTAGGTGTGTGTGGGATTTGTGAGGGGGTGTGGCTGTGGTGTGGGGGGTGTAGAATATGTTGGTGGCGTGGGGAGCTGGAGGTATGTGGGCAGGGTGTGTGTGGTTGTGGGTCTGTGGGGTTTATGAGGTGTGAGGGAGGGTGAGGATATGTGGATCTGCACGTGGTAGCAGGGAAGGCAGCCAGCTCCATTGCATGAGGCTTCCTCCTGGTGACATGTGAGTCCCAGGAACTGCAGATGAGCCACAGGGAGCCCTACATGATGAAGCCAGGCGAACCCAGGCTTCATGCTCCTGCCTCCATGCTGGGCACAGGTCCCAGACCCTAGTTCCACTCCCATCAGCCCCTACCCCACACTTAGCATTCCCACCCAACTGCAGCTTCTCCTTACCCACTGCCTCTCCCCTACCTACTGCCCAGAGTAAGCACTGAAGCAGGGACACAAGAAGGAGGCTAGGGAAGCCAAGAAGTTCCCTCAGCAACTGCAACAGTGGCAGCAGTGGCCCTGCCTGGAAGCTGTGCATGCTGTCTGGGGCTGGGGCCAGGGCCCTCCCATGCATGGGAGTGAAGCGCATGGGATGGGCAGGGTTTACAATTAATTGGTGGGCACCTGCAGGCTCAATTAAATAGCTTCGTGGCCCAGATTCAGCCCATAAGCCGTATTTTGCCTGTCCCTGTTCTTAAGCTTCCTAGTAGACAGATGTAGAAATGAAAACGCCTCATATTCACCAAGTCAAGGCTCCCTGGATTTGGGAGCAAAGTCCTAGGAAGGGATGAGGCATTAGCATGTGCACCCCCTGCAAAAAGACACTGGCGGTGCCTGCGGGTGGTCGCTGCTCGCCACACCCCCAGCTGCCAACACCATGGGTGGTCCAGCAATGTCTGCAGGTGGTTGCTGACCACTGGTCACCGGCGCTCGCCAGCCCCCACCCGCCCGGTCAGCACCATGGCTGCCTGTGGGAGCTCCCTGCTTGCCATCGCCATGCTTTCACCACCACCAGCACTGCCACCACCTGTGGGAGCTTGCCATGCCCCCCCAGCCTCCGGAGGCACACAGCATTCATGGGCTGAGTCATGTTGCACCTGGGGTTTCTCTTTGGTTTCAGTAATAGCTAAGTTGTATCCATTTAGGAATCAGTGGGTGCATCTACATGCAATGCTTAATGCGCAGTAAACTAATTCTACTGTGCATTAGCACATCATGGCAAAAGCCGTGCTAATGTACTAATGCACAGTAGAATTATTTTTCTGCACATTAAGCAGCACAAAAAGACCCAGTGGTACAGCGCAGTAGCTCTGGTTACTACGCATTTAGTTAGCACCTCATATTAGAGGTACTAAGCTTAATGTGCCATAACAACAGGCCATTAATGCATGTGTAGATGTGCCCAATGTTGCATAAAGCTGCCTTTTGTCACAATTTGCTTGAAGGGTGAGCTGGAAGCTGGTCTGTAGAAGTGCAGTCAGAAGAACCTAGATGTACACAGAAAAGTGGCTAGGCATCACCAGCCCATCCTGAAAATACACCCTCCTATCCCAGCTCAGATGTCTTTAGACACTGCTGTGTTCCCCTTATCTCCTCCCTTCTGAGGTAGGCAGTCAAAGGAAACAGAGCAAGATTAAGTTGAGATTGTCTTTTAGGCTTTCTGTCCATGCTCTCGTCTCTAGATAAGGAAGCATAAAAAGGGGCCTCAGACAGCAAGTATATGTGGATTTCAGATCCATCTCTCTCCCCCTTGGATTGTAGAAATACATTTCTTTCTTCCAAGTAGTTTGAGGCAATGACTCATAACTGGGTTGAGGGTGTAGCTACACTAAAGTGGGTGTGGCAGCCTCTTGTAATCCATGTGCCTGGCTGTTCAGCCTCGGCTGTTCAGAAACTGAGCTTCTTTCTGCAACATGGGATAGCAGAAGCTGTCTGGCTTGACTCATAAAATGGGTTTGACAGAGAATCTAACAGAATTTACCTTAGGGCATTTCAAAGCAACAAGCAGCGTGCTGTAAGTGGATATAAAGCATATCAGCTAGCTATGAAACTGACTTAATACTTGGAGGGGCATGGGGACAGCAGAGCCTCCTGGAGCAGAGAGTGGGCCATTTGACCTCTCCCAGCATGTCAAGATGATTAGGCTTGAGCTGCTTCCCAGCTGGAGCAGTGCTTGGGGCCTGGGGCCAGAATGCATGACCATAGGGCTATGGGCAGCTCATCCAAGGGGCAGGGAGGCAGTTTGTTCCCCACTGCTGTGCACTCTCCTGGGAAGGCATGTGCCTCCCAGATTTGTGCATGAGGTGGGGGTGGGGATAGGGCCAGATGGGCTGCCTGCTGCTCTCCCCATGAGGCTTCCACAGCCCAGGGGGCAGGATCCAGCTCAGCAGGGCAGAGCGTGGCAAGGAAGCTGGGTGCCACCTCCACGAACCCCACACAGCCATGGTGAGGTGCCCCCTGCCCACCCGGCAGCAGCAGGGCTGGTGGCACAGAGTCACATCCCTCACCACTGCCAGGCTGGCAAGGGGCACCTCGCCATAGCAACACAGAGCTCCCCATCCCATTCTGCCCTGCCATGCTGGGTCCTGCCCTCTGGGCCATGGAAGCCCCAAGGGAAGGGCAGCAGGATGGGAAGCCCCAAACCTGCAATGGGCAGCCTGTATCTGCTCCCTTGACAGGCTCTGCTCTGGCTGTCCCACCCATGGGGGAGGGGGAGCTGGGCTCTGTGCCCTGCTCTGCTGTCACCTCCTGTGAGCAGCGTCCCAAGCTCAGGTGCTGCTGCAGGGGGCAGGGGCTGCTGACCTGGGTCCCTGGCCCCCTAGGCCTGAGAGCTAGGGGCCCCCTCCACCAGGACTGTGGTGGTGGGGGGCTGTGGGTGGGGAGTGAGAGGCAATGGCATGGGCAGGGAACTGGCATATTAGGGCTGCTCAGCGCCACAAAGCAATGTGGAAGGGGGAACAGCCACTGCTGGACCCACATCCTGGTGAGCAAAGGGGGCAGGGGAAGCTCTGATTTTCCATGATAAAAAACCCAAAATTAAATGCCAAGCTGTATAGGTATTTAGAATTCATTTTATTATAGTGATTGAGGAACTTCCAAATTGCTTTAAAATTGGAAATATATCAATAAAATATTGTTTTCAACTGATACCTACATATATAGTGGTGTTTCATTTCAATCATGGAAAAATGCAGATTTGGGGGGGTTTAATGAGAGAATTTTAAAACTTCTTTTTTTCTTTTAAATCAGAGAATTTGTGATTTTTAGACAGAGAAAACCAGGATCCCTGACAATGATTAGTAAGCAGCATGTTTCCTGAAAATATGGCATAATGAAGCACTACATTATAGGATGACTTCAGCTTACCACAGTCCTAGAACCGAGATGATTCCAAACTGAAAATTAGAGAGAAAAATAAGAACCAGCTCAGTACCTGAGTAATGTGCTTCCTTAGTTGTGACAGAGCTACTAATGGGGAGTTTCCAATTCTAACAAATAAATGAAAATTACAATACTCTGAGATAGCAGCCACAAAATAACTCACTGCCGAAACTGGTTTTGCTGCTACAAGCATGTTCTTGCTTGGCTCATTAGCTGCTTAAGGTGCTGCCTCAAGGTGCTGCCTCAAATGTTCTCAGAAGAATGCCAAATCCATTTTACATATAAATTGCAAAGAAAAATTGCCATTTATCTCCTTCCAGAAGGTCTCATAATGTTTAACACTTATGGCACAATTATATAGCACTTTTCCACGCAAAGGAATCTAATCTATCCCATAAAATCTGCACAATATCTGTATACTAGAATCATATTATCCATCCATAAATTCCAGTAAGAAGAGACAGCTGTTCAAGAAAACACAGCAATGCTATGGCTAGGGATAGACATTCAAAGAGTCCAAGCCGGAATTCATTTATTCTTTGTAGATTAGTCTAACCTGCCTAGATTAAACCAATTTGCAAGTAAATAGACATTCAATTTGATTCCAGAAATGTAGCCACATGCCTGCAGTGGCTCAGGCTAAAAGCTGGGACGCCCTAAAGCAAGCATCTTTCCCTTCTGCAGCAGCCATAAGGCTGGAGGGAAGCTGACCTGGAGGCATGACCAACCTACCACCACCCCCACCCCCGGCCATCTGCTAAGTATCATTGAGGAGGAATCAGCAGGGCCCCAGCTGGGGTGTGCCTAGAGGGGGAGAGGGGAAGCAGCCCTTGCCAGCCTTGTCCCCGGGGGTGGGGCAGTAATGGGGCATGGCCAGACACTGACCCAGGCAGTGCCTCAGATGAAGGGGACAGAGAGGGGGATTAAACTCCCCTGTTTCCCCTCTTGGGTTGGGGACCCCAGCCAGGGTCTTCCCGGCTTTCCCCCCTACTCACCACTTGTGTGGTGGGGGGCATGGCTGGAGCCTGCTGGCGTGGTCCTACCATCCACCCAGGGCTGAGGCTTGGGTTGGGGCTGCAGCTGCAGCTGCAGCTGTGGGACTGAGTTGGGCCAGCCCATGGGCGCTGATGAGGGTGGGTGTGAAGGAACCAGCCTAGGCTGGACTACAGAGGCCAGGTCCTACCCAGCAGGCTGAAGCTTGGACTGGGGTCACAGGAGCTGTGTGGCCAGATTGTTCCTGGCTTCCTGTGCCACTGGGCTGGGCTGTTATGGAGCTGTAGCCAGCTGGTAAGGGCCATTCATGGCCCAGCCCAGCTCCGCTGGTTCCTTCCCAGCCAGCTGCAGGTCCGTGACAGCCCAGCCCAGCCCAGCCTGGGCATGGGGAGCCGGGATCAATCCAGCCTCATAGTTCCTGTCGCCCCAGCCCAAGCCACAGTCACCCAGAAAGGGCCCGGCCCCTATAGCCCAGTCTGAGCTGACCCCTCCATGCCCACCATCAGCAGTACCAGCAGGCCAGCCCAGCTCAGCCCCAGCCTCAGTCACAGGCAAAGCAGATAGATGGTGTGGCCATGCTAGCCAGCCAGCTCTGGCCATGCCCTGTTGCTGCAGTGGTGAGGGGGGTGTTACCCTGATGAGCTGCTCCACCCAGCCAGGCAGATCCCAGCTGCAGTCCCTGTGGGGAAAGGGGAGGGGGGAATAAACCCCCTCCCTGCCCCCTTGCTTTAGGAGGCCATGCTGTGCTAGTGTCTGGCCATGTCTCTGTTCCTTCTCCAGCTAGGGAGCAGAGGGGTGGGGCAAGCCCGACTGTCTGGAGCAGACAGCCCAACCCAGCCCATGGCTAAAAAGTATACTGGGATGCTGGGGGACTCTGGCTTAACTTAAACCAGGAGCAGGTCTGGAACAGAAATTCTATAAACCAGTTTCACCCAAATCAATTAAGCCTGATACTACATTCAACCAGGTTTATCTTAAACCAGTTTCAGCCATCCTGAAACTAGTTTATGTGAACTGAACTTTTATTGTTACAGGTTTAAACCAGTTTCTGATCACTTAAACAGGTTTATGTGTAACTTTTGTCCCTAGCCTATGTGACTTTAAGATAGAAAGCAAAAGCTCAGTGCCTGTGTCATCATGGAGGATGGCTATTGTTAAGGGTGAGTAGTACCTCTGAGTGCATATTCAGTACTCTCTGTGATTACTTGTTCAAGTGTGAGGCTTAGCACATTCATTTACCCCAGGGTGGGTTCCTAGAGCTCACCATACTTTTATACTTGGTTGCCATCCTTTGGTCCAACTATGATTATTCCATGGGCCTGACAATCAGCCTCCTGTACAGGTTCCTTTTGGGAGCAATGATTTGTAGATGATAAGATGGTTCATAACAGTGTCATTCACACTTACATGTAGGACACAGTAATCAGTGAAGAGGGTCAAAGCAACATGAGTGCTTACTGGTTTACTAGGAAGACAAGGTTCTTTGGGTGAATCTGATATCTTTTATTAGACCAACTTAAATCATTGGAAAACAATTTTTAAGCAAGCTTTCGGGGTCAAAAACCCTTTGTGAAGCTGAGGAAGTTACAGCAGTTGGTGTGCGCTCTTCCTGGATGGAATGAAAAGTAAAGAAGCCCGAAGCAGGGCTGGTGTGTATACAAGACAGGCAGTCAGTGAAGATGTAAACTGAGGAGTCAGTGGGTGAGAGACAGGCTGGGTGGAGGGGAGGAAAGAAGGGGGATGAATAATGGAGAAGTACCTAGGGAGTCAGATGTCAGGCAGGTTATAATGTATCATAAATCCATTGTCTATATTTAGTCCATAATTTTTAGTATCCAGGAGGCTGGTGAAGTGGAGTTCATAGGCTCATCTCTGGGAAGTGTTTTGTAAGTTTCCTTTGATGATCAGGACTGAGAGACTGGGGAGAGCGGTTTTCTTGTGAGAAATGTGCCCCCACAGGTAATTGGGTATTTCTGTCTTTGACAGATTTCCAGTGTGAATTCTGGTGCACAGTTGTTGTTTGGTCTCTCCTACATATTTTCCATCAGGGTATTTGGTACATTGGATGAGATATATTACATTTCTGGAGGTGCAGCTGTAAGATCTGGGAATGCTGATGGCTCTGTTGTGGGCTGTAGTAATGTACTTTTCATTCCATCCAGGAAAAGCACACACCAACTGCTGTAACTTCCTTAGGCTGACAAAGGGTTTTTGAACCCATAAGCTTGCTTAAAAATTGTTTTCCAACTATTTAAGTTGGTCTGATAAAAGATATCAGTTTCACCCAAAAAAACCTTGGCTGCCTATGCCCTTAGACCAACACAGCTACAACCTACACCCCTGTCCTGGTTTACTAGAAGCTTAACAGTTCCCTCCGATTAGGCAGGCCCAATTTATCCCAGGTATCCCTCTGGCTGTGGTTCTGTTTATTTTCTTATAGCCTCCACATCTCCTTTTGTTCATCAGACCTGATTTTTTAACAGTTCCCCAGATCCATTTGTAAGGTTTCCTCTCTGAATAGAATAGCCTCAGCCCTCTCTCAGCTAGGAGGGAGACAAACTTCAACGGCTTTGATACCAGTATTGCCAGGTAGGCACTACTGGTTAAGTGATCTGAATCCATTGATGTTCGTTTCTGTAGTCATAAAAAATTACCTAAGACTGACTTCGCCCTTAGTTTTTCTTTAGTGAACCACACAACAGCAATCAAGCATAGAAAGAGTTATGAATAGGAATTAAAGTATTATAGATATCTCCCATATTCTTCACAAGGAAATTGCTTTGGAGTCTTTTACTATTATTATTTGCGTTATATTTAGCACTTTGCCTGAAGGCGAAAACTGAAATCACAACTTCATTATGCCTAGATCTTAATAATCACTTACTCAGCTACACTCCCTGCCCTGAAGAGCTTCCATTTTAAATAGGCCAGTTAGAATGGATTGTTATTTTTCTTTTATAGTCAGGTCAGGTATAAAGAGATATATCCAAAATTGTTGTCATTTGTTAATATTATTCTTTTCATGAGCCTTTAAATGACCCCTCTGTCCTTCTCTTTGAATTTTGATACTGCTTTAACCATGGAACCACCCTACTGGTTAAAGGAAGAAAACACAGCACAGCACAGCAAGGGATCAGAAATCCTCTTTTCACCAGGGCGCCTCTTGGGCTGAAAAGAAACAATGGTCACAAACTGACAGAGAGCAGATTTAGGCTAGATATCAGGAAAAACTTCTTTACAGTAAGGGTGGCCAAAATTTAGAATGGGCTTCCAAAGGAGGTGGTGCTCTCCCCTACCTTGGGGGTCTTTAAGAGAAGGCTGGATAGGCATCTGGCTGGGGTCTTCTAACCTTGGGATTCTTTTCTGCCTAGGTAGGGGGCTGGACTCAATGATCTGCTGAGGTCTCTTCGGACCCTAGCATCTATGAATCTATGAAACATATACTTCTTTTAATCCAAATGTTTCTTCTAAAAATGACATCCAACTTAAATTTGAATTAAAATAAATAGATAAAAGCTCTTATATACACCATGGAGGTAGGCTCTTGTAAATGTGTCTTTATTTAATGAGAGGGGTTTCCTTAAATTGCAAGTCAGAACATTTGGGTGCATTTTAAATTCCAGGGCATTGTATATTGCAAGAAATACAGTAAGCTTGACTCTCTTATCCTGATGAGTGGGGGCTTTCAGCACTTACTGAAAAGGGTTTATAAATGGATCCTTCTCTTTTATTTTCAGATTGTTTTTTTTAAAAGCACACTTTCAAAGGCAATATGTCCAGCCTTGCAGATAGGATGGAAACCACCCAAAAAGCTTGCATGCACAAACAGATTAGATGTAGGTTTCATATTTCAGTTCCCATACGAATAAAGCTGCAGCTTTCTCCTGAATGTCATGTTTTCAAAACAGATTCAGATTGGTTTTTGCTTCTGTTTTGTTTTGTTATTTATCCTCCTACTGGGGGAGGGGAAAGTCTCCCATGGAAAATCATTGCAGTTTATTCCACCTTTAAGAGAAAAGGCAGGAAGTCTTTCCGCCTGATTCATCATATGCATGAAAAAAAAGAAAATAGATTACCAAAACCTACATCAAATACACTTCCAAAGAAAAGCAGGCTAAATTATGTTGACCTTAAGTCAGTGTAGGAAGAAAGTCTCTAGTTTCTAGTAAGTCAGCTGGTTTGCGTGGCCCATACTTGCCCAAAATGTTACTTCTGGGTTATGCTGTATGCATATGATTACTTGATAACAAGCTGCTTGCTTCCATTGTTACCAACGATAGGCATTTTGGAAACAGCTATGCAAAGTTCTGTTAGATATTCTCTAGATCTTCCTTCTTTGTTGACTATAAAACAAAATTCAAGCTGGAAGAAATATCTAAAAATGCTGAATGTGGCTTTATCTGTGGGCAGAGGTAGCAGGGATGATAAACTGGAACGCTGCAGGTCGATTGTCCCTCACCAAATGAATCTCATATATATTATGATTGCAGACAACATGGAACATAATGTGGTACTTATGAGGACCAGTTACATATCAGAAGACAGAGGTGTAGCCAGGCAACTCTGTGCCCAGGACAGTACAATCAGCAGTGGCTGCGGTCATGGCTATTTTTGTGCACCCTCCCCCCATAAAGGCAGCACCTGGTGTTGTTGCACCGATCTCTGCCTCCCATTCAGTTATACTACTGTCTGAAGACTGCACGTGACCTGAGCTGCAATCCTTACTTAAAAACTAGGCTGATTCCCCAACCCAAGTTTTGCAGGTACAGTTACTCCATTTAAGTGCACTATCTTGGGATGGAAGGAAGAATAAAGTATTGTCATTCAAAAATATAGTAAGATCAGTCCTGTGATATTAGCAGCCACAAAATAGAGTTGTTCCCTTCATTTCAAGGTATGTATAACCACATGCAAGCAAGACCTAGTGAGTGAAGATCATATATTTATTATCTACTCCTGCAGAATATTATCCAAGTCACCCGAGTTTTAATGGGACTGTTCATGAATACAAAGCACTCACTTAAGTATAAATTATGTAGAATCAGATCTTTAATTTGCATATACTTTTAAAATGGTTTGGGGATCTTCCAGAGTGAAAAGTGTTCTATAAAACTAAATGTAAAGATTGAGCATTGTAAATTAAAGTTGTAAGTGGCTGTTGTAGTAACAAACAAAATAATGTTCAGCTTTATTCTCCTGCTTTTATTCCTTAAGTGATGACAGCTCATTTCCGTATTGCCTTTTGCATCAAGTGTAAAATAATCACCAGTCAGCACCATGCATTCAGCTTGTCAGCAGGAGGGCAGGGAATAACACACCAGCCAGAGAAAGCTGCTGTTTTTCTTTCCCAAGACTTTCCTTGACTCAGGAGTGTGACTAAAAACAACAAAAGAAGTCATAGGTGGTAAACAAATATCTAGAAAGAGTTGTGGTGGCAGGCTTATGAGACTCCTGTTGTCTTCATTGAGCCATGGGAAATAGGGCTATAAGGTCAAATGTTTAATTGGTACCAATCACTGTGGCTCCACTGACCTCAATCCAGGTGAACCCATTTACACCATCCAAGGATTGGGCCTTGAATAGTGGCAGGGTGTGAGCGCAGAGCTATGACAGGTTACAAGGACAGACACAAATAAACAAATAATACAGATTTGGGATGTCAGGCTGGAGTTCTGTTAGGCATGAAGCATTCTTAAAGAATCCAGCCTCACTGATAAAAGCTTTGCTAAAAATTGCCCATTTGTCTCTGTGTGCATGATCCTGCTCTAAGAAAAAAAAATGCAAATCACATGTAGGCAACTGTATTAGTGAAAGTTATAAAGCCTTTAATTATACAATAGTTGGGGAGTTACTGCACAGCTAACAGTGTTAAGTGTTCAGTAATGCCCCACAGCTATTTGTAAAAACCCTTCCTGTTAGTGCCAAGTAGCTTACAGGGACAGTAAAACAAGCAGTGAGCTACAAACTAAAAATTAAACTATAGTGGTAATTGCAGGTTCCAGACCTCTGTTGTCTTGTTGTTGTGCTCAGTGAAAGGAGGAGATGAAGAGGCTTTAAGTCTTCTTTGAAGTCCTCAGCCTTTGATGTGATTTGGCTGCCTAAATCATCCCAGGTGTAGGTTAAACCAGTCACAGGATTGCCATAACCTCTTGCTCTACTTCCTAGGAGTACTGATTGCCTTGGCTACTCCTTTTTGCTCTCAGCTGCATGCAACACTCCTGCCCTCTTAGCCAGATGAGCACCAGCTGTTGCATGACTGGTGGCCAATCACAATCACAAGCTATAAAAACCAAGCCTAAAGTATATATTCCAGTCAACTGAGGTTGACATTTCATCCAGAACATGGCAAGTAGGAAAAAAACAGCCTCCACTGATGGCTAGTGAGCTGTGATTACCAACCTGTCCTGTACAGCATAAGAATCTAGCACAGGAGGTTTCTTCCAGGTTGGTTTCTGAAAGGCTGAGGCAGAGAGTGGTAGGCAGTGACTCTGCTTTGTAAATGTTGGTACAGACTTACTGGAGTTGCTGCAGCAGAATGTGAATTGCAGTTCAGAGTACTAAAGAGATAAAAGTTACATTTTTCATGTGATTATCTCCTTTAAAGTGCTCTACAGCTGTGCCATGACACATGTGCATAGCTGCAGAGTGCTTTTAAGTGGCTGATTATAAATTAACCCTTATCAAATGAAGGCACTCCACTTGAGAGCACTTTAGGGAACTTGTGTTCTGTATGGTTAATTTTGTTGTGGGATCCAGGTTGGGATGCTGCAGCTCAGCCCTGTCCCACCCCCAAGACTGTCAGCAGGAAGGGAGTGGGGAGGGGAAGTGAGATCCTGCCTGGGGTTTGCCCTGGCTGAGCTGGAAGAGGTGGGTGGATTGGAGTCCCCCTGCCTCATGCCCTGCCCTCCCCCCAGTTCAGTCGGGGCAAACCTCAACCAGCAGCTTGCTCCCCCTCCCTTTTGGCTGGCAGCCCTGGAACTGGTGGAGGGTGGGGAGAAGGGGTGGCTCCTCAGCTTCAGGCAGGCTCCTTGGACTCCTACAGGCAGACTTAATTTGTACCCCCTTCCCCAACCAAACAGGCAAATGTCTGTTGGGTCGTGGGGGGGGGACACTCTAATTCATGGTGCTTTATATAAAGTGGCATGAGTTACAGCAGGGGCCTGCTTGTCTGTCACCCTTATATGTCAGCCTGGGACAAGCATCACTTTCCTGCTGGAGCACCTGGAGGAGGGGAACCATTGCAAGAGCTGTTGCATCCCTGCAGCTTAATGGCTGTTGCTTCTTTGCTAGAAAGAGTTCTTACACAAGCTTCATTCAAACCCTGAGGAAACAACCAGAGGTTTTGCATTAATTTTTAATGGGGATTTGATTGAGCTTTAAGGCAGGTAGTGTAAGCATTCAAAGCTTTTTACAAAACAATACATGCATGAGTCGGTCTGATTTTTTTCCAATTTCTTGGCAGCCAGGAACATTTCGGAGATGAATTTATCAAGTTCTCAAGTGACTCAGTGCTCTTCCTCCCTGGGCTTTTTAAAACTTTGCTGCACTGGGGATTCAGATCATTGTTTTGATCAAGCAACTTTATCTTTAAGCAGGAAGAAGATTAGAACCCCCTTCCTCCCACTTACATTGAGCTTCTTCCTGTCACAACTCCTGCTCACCCCTTTGGCTCTGGTTGCAGCATTCTTGGGCTGGATGGTGCTGAAAATGACTACACCCTGTCTACAGCAGAGATTTCCCTGTTGCAAATATAGCTGGCAAGATATTTCCTAGTGCAGGTGCATCCTTGGAGTCAGCAATGAGGCACTAGCCCAATATGTTAAAGTACCTTCCCCTGATCCAGTTCCCAATAGTTACTGAATGATTTTCATGGAGATAGGTGGGACACAGATGGGCCATTATTGTGGCTGAGAATGTCCTACCAGCAGCAGCTAAACTCTCTTATTTCAGTGGTTAGTCAGAGGGTGATCAGTCACTAAAGAGGCAATGGGCCCTATTTCAACTCTTTTATTGGTTTCAATAAGAAGTAACCAATTTTTTTTGTTTGGGTCACCATTATTGTTGAGCTACATCAAACCCATTAAAAATCTGGTAGCAGCTGCCTCAAGTTCGAATACCTCTAAAGCTGCTCTTTGACCCCACCTCCCACTTTGATGGGTATAAATCTAGAGGAGAGTGGCTGACCCAACTCCATTACTGAGGATTGGAGCCCAACCAAATCAAATCACACTCAGATATTGGTTTCCTGAAATTCAGCTCTGGGTCATGGTGTCATAGCCACCTCTAGTAATTATTTGTGTTATCTGACAACTGAGACAGAACAATGGGTGACCCCTTCCATCCTCTCCTTGAGAAACTGACTTCTTTCCTGCTACAGGGTTAACAAGCATCTTTGTACTTTGCTGTCAATATGGAGATGAATGTGAGCCCACAGTGATTCATAGGCAATACTGCATTCCATGTTTATTACTGAGAGTGGGTTGGGTTAGGGATTTAAAAAAAACAGCCATGGCTATTCTCAACTGAATGCAATGGCTGAATCCAATGCAATGGCTACTTCTAATCTTATCTATTTAACTGATTTATTCATACACCTGTTCTTAAGTCATTTCTCCAGTTCCTGGCCAGGATTAGAATGGTTCTATAGTGCTAGAGAAGTTAGAGATGTTAGCTGCATTCAGATGCAGCTGTAGCCTGAAAGGTAACTTTTAGGGGGATGCCTAATACTTTGACTAATCCACTGTGGATCATGCTATCAGAACTAGACAGTCACTAAGACTCTTGAGCATATAATTGGGTAAGGGGCATCTTTTCACTTATCTTAGTTTATTCTTTTCACAACTGTAGCTCTGTTCTTACTGGAGATGGATAAGAAAGCCTAGTATGCAAAGACTTTAGTTACCAATTGGTTACTCCTTTCTTGCTATTTCACTGCTCCATACACAAGTTAATTTGTTTAACTAAAGGCATGATATTAAACCAGTTGCGTTAAGCTGGTACAAATTTGGGTATGGATGTAGTTGGAGAAGTTTAAATCCAATTGATATTTGTTTAACTTAGACCTGTCAATGACCATGTATATATTTGTGGGAAGATCAGACCTTATAGACCCAGTTCACATATAGTCAGTATGTTTTAAGCACATGCTCTGGTCATACTTCATGCTTGAACATGTTTCATGACTTGTTGAATGACAACTGGAAAAGTGAAGCAGCCTCTTTATCTCCAGACACACTTTAAGAATAGCCCTATAAACAAGAGCTGCAGGGCATGGGGTTCTTCTCCTCCTTCTCCTTTCCCAGCTCAGTTGAGCAATACTCTGTTTCTGTTGTGGCTGTTTCTTACTCCTCCTGTTTCAGTGGGTTTATCCTTTTCTTCATGTTAAGATGTGCATAGAATGTTGAGGAGACTGTACACCACTGCTAGTGCTATCTCAACGGGTCGTTTTGGGGGCATAACAAACATGAGAAACATAGTTGTATGGGTCACCACCTGATCACATTATGCACTGATCATAGTTTTATTTTGTTGTGAAATCAGCACATTTAACAAGGTCAGATATTTCACAAAATCATAAAAGATAAGTCTTCCCTCGTTTCCTGAATCATGAAGTTTGAGCGCCCATAGTTTAACCTACATAACTGGAAATTCAGACTCTTTTAATCTGCATTTGGTATCTGATTCCCAATTCCTTTTCTGTTCCAAATTTAGTTCAATTTATGTGGTAAAATTATACACGGAATCATTTGGCTGCACCTAGTGAGAAGGATAGAGGCCTTGCAGGTAAAGGCATTAGGAAAGAATCTTGACATTGATTACAGCGGAGGGACAGTTTACTGCTGAGTGTATATGGCTAGGGACAGACATTCAAAAAGCCTGAGCCTGAATTGATTCAATTTTTGCAGGTTAGTCTAACCTGGCTAGGCTGAACTGGTTTGTAACTGCACAGGTATCCCCTCTGGACTGAGAAAATGCTAGCACATGCCTGCAGTGGCTCATGCTGAGCTGCAGGAGATAGTGACGTGATACTCTGAGGGTTCTGCCCACCCCTCCCCCCACTGTTAATAACAGAGCATTGAGTTACACAGTGGGCAGTTACACAGGGCATTGTTAGCATTTATCACCCCATCAGCAAAATGACAGCCTCTCTCATTAGTTCAAGCTCTTCTTAAACAACTTCTTCCAAGGAAGAAGCAGAGGGACATTACCATCTACCTGTTGATTAGCTCCAAAAAGCCCTAGGTCAACACTGTTTTGTCTGCCTTTGTCCTGTCTCCCACAGCATGGACTATAGCCAGTATGTGATATGCTAGCTAATGCTAAGAGGTCTTTGTGTAAGGCAGAAGGGAGGAGAAAGCCAAGCAGACTCCACTGTACCTGCAGTCTCTGCTGGAGCTGCAGCCAGGGAGCAGAGGGGAGAGGCCAGCCCTGCTGGGCTGGAGCAGAGGGCAGAGCCCTACCCTGAGTTGCAAAGCATCTTGGATGCTGGACAACTCTGATTTAACTTAAACCAGGTAGGGGTCTGGGACAGACATTGCATAAACCAGTTTGAGCCAAATCAGTTAAGTCTGACACTATATTCAACCAGGTTTATCTCAAACTGGTTTCAGTCATATTCAAACTGGTTTATGTGCACTGAACATCTGTTCTGTTACAGGTTTAAACCAGTATCTGATCACTTAAACTGGTGTATGTGTAATATCTGTCCCTAGTCTATGAGGCAGTAGAACTGACTTAGGCAAACGGCTAAAATATCAAGATATCAGTGACAAGAGGGAGTGGGAGAGTTGTCATGGAGAATTGGGGACTTGTGTTTCTTCTTTAGACAGACAAGGAAGAGAAGATGAGAATAGCTGCGGCAGTCATGGAAGAGACCAGGCAAACTTCAGAGAGAACAAAGATGTTTGTACACAGAAAATTTATGATGTATCCTTTGAGTGGGTACCTGACGGATGGTTGAGATTGAAGACAGAACTCATGGAAATGAAGATGCAAAGATCAGAGGTACAGCTAAAGACAATGGTGGAGTTCAAACAGAAATTCAAGGACGTGATGGAGGAAAAGGGAGACAAGGTTTCATGGACAACTCAAGACTTGCCAAAAAAGGGGATATGGAGGGCAAATTCCTAGACAAAGTTGGCAACCGTGGGAGAACAAGACCGGGAGGATGAAGCAGAGGAATAGACCAGGAGAGTCCAGATATTGGAGAAGAGAGAGAGTTAAGAGACATGTTTGCTTCATTGGAGGAGAAAAAGGCTGAAACAGAAGATAAGGTAGCAAGGAAGAGAAGAACAGCTAAGCCACAACAAAAGCAGAAGAAACAATGAAGACAGTCAGAGACGAGAGCCAAATGATAAATCAGCACAACAAATAGAAGACTGTGAGAGACACCAGAAGACAAGGCAATTGTAACAGGGAGTCAGAGTCTCCTGTTACTTTAAGGGGAGAGCACAGCAGGCCAAGCTTGCTGTGTGACAACTGGAAAAGTGGGGCTGGCAGTTGGGCAAAGGCTAGCTGCTAGAAAGCAAGCAGACCAGAGATAACAGGGATAGGAGCTACCCCTGGGGAGTGACTATCCTGGAACTAGCTGCATTGCAGGAAGCAGCCAAAGGGCAGACCTCCAGGCAGCAAGCAGCAGGATTAAGCTGCAGCACAGGAAGGCAGGCTGGCCATTAAGCCAAAATGGCTGAGGCTTTGGGCACATAAGCCTAGCACCTGAGATGAAGCAGTTAGTCTGGCCCTGAATGCTGCATGGAGAGGAGCTCCTGAGGGAGACAGCTTCAGGAGACAGACTGGCAGGCACCTGAGCTGTCTCACAGAACTGGAAGGAGAGAGTTACGGGGCACTTGTGACATGCAGTGAGGCAATGACCCAGAGTGGGGTGCATTGCAGTAGTGAAGCAGGTTGATTTTATTTATGTTGTGATTATATATGGGACTGGAGGACTGGACAGTGGCTACAAGGGAGGAAGAAGGCACAGAGGGGGTGCCTGTGGGGCACTCCATCATCTAGCCTAGCCTGTGGTCAGGGACCCAGAGGCCTGAGGACTGGAGTGGAGATAAGCCATAGCTGAGAGGATTGAGGCCTGTGTAGGAGAGCTGGAACCCAGGAGGCACTGCAGCCAAGACAGGACCAGGGGCCCAGAGCTCAGGGCACATGAGTGCAGGACAGTGGACCTGGGCTGAGGGGCACAGCCAGAATAAAAGGGCTAAGGCTGGGAAGTCTACAGCCTGTACAAAGGTTCAAGGCCTCAGGGAGCAAGGGCTGTTCTGGGGCCAGGGAACCCCCTCCAAATTAATATGGAGCAACACCTTAAAGGCATGGGCATGGATATAAGGAAAAACAGAGGCCACAAATACAGCTTATAAAATGACTGGTGCCTTGAGGCACTGATAGGGCCAAGAGAGCTACAATTTAGTGCCTAAGGGTTGAGACTGAGGAACTAAGCCTCAGTTTTGGACACTGAGGAAGCCTCACTATACAGGATAAGATACATCAAGGTGATATAAAAATCGTGGTTCGTTTCTCGGGAGGTGGAAAAAGACCTTCACAGACACACTCTATTAGCAACACAAAAGGTATATATTTGCAAATAGGGTCAGAGAGAGAGACAAAAGATCAATCACTCTGCCCCCGAGCACAATCATTAGCAGGCTTTTATCCCCCCTCTCCTGACCACGTGTGTAGAAGGAGGAATTTTTACAACTCATTTCCGGTTCATACAAACATATATGTAAACATGTCGCTTCATACGTCCCATGTGCATTATAATTAACTACTTAAGTATGCGGGGCGGGTAGGCTTAATATGCATTAGGCTATCACGCGTGCGTGGATGGAACCCAAGGTTACTCAAGGTTCAACCTGAAGGCAAAAATGGCATTTGCTCTTATCTTAGCCTTAGGAATGTGGGGTCATGAAAGAAAGTGTGATTTAGTGTAACAAAGAGATAGTAAATTTGCAGGACAGAGAGGGAGTGATACCTTAGTACAATGGGCTTTTGGTGGTTTTTCCCATCAATTTCCAACCCCCCCCTTCCCTCTCCCATTAAGGAGACAAGGAGGGGTAGCAGCTGTGTTTTTTTTTTTTTTTCCCTAAATCTGCTATTGATAATGCATTTTTAATAATATTTCTAACAATATCCCCCCTCGAGATGCTTTCTGATCTTTACTTCATTCGGGCATATCAAGATAATTACGAGGAATTTTTCTGAGGACCATGACCTTTGCAGCAGTCTGTGCTTTTAGAGGGACTGCTGCAACCTGCATTCCTTCCACTGTGGTGGTTATCAATCTAGTGAGACAAGGAATAAGGCAAGGGATAAAAATCAAACCAGTTAGAGCACACAAAAGCACAAACCCTACCTTTTTCCACCAGGGTCCTCCAAATAATTGAAACCACCAGTCCTTATTCCATGTGGTTTCCCACGTTTGTATTGGTACATGGGCTATTTTTCTAATCTCTTTGGCAATCTTTAAGACTGCTTTCCCGTTGTCATCTATTTGGAGGCAACAGTTAGAAAGGTTGAGCTTTTCGCAGACTCCCCTTCCTCTGCAAGTAAATAGTCTAAGGCCATCCGATTTTGGTATATGGCTGCTCTCATCTGAGAACTTTGTCGGGCCAATAACTCGAGAGCAGTGGCGGTCTGGTTAGTAATTACTTCCAAGACTGCCTGCAACCGGATGATTCTATTCAGCATATATATTGGTGTCCGGTATCCCCAACTCCCATCATTAGCCCATGTAGCTGGTCCATAATACTCAATAATCCTCTGAGGGGGCCACTCATCCTTCTTCCACTTTTGGGAGCTACCCTGTGTCAAACTTACATCAATACTTCTCTTGGCCCTTTTCCAATCATCATACAAAGAGACTCCTAGCTTATTTCCAACCTCAGACGGTAACAAAAAGAAAGCTGGTACAATTACTCCCATATAGCAAGTTCCCGTCCACCCCTGTGGTAGTATTGTATAGGCCCGTCGTCCGCAAATCCAATAGTATCCTCTTAAGGCCCTATTTTCTCTATTGGTGGCATTTGGAGGGGCCCAACCATAGGGCATCTCGGGAAACCCCAAGCCTCCTTCTGGACCCAAAGGACCAGCAACTGCGTGGCCTCCTTTCATGGAACATTCCCATAGCCCATCCTGGTTCTTGTCTGTACAATCTGTCCGATCATCACTTTGATTTGTGGCACTCCAATATTTATTAAACCACACAATTGTTCCATTGGGATGCTGCCACATTAGCCGATTATACCCTGGGCTATTAGGATAATAAAGCCGTTCTAATCTTGTAAGGTTCATCCACCTTACTTTTAAAGTCCATATGCAACGGCTGTGTCCCAACCTTTTTCCTGTACCATTATTACTGATGCAATACTCTCCTAACGCCACTTGGGAAAGTTCCCAACTGTGGTTCTCATCCCATTTTTGACTAGTACTTTTAACATCTGCCTTACTACTTACTAGCCATTTCGGGGCCAAAGGAAAAGCCCTCCCAGGCCACTGGCCTCTGGCCTCCCGAAGCCCCCCACAGGCCCAGCAGTTGGTAAGATTAAAAGTACCTGCAATTCTTTCCATCATATCAACATACAAATTTGTCCCTGGGGGAGCAATTTGGGAAAGCGAGGGTGTGAGCCAGCGGTTAAGGCTGCTCAATTCTGCTTCTTTCATTATGCAGATAACAACAAGGCACATTAAGATTCCCACCATATTTTCCCTTTTACTTCCTTGTCTAATTTTCTGAGCTTTGATTAAGCCGTCTCAGGCGCACTTGGAGATCACCAGTAGGTTCACAGCTCCACTTGCTGGCTTCTTGTTCCAAAGACGACTCAGCTTCCGGAGTGAGTTCGTCTTGGGAGTTGTTGTCCTCTGACGCTTGTGGATGTCGTTTCACACGGGTATGGTGTATCCAACGATCATGGCCAGTAATCTTTACAGCGGTGTGGGTTGTTAGAAGTACCTGGAAAGGGCCACTCCACCTCTTAGTCAAAGGCTCCTTTTTCCACCGCTGCACCAAGACCCAGTCTCCCGGGGAGAAGTCATGTACCGGTACGTCTAAAGGCAGACGCTGAAAGGAGGCTGCATACCTGTGAAGAGAAAACAAGACAGACTGCAAGGCAATAACATATGTATGAAGTTCACTATTACCTAATTCAAAAGTTACATTCTCTCGCATCCCAGGAGGTAAGACTCGAGGCGGCTTGCCAAACATAATTTCATATGGGGTCAATTTGAGGCCCCGTCGGGGAGTGTTTCGAATGCAAGTAAGAGCTAGCGGCAATGCTTGAGGCCACTTAAGGCGTGTTTCAATACAGATTTTGGTGAGCAAAGTCTTTAAAGTTCTATTCATGCGTTCCACTTGTCCTGAACTCTGTGGTCTCCATGGTGTGTGTAGTTTCCAAGTAACCTTGAGAGCTTGTGCGACTTCTTGAACCACTCTTCCCACAAAGTGTTGTCCTTGATCCGACTCGATGGACTCAGGCAGGGAATACCGGGGAATGATCTCCTGTAACAAATACTTCACTACTGCAGCTGCAGTGGCAGTCCTGGTGGGCCAAGCCTCGACCCAACCAGAGAGCTGGTCTACCATGACAAGTAAAAACCCGTGATGTTCGGATCGTGGGAGCTCGGCAAAATCAATCTGCCATGCCTGTCCAGGGTACGCTGCCCAGGGTCTACCTCCCATTGGCACAGGGGGTTTCCTTCGAGGGTTTACTTTCTGGCATGTAATGCACCTGGTAGCAATGCGCTGAGCTTCTACATATAGCCCTGGGGCTACTGCTTGGTGGATCATTAGATCACCCATTGCCAAACCTCCCATATGGGTTCTTGCATGGAGCTGTTGCAGCACCTCCCGAAGCAATGGCCTGGGTATCATGACTTTCCCTCCTGGTACTATCCACCACCCCTGGGAGTTCTTTTCTGCACAAGCTTTCTGTGCAAATTTATCTTCTTCAGGGGAATACTGTGGGACTAAATCCTGAACGTATGGCCATATGGCATGGGACATGGCCTGCTTGGATACCTCTTCCGCTTCTCCCCCAATAAATGCAGCTTCCTTTGCTGCTGCATCAGCCTTTGCATTTCCAAGCTTATGCTTTTTCTCAGCAGCCTTCCCATGGGCCCGCACATGAATGACTGCTACCTCTTTAGGCTGGTGGAGTGCCTCTAGTAGTTTGATAATCTGGGGGCCATTAGCAATCTTATTCCCAGAGGCAGTAATGAAACCCCTTTCTTTCCACAATAGTCCGTGCGCATGGACTGTAGAAAAAGCATAGCGAGAGTCAGTGTATATATTAACTCGCTGGTCTGTCCCCAGCTGTAATGCTCGGGTGAGCGCAGTGAGTTCCGCGGCCTGTGCCGACCATGAGCTCGGCAATGACTCCCTCCATACTACCTTATCCAAGGTTACCACTGCACATCCTGTTCGTCTTTTTCCATCGATGACAGAGCTGGAGCCGTCCACAAAGTATTCAACATCTGGGTCTTCAATTGGGTCCTCAGCAAGATCAGGTCGCACCTGCGTGGTCTGATTCAGGACCTCAAGGCAGTCATGCGTCGGTTGCCCTGGCTCTGGCAGCAAGGTTGCAGGGTTTAAGGCTGTAGTATGTTTGAAAGTAAGTCCTGGATTAGAGAGCAAAAATATCTCATACCGTGATTGTCTGGAGGGGTTAAGAAATTTCCCTCCCTCAGTCCCTAGGATCTGGGGAACTCCATGAGGAGTGAGTATTTCCATATCCGCACCCATGACTATCTTCTGGGCTTCTTCAACAACCACTGCTGTGGCTGCCACAGCCCGAAGACAGGCTGGCCACCCGAGTGCAACTGGATCTAGAACCTTTGAATAATATCCCACGGGTCTCCAGGTCGGGCCCGATGGCTGTGTCAGCACCCCTGATGCAACCCCTCGATTCTCATGAACATACAGTCGATATGGCTTTTTACTGTTTGGGATGGCTAAGGCTGGGGGCTGGGTTAATGCTGCCTTCAGCAGATCAAAAGCATGCTGCATTTCTTTATTCCATTTCCATTTAGTGAGACTCTCCTTAGTCAGGGATTCATACAGTGGTCTAGCCTTCCCACCATAATCTGGTATCCATAGTCGACAGAACCCAGTTAGCCCTAGGAATGCTCGCAGCTCCTTGGGTGACTTAGGTGGGGTTAGACCTTGGATTGCCTGTATGCGATCTGCACTCAGGGCTCTGACTCCTTTTGAGAGCTTATATCCCAAAAATGTGACTTCAGGCTGACATATTTGGGCTTTTTCTCTAGAGACTTTATATCCTTTTTTTCCCAGAGTGTTTAGGAGTGACCTGGTGGCTTCCTCGCAGAGCTGCAAGTTTGGGCTTGCAACTAGCAGGTCCACATACTGGAGGAGAGTCACTGCGGGGTGTGATCCCTTCCATTCCCCCAAGTCCTTCTGAAGGGCAAGTCCGAAAATATGGGGGGCTGCTATAAATCCTTGTGGAAGAACTGTCCACATGAGTTGGGCTTTATGGAAAGTATCTGGATCCTCCCATTCAAAAGCAAACAATTTTTGACTCTCTTGGTGAAGAGGAATAGAGAAGAAAGCATCTTTCAAATCTAGCACTGAAAATATTTCAGCTTCCCCCGGTACTTGTGTCAAAATCGTGTGAGGGTTCGGGACTACAGGATGGTCTGAAAGGACCCTCTTATTTACTGCCCGTAAGTCTTGGACCAGTCTGTATGAGACCCCATCTGCCTTTGGCACTCCAAGAATGGGGGTGTTATAGGGTGAAGACCCTTCCACTAGCCATCCGTACCTCTTGTATTTCTCTATTAACGGCTTGAGTCCAGCTCTGGCCGCTCGGCTGAGTGGGTACTGCTTTACCCGAACGGGCCCCTCCCCATCCTTGAGTAAGATCCTTACCGGGGAGACGAACTTAGCTCGCGCAGGGGTTCCATCAGCCCATACCGAGGGGTCTACTCCGGTCATGTGATCTTCTGGACTTACTGCAGGGCGTCGGTCCTCCAGGAGAGCCATCTGATAGTTCGAGCTCTGCTTGACAGGTAGCTGGACCACCATCTGATCATCTCTGAAAAAGATTTCAGCTTGCAATTTTGTGAGTAAGTCCCGCCAAAGGAGTGCAACCGGGCAACTTGGAGAATACACAAAGGAGTGCTCGAGCAAATGGTCTCCCACCTTGGTGAGGAGTGGTTTACAAACAGGGAGTCGAGTTTGCATTCCCTCAATCCCTTCTACAAGTACATGCTGTTCACTAGTTCCTGCACAGGGGGGTTTTTCTGGAATCATTGAAAATGTAGCCCCAGTATCCACCAAGGCTTCAAAGTTTTTGCCACCAACCCTAATAGTTACCATGGGATCTTCTCGGGCTCCAACCCGAAGGGTAGTGGTCTTAGATCCCTGTCCCCTTCATTCTGAATCCTCACCCTTGTCTTCTGCCCGCATGAGGTGACCTCTCGGTTCCCCCTCTCTCTTCTCCTTCAACTTCGGGCATTCTCTCTTCCAGTGTCCTTTCTCCTTGCAATAAGCACAAACATCTGCTCCCACTCTTTCTCCCTTCCTCTTCTGTATCCCAGCCTTTCCAGGGTTCCCTCCAGTTATAGCAGCTGCTAGTGCTGCCATCTGTCGCTGAGCCTTTTTATCCTCCTTGCGCTCCTGCACTTGCTCACGATTCCCATACACCTTATATGCAATTTCCACCAGCTCTGAAATCGGTTTCCCAGCACCTCCCTCAGTTTTCTGTAACTTCTTACGGATATCAGCAGCAGATTGACCAATAAACATAAGATTTACCATGCGCTGGTTATCTGGGGCTTCTGGATCCAGATCCGAAAACCTGCGAAACGCCTCATACAGCCTCCCAAGGAAAGCTGAGGGATCCTCCTCTCTTCCCTGTCTCACTTCATACAACTTAGACAGATTGGTAATCCGAGGCACTGCCTTTCCCATTGCTTCCACTATAATTCCCAAATACCATGCACTCAGCTCTCTGCCCTCTGCAGTATGATTGTCCCATCTCGGCTCTTCTACCGGGTAGGTATCACGCAGAGTACGACCAGCAGCACCCTCTGACTCAACTCTGGCTGCCGCAATATGCTCTGCTGTACCTAACACTAATCTCCTCTCCTCCGGGGTTAGGAGGGTCTGGAGCATCATCTGGACATCAGCCCAAGTGGGTCGATGAGTCTGCCCAATAGATCGAAACAAATCCCTCATCTTTTCAGGGTCTTCACGAAAAGAGGGGCTCTGATTTTTCCAGTTAAATAAATCTGAAGTGCTAAATGGGGTGTAGACAAAAGTTGCAGTGCCTCCTTCCCCAATAACCTCTCGCATCGGACAGTTCAACACCGGCTGTGACTCTACAGGCTTGCGCAAATAATAACCCTTATTTCCTGATTCAGATGAGGCACTTGGCTGAGGCTCACGCTCTAACTCATTAGGTATGCATTGGTACGTCGGTGGTGGTCTCTCTGAGGGAGGGGGCGGTGGTGCAGAAGGACTGGATGCCGAGGAGGCGTCTGACTCATCTTCGCTACCCGACAGGGCAACCGGCGCACGGGTCCGGTACTCAGCCAATTCAGAATTCCCCCCCTCATTAGACTCAGGAAGTACAGGCAGCCCCCCCCGAGCCTTTTTCTTAACAAGCATCACATGAGACTTCGCTAAGTAATTCTTAATCCAAGGTGGCTGATTTTGAACCACCCACAACCAACAATCAATATAAGGAAACTGATTCCAATACCCATTTTGCATAACAATTTCATGGATAGCTATCACTTCTTTTAGCACAAAGGATCCTTTCGGGGTCCAGTGGACCCCAAATGTTGGCCACTCGAGTTGACAAAACTTAGTTAAATCACCTTTTTTCATTTTTATTCCATAATCGGCCGGCCTTGCAAATTTATTAAAATGACGTAATAAGACTTTTAGAGGGGTATCAATATTGTTTTCTACACGAGAGCTATTCGTACCCATTTGCCCACAAAAATGCGCCCAATGCACACCAAATACCAAAAAGATCTCAACAACAGATGATTTACAATGAGAGCTAAGCCTAGAATTTCTCAGCAAACTTACACATCCTTTGTTTTAGATCCGTACACCAGATTGGGCAAAGGGAATTCGTATACTCACTCAGATACCCCAGAGATCTCGATCCAAATTCCAAAGTGTGTCTGCCTCTCCAGAAACTCAGAATTTACATAGGATACTTCCTTTAACTTCCCGGATATTTGGACTTAAACCTCAAATACCAGGGTGAGTCCAAAGTCGGCTCGGTGTGCACAAATCCCTGGTACCGGAGGTGCTCCGTCACTGAATTCCGGGGTAGTCCTCGAGAAGCCCCACGTTGGGCACCAATTTTGATATAAAAATCGTGGTTCGTTTCTCGGGAGGTGGAAAAAGACCTTCACAGACACACTCTATTAGCAACACAAAAGGTATATATTTGCAAATAGGGTCAGAGAGAGAGACAAAAGATCAATCACTCTGCCCCCGAGCACAATCATTAGCAGGCTTTTATCCCCCCTCTCCTGACCACGTGTGTAGAAGGAGGAATTTTTACAACTCATTTCCGGTTCATACAAACATATATGTAAACATGTCGCTTCATACGTCCCATGTGCATTATAATTAACTACTTAAGTATGCGGGGCGGGTAGGCTTAATATGCATTAGGCTATCACGCGTGCGTGGATGGAACCCAAGGTTACTCAAGGTTCAACCTGAAGGCAAAAATGGCATTTGCTCTTATCTTAGCCTTAGGAATGTGGGGTCATGAAAGAAAGTGTGATTTAGTGTAACAAAGAGATAGTAAATTTGCAGGACAGAGAGGGAGTGATACCTTAGTACAATGGGCTTTTGGTGGTTTTTCCCATCAATTTCCAACCCCCCCCTTCCCTCTCCCATTAAGGAGACAAGGAGGGGTAGCAGCTGTGTTTTTTTTTTTTTTCCCTAAATCTGCTATTGATAATGCATTTTTAATAATATTTCTAACAAAGGTGTGGCAGAAGAGGTAAAAAGGGAGGGTATCCCAAAGAGCCAGAGTTGGGTAGGAGTCAGGGAGAAGTTGCTTGCCCACAAGGGGGTGTCACACCTACCCCGGGGTCAGATCCTGGTACAGTGATCTGCAGACAAAAGGAAGAAAGGAAGGAAAAGGGACTAAGATTCATACCAGCATCAGGAAGACACAGGTCTTTATGCCTGGGGACTCCTTGTTAAACAGCATTGACAAGCCTGTCACCAGAGCAGATCAAGAGAATAGAAGGGCAAGTTATCTGCTTGCATGTGGATGTGAGGCTGAAAAGGATATGTTATAGACTAGAAAGAATCTGCCAATCACCCTTTATGTTGGAATAAAAGATGCTGGCAGATTCCTGGTGGAATGGGTGAAGCTAGGAAAGATGTTAAAAAAAAAAAAAAGGGGGGAGACCCAGACAATCTTCTGGTCACTAGAAAAAAAGGGCAAAAACATGACAAAATAATGAATCATAGAAAAAAAGGGCAGGAAGGACTCTTAGGAGGTCAGCAGATGAATAAAAAATTGGTGTCATAAGGAAAGTTCTGTGATGACTCATCAGAAGCACTGATGGAAAAAGGGCTCTTCCCAATGGATAGATACCATTTGTCATGCCGGCCCATGGGCAGCCAGTTATGTGGTCACCTTAGAGTCCAGAGAAGCCAGGAAGTCATAAGCCAGGAGACCTGTCTGGGGAACCAAAATGGAGATCCAGAGGATCAGGCAAAACACAAGATCAGGAAGCTAACTGGATCAGGTATCAGGGGCTAGGGACAGATATTCAAAAAGCCAGAGCCTGAATTGACTCAACCTTTGCACGTTAGTCTAACCTGCTTAGTTTGAATTAGTTTATAACAGCGCACACATGCAGGCACATGCCTGCAGTTGCTCAGGCCAGGAGCCAGGGGTGCTAGAGCATACCCTCTGCTTCAGGGAAGCTGTGTTGGGGGGGTGCGGCCAGTCTGGGCTGAACTGGCCAGAAAGGGGTTTAATTCCTCCCTCCCCGCTCCACTGGCAGGGACAGGAGCTGGATCTGCCAGGCGCTCCCCTCTTGCTGCTGCAGCAGCAGACCAGCATGGCCCCTGAGGCGCCTCTGTAAGGCGCACCAGCATTTGCGCTGGTGTTTGCACAAGGCAAGTGTGCAGAAGAAACCAGGTCGGAGACTTAACCAGGGGATAAAGGAGGACACTTTGCTCTACAATAATGGTGAGTACACAGTGGACTGCCAGGGCCCTGGCCTAGATAGCGCTTTCTGCCTAAGGCTCCTCTGCAGCCTCCACGCAGACGGAGCCCATGTGGGGGCTGGAGCCACTCTCCCCCCCTGTCTGTGGGGGCTGCCTGGAAGGGCCTCGGTGGCCTGGGGTGGGGGGCAGCAGGAGTTCCCTCGCCTGTCCCACATGTGCCCTCCTTCGGGCCTTGGAGGAGCAGGTGGGGGAGCTCCAGGCTGAGGTCAGCAGGCTGCAGGGGATTAGAGCAGCTGAGGATGAAATTGATGGATACTTTCATTCTCTGCAGAGACAAAAACCTAGAGGAGAAGCCACCCGGGAAGCACCCACTGCAGAAGTATGGCAGATGGTCACCTTGAGCCAGGACTATTCATGCTATCTCAGTGGCAGCTCTCCAGGTACAGTTGGGGAATAGGCATGAGGCTCTGGCAGCCATGGAGGAGGAGGTAGGAGAGGATGCCTCCAAGGGAGCTGAGGCCACTCTAAGCACAGCACAGGCCAAGAACTACCGGAACACCAGGAGGAAGACACGCTGAGCCCTTGTCATTGGCAATTCCATTCTGAGATGAACAGAGGGGCCCATCTGACACTCTGACCCCAAGACATGTGAGGCTGTTGCCTGCCTGGAGCTCGGATTCAGGATGTCACAGAGATGATCCCAGACCTCATCCAATCCTCTGATCATTACCCCATGGTCCTCATCCATGTGGGAATGAATGACACAGCCAGGGGCAACCTGGATCACATCATGAGTGACTACAAGGCTCTAGGGGTAAAGCTCAAGGAAACAGGGGCACAGGTGTTTTTTTTCTTCTATCTTTTCAGTGCGTAGACGTGGATGGCACCATGAGACATGCATCGGCGAGGTTAACCAGTGGCTTCATCCAGTGTTACCAGGCAGGCTTTGGGTTCTTGGACCATGACCCACCTTTCTGCACAGAGGACATACTCAGGCAAGACAGGCTTCATCTCTCCCCAAAAGGTAAGCGTGTTTTTTCTTCCGGGCTGGCTGATCTCATACAATGAGCTTTAAACTAGGTTCGCCAGGGGACGGGAACACAGAGGAATATGAGGACACTTCACCATCAAGCCAAGTGACATGCATAGGTAGTACCCAGGTAGGTGTTGGCAGCCAGGGCAGCCTTAAGAACAAGGGGGTGGCATGTGCACCTACAGGAGGCTTCAAATTTCTCTACACAAATGCTCAAAGCATGGGGAATAAACGGGAGGAACTCGCCTTCCTGCTAGCTAGCAAAAACCCAGACCTAATGGGGCTCACAGAAACCTGGTGAGATTCTACCCACGACTGGGCAGTGGACATCCATGGGTATAGGCTGTACAGGCAAGACAGAGCAGGAAACTGAGGGGGTGCTATATATCAAAGTGCAATACACGTCCTCAATGATCAAGATGGGGTCAGAGGAGGGGCAAAATGAGGCGCTCTGGGTAAGAATGCAAGGGTTCGTGCAGAAAGGGATTTGCTGGTGGGCGTCTATTACAAACCGCCTCACCAGGGGATGAGCTGGACCTGGAATTCTCAGGTCAGCTCATAGAGGCTGTGAAGTCAAAGGGATATGGTGGTCATGGGTGACCTAAACTACCCAGACATCTGCTGGGAGGAGCAGTCAGCCAGGTTCAACTGCTTATGTAGGTTCCTAGCTGGAATACAGAACCTCCATCTATCCCAGGAGGTTCATAATCCCACCAAGGGAAATGCCTTGCTGGACTTGGTCCTTGCCACAGGCAATGACCTGGTGAGGGATCTGTGGGTACTCAACCACCTGAGCAACAGTGACCATTGCCCGCTGGAATTTATTATCCGGCGCAGGGTGGTGAAAGCTAGCAGCAAAGCAGAGGTCCTCAACTTCAGGAGGGCTGACTTCTGTAAACTAAGAAGTTTAGTAGGAGAGGCACTGGGGTCTCAGAGCTTCAATGAGATGGGAGTCCAAGATGTGTGGTTGTTCCTCAAGGAGACAATCCTCTGAGCTCAAAGAGAGTCGGTCCCATTGTGCACCAAGGGGGACAGGAGTGCTAAGAAGTCCCCATGGCTCAGCAAAGGCATCCAGGGATGCCTGAGGGTAAAAAAGGAGGCATACAAACAGTGGAAGCGAGGGGCTATCATGAAGGAGGATTGCACCTCCATTGCTCAGGACTACAGGGAGGCAGTTAGGAAGGCCAAGGCTGAAATGGAGCTAGGGCTACCAACCAGAATTATGGATAATGTAGCAGGCTTGCCTTTTAGAGCTTGGGTTGAGTCCCAGGCTTGAAATCTTGCTGTTTTGATTGGTGGAGCTCATCCCCCAATCAGGAGGCAGCCCTTTCCTAAGGGGAGGGGGAGAGGAGTTTCCCACCCCATGGACCTGATTGAAGACTGCAATACTCAGGTCCAGAAGACTTTAGAGGCGGAGCCCTGGACAGTATAAAAGGAGCTTGGTGCCCAGCATGAGGGGAGCACATCCGGGAGAGAGAAGAGCAGGACTTAGAAGAGCTGAGGAGAGCTGCAAAGCAGTAGCACCCCTGAAGATTTCCATCAGTGGGGAATGGAAGATGGCTCTAGCAGCTAGGCTCTCGCTATGCAGCATGACACATGGCATACAGACCTTAGGAGCTGCATGAGGCGGCTCAGGTCTGCAACCTCTGGTGTGTGGTCAGAGACACAGTGCACAGAGTAGGACCTTTGGAGCACTTGGGAGGCTCAGGTCCTCAACCCCCAGAACAAGGCTGGGAGCTCGGTGCAGGAGGCACTGCGCGGAGGGTCCAGGAGCAGACCAAGCCTAGTGCTCCATGAGGCAGCCCAGGTCTCCTACCCATACCAAAAGGTTGAGTCCAGAGAGCCCAACAGTGATTGAGCTACTGAGCCAGCTGACAGGGCCAAGTCAGAGGCCCCAGAATCCCTGCATAGTGAAGCCCTGTTCCAGGGGACAGCGACCCCCCACTAAAGCCCACTGCAGGTGAGAGAGCAGCCTGGGCCAAAGGATGAGGACAACCCGCCATGCCTGGGAGCCTTGAGTTGCAGAGAAGTGGATTCCCACAAGGGAGGGGAGTCCTCCCCAGTTACTTAAGGGCTCCTGAAAGAGGAGGTCCCACTGAGAGGGGCACCCCAAAAGTTACCAGTTTCTTTGTAGAGCTTGGGAAAAGCCCAATGACATTATGGTTTCCTCTCAGGATTAAGTTTATCTTTGGGGTTTATCTGTTTCAGATCAGATACTTACCTGTATCTGGAACACTGATATAAGGTTTTATGTCATTTACCCAGAGGGTATTGTTTATGTTACTGGTTTAGATATCTTATAAATATATATATACATTGTACGTATGTTTATATCCACGTTCCTTTCCCTTGTGATAAGTTAATGTAAATAAATTTGTATATAGTTAAGTCCCCTGACTGTCCTGGCCTGGTTCTATAGAGACGGAGGGAAACTGAGCGGTCTGCAGTTCCCACCCCACAGCACACCTGCCAGCTAACAGTCCCCTTCAACTGGAGAAGGGGATTATATACTCAAGTTAGCTGGGCTAAAATAATAAAAAGTCCTTTTTCAAATGCATAGGAAGTAAGAAGGCACCAGGTAACGTGGGACCCCTACAGGATGGGCTTGGCAATCTAGTGATTGCAGCAAACCAAAAAGCTGAGCCCTTTAATGAATTCTTTGCCTCCATATTCCTGAACAGGGACCAGGACATTTCCCCCACTAGAATTGTGGACAGACCCAGGGGAGGCACTGTCATGCCTAGGGTCAGGGATGACCTATTTAGGGAACTTTTGAAGGGGCTGGACGTGTTTAAATCAGTAGGTCCAGATGCTTTTCACCCAAGGGTGCTGAGGGAATTGGTGGGGGTGATAGCGGGGCCCCTGGCACAGCTCATGAGCACTTGTGGAGCACTGGCCAGGTACCAGAGAATTGGAAAAGGGCCAATGTGGCCCCCATTTACAAAAAGGGGAGAAAGGAGGACCCTGTCAATTATAGGCCAGTCAGTCTTACCTCAGTCCTTTGAAAGACCTTTGAGAAAATTATCAAGGAGCACATCTGCAAGGGTCCAGCAGGGAAGGTAATGCTCAGGGGCAACCAACATGAGTTCATTGAGGACAGGTCCTGCCTGACTAACCTGGTTTCTTTTTATGATCAGGTCACAAAGTCCCTGAACAAGGGTGTCAGGGTGGATGTCATCTTCCTGGACTTTAAGAAGGCCTTTGACATGGTTTCCCACCACATTCTCTTAAAAAAAACTTGGTGACTGCAGTATTGATGCCTACACAGTCAGATGAGTGGTAAACTGGCTAGATGGTTGCACCCAGAGAGTGGTTGTGGATGGATCATTTTCGACCTGGAGGGATGTGGGCAGTGAAGTCCCCCAGGGTTCAGTCCTGGGGCCTGTACTGTTCAACATATTTATCAGCGATCTGGATGTGGAATGCACGCTGTCCAAATTCACTGACGACAACAAGTTGTGGGGCAAGGTAGGCACACTGGAGGGGAGGGACAGAATCCAGCTAGATCTAGACAGGTTACAGGGGTGGGTGAATAAGAATAGGATAGAATTCAATGCAGACAAGTACAAGGTGCTGCATCTGGGGAGAAAGAACCAACAACACACCTTTGGCGGTGGAACACTCTTCTTGTCAACACAGTGGTAGAAAGGGATCTTGGAGTCATTGTTAACTCTAGGATGGACATGAGGCACCAATGCAAGGAAGCAGTCAGTAAGGCTAACCGCACCTTGTTGTGCATCTATAGATGCATCACAAGCAGGTCCAGAGAGGTGATCCTTCCCCTCTATGCAGCATTGGTCAGGCCACAGTTGGACTACTGCATCCAGTTCTGTGCACCGCACTTCAAGAGGAATGTGGCTAGCACTGAGAGGGTCCAGAGGAGGGCCACTCATATGGTCAAGGGGCAGCAGGGCAGGCAAAAGAGGCTAAAGGGCCTGAACCTATTCAGCTTCCACAAACGAAGGCTGAGAGGAGATCTGGTGGTCATTTACAAGCTCACTGGGGGGGGCCAGCGAGAATTGGGGGAGGCTCTGTTCCCCCGGGCACCACCCGGGATTACTAGGAATAACGGTCACAAATTGTTAGAGAGAAGGTTCAGGCTACACATCAGAAGGCATTATTTTACAGTTAGGGCTGCCAGAATCTGGAATGGCTCCCAGGTGAGGTGGTGCTCTCTCCTATCTTGGGGGTCTTCAAAAGGAGGCTGGACAGATATTTAGCCAGGGTGATATGACCATGGCACCCATTCCTGCCTGAGGCAGGGGTCAGACTTGATGATCTGTTTAGGTTCCTTCCAGCCCTAAGCACTATGAAACTATGAAAATACCAGGTTTATCTCAAACCAGTTTTGGCCATTTTGAAACTGGTTTACATGCACATATACAAACACACAAATCAACTGGATGCATACACACACACTACCAATTCAGGTGCATACACGTGCAAACTAGCCTACACACATGCATACATATTACCAATTCAGGCACATACACTATACACCCCAAAAGTTAGACAAAAATCAATTGTCCATACCTGCACACTCAGTACACATACACAGATCACTAATTCATATATAATTCACACAATGACATATATATACACACACTCACCATTTCACACACATACAACCCACCTACACATAGGTAAGTTCTGAACTTGGATGGCATGGTATATATGTGTGTGCTTGGGGTACCTGGGATACTTGAGGGAAGGTTAAGGTGAGAGAGAGCCAGTTAAAGTGTAGGGAGTGAAAGTTGCCAGAACTGAGATTAGAACCAGTGGACTAGAGAGAAGCTGGCTGAGAAACTGAGGCTTGCAGTTGCTTAAGATAGAGTGGGGCTGGAAACTGAGGCAGACAGCTGAGAAGTGCTTTGGGTTAGAATACAAGGCAGTTGAGGGGAAAGAGACTTAATGGTGGGGATCTAGTACAGACCTCCCAACCAAAGGGAAGAGCTAGACCAGGAATTCTTAAGTCAACTCATGGAGGTAGTGAAATCAAAGGATGTGGTCGTCATGGGGGACTTGAACTTTCCAGACATCTGCTGGAAAGAGCAGTCAGCCAGGTCTGACTGCTCACATAACTTCCTAGCCAGAATGCAGGACCTCCATCTAACCCAGGAGGTGCACAGCCCCACCAGGGGAGACGCCTTGTTGGACCTGGTGCTGGCCACAGGTGACGACCTGGTGAGGGGGCTGCATGTGCTCGACCACCTGGGCGACAGTGATCATTGCCTGCTAGAATTCACCATCCAGCGCAAGGTGACAAAGGCCTACAGCAAGACAGCAGCCCTAGATTTCAGGAAGGTGGACTTCAATGAGCTAAGGAAAATAGTCGGGGAAGCACTGAGGACCTGGAGGGGAGGGGAGGGGAGCCAGGTGTCCAAGAAGAGTGGTCGCTTCTTAAGGAGACGATCCTCCAAGCCCAAAGGGAGGTAATCCCAACACGGATCAAAGGGAGCAGGGGGGCACATAAGCCCCCATGGCTCACCAAATGCATCTGGGAATGTCTCCTGGCAAAAAGGGAGGCATACACCCAATGGAAGGGAGGGGCCATCACCAGGGACGACTTTACTGCAGTTGCTCAGGGGGGCAGTCAGGAAGGCCAAGGTGGAGATGGACCTGGGACTAGCTTCCCAGATCAAGGACAACAAGAAGTCCTTTTTTAGCTACACAGGGGGCAAAAAGAAGGTTCCAGGTAATATGGGGCCCCTGCAGGAAACTCTAGGAAATTTGATCATCACACCAGACAACAAAGCCAACATATTGAACCGTTTCTTTGCCTCCATTATCCTAAGCAGGGACCGGAACAGTCATCCCTCCTCTGGCCCCCCTTAGATCCCAGGGGAGGTGCACCTGGGCCAAGGGTTAGTGAGGAACTAGTTAGGGAACTTCTGGAAGGACTGGATGTATTCAAATCAGCTGATCCGGATGATCTCCACCCTCGAGTACTGAGGGAATTGGCTGAGGTCATTGTGGGACCCCTGGCACGGCTTTATGAGCACTCATGGTGCTCTGGTGTGGTGCCAGAGGACTGGAAGAGGGCCAGTGTGGTTCCCATCTTCAAAAAGGGGAGAAAGGAGGACCCAGGAAACTATAGGTCAGTTAGTCTTACCTCAATCCTGGGCAAGCTTTTTGAGAAAATTATTCTGGCACATATCCACGAGGGGCCAGCAGGGGAGATTATGCTTACAGGCAACCAACACAGGTTCATTAGCAACAGATCCTGTCAGACCAACCTGGTGACCTTCTATGACCAGATCACCAAATCCTTAGATGCAGGGGTAGCAGTGGACATAGTCTTCCTCGACTTTCATAAGGCCTTCGACACTATCTCTCACCCCGTTCTCTTTAAGAAACTGGGGGATTGTGGTGTCCACACCCACACAGTCAATTGGGTCGCGAACTGGCTGGAGGGTAGCACCAAGAGAGTGCTGGTGGATGGGTCATTTTCAGCTTGCAGGGATGTGGGCAGTGGGGTTCTGCAGGACTCGGTCCTCGGGCCTGCACTGTTCAACATCTTCATCAGTGACTTGGACGAGGGGGTAAAAAGCACCTTGTTCTAATTTGCTGATGATGCTAAGATGTGGGAGGATGTGGGCATGCTAAAAAGGAGGAATAGGCTGCAATTGGACCTAGACAGGTTACAGGGGTGGGCGGATGAGAATAGGATGGGATTCAGCATCGACAAATGCAAAGTGATGCACCTGGGGAGGAACAATCGGCACCATACCTACAGGCTGGGGAACTCCCTTCTGTCAGTACAGAGGCAGAAAAGGATCTTGGAGTCATCATTGATGCCAAGATGAACATGGGCCGGCAGTGTGGGGATGCAGTCAGGAAGGCCAACCACACCTTGTCATGCACCCACAGATGCACCTCGAGCCAGTCCAAGGAGGTGATACTCCCCCTCTATGCGGCACTGGTCGGGCCGCAGCTGGAGTAATGCATCCAGTTCTGGCACCGCACTTCAAGAGGGATGTGGACAGCATGGAGAGGATCCAGACACCAGTCTGACACCAGTCGTTTGACACCAGTACTCTTTCTTACCATAGTTTCATAGTTTCTAGGGTCGGAAGGGACCTGAGCAGATCATCTAGTCCGATCCCCTGCCATGGCAAGAAAGAATACTGGGGTCAAATGACCCCAGCAAGATGTTCATCTAACCTCCTCTTAAACACCCCCAGGGTAGAAGCCTGCACCACTTCTCTTGGAAGCTGGTTCCAGACCCTAGCCGCCCTGACTGTGAAGTAGTGCCTCCTGATATCTAACCTAAACCTACCCACTGCCATCTTGTGACCGTTATTCCTGGTCACTCCTGGCGGTGCTCGGGGAAACAGTGACTCCCCCAATGCCTGCTGATCCCCCCTGACTAGTTTATAACAGGCCACAAGATCCCCCCTCGGCCTTCTCTTTTGGAGGCTGAACAGGTTCAGGTCCCGCAGCCTCTCCTAATAGGGCCTGCCCTGCTGTCCCCTGATCATACGAGTGGCCCTCCTCTGGACCCTCTCCATGCTGTCAACATCCCTCTTGAAGTGTGGTGCCCAGAATTGGATGCAATACTTCAGCTGCGGCCTGACCAGTGCCGCATAGAGGGGGAGGATCACCTCTTTGGACCTACTCAAGATGCATATGTGGATGCATGACAAGGTGCGGGTGGCCTTCCTGACTGCCTTCCCACACTGCCGGCCCATGCTCATCTTGGAGTCATTGATGACCCCCAGATCCCTTTCTGCCTCCGTGCTGACAAGAGGGGAGTTCCCCAACCTGTAGGTATGGTGCCGGTTGTTCCTCCCCAGGTGCATCACCTTGCACTTGTCTGTGTTGAAACCCATCCTATTCTCATCTGCCCACCCTTGTAACCTGTCTAGGTCTGATTGTAGCCTGTTGCATCCTTCCAATGTGCCCACGTCCCCCCCCACATCTTAGTGTCATCAGCAAATTTGAACAGGGTGCTTTTTACCCCCTCATCCAAATCACTGATGAAGATGTTGAACAGTGCGGGCCCAAGGACCGAGCCCTGCGGAATCCCACTGCCCACGTCCTTCCAGGCTGAGAAGGACCCATCCACTACCACCTTCTGGGTGCCACAGTTGGTGACCCATTTGACTGTGTGGGTGTCTATACCACAGCCCCCCAGTTTCTTAATGAGAACAGGGTGAGAGACAGTGTCAAAAGCCTTCCGGAAGTCCAGGAAGATTATATCCACTGCTATCCCTGCATCTAATGATCTGGTGATCTGATCGTAAAAGGCCACCACGTTGGTCTGACAGGACCTGCTGCTGATGAACCCGTGTTGGTTGCCCCTAAGCATGTAGTCCCCTGCTGGCCCCTCCTGGATGTGTGCCAGCATAATTTTCTCGAACAGCTTGTCTAGGATCGAGGTGAGACTAACCGGCCTATAGTTTCCCGGGTCCTCCGTCCTGCCTTTTTTGAAGATGGGGACCACGTTGGCCCTCTTCCAGTCCTCCGGTACCTCACCAGAGCACCACAAGTGCTCCTAAAGTTGTGCCAGGGGTCTTGCAATGACCTCGGCCAGTTCCTTTAGAACTCTAGGGTGGAGATCATCCGGGCCAGCTGACTTGAATACGTCCAACCCCTCCAGAAACTCCCTAACTAAATCGTCGCTAACCCGTGGTGCAGGTGTGCTTCCCCTGGGGCCCGAGGGTGGCCCAGCAGGGAGGTGGCTGTTCTGGTCCCTACTTAAGAAGACGGAGGCAAAGAAATCGTTAAACATGTTAGCTTTGCCGTCTGGTGTGACGACCAAGTTTCCCATGGCGTCCTGCAAGGGCCTCACATTACCCAGGACCTTCTTTTTACCCCCTACGTATTTAAAAAAGGACTTTTTATTGTCCTTAATCTGGGAAGCTAGCCCCAGTTCCATCTCTGCCTTGGCCTTCCTAACTACGCCCCTACTTCCCCGAGCAACTACAGAATAGTCCTCCCTGGTGATGACCCCTTCTTTCCATTGGGTATAAGCCTCCTTTTTAGCAAGGAGACATTCCCGGATGCTTTTGGTGAGCCACAGAGGCTTGTGTGCTCTACTGCTCCCTTTGATCCTCGTTGGGATTACCTTGGAGGATTGTCTCCTTAAGGAGCGACCACTCTTCTTGGACACCTGTCTCCCCTCCCCTCCGGGACCTCAGCGCTTCTCCAACTATCCTCCTTAGCTCATTGAAGTCTGCCCTCCTGAAATCTAGGGCCGCTGCCTTACTGCATGCCTTTGCCACCTTGCGCTGGATGGTGAATTCCAGCAGGCAGTGATCGCTGTCGCCCAGGTGGTCGAGCACCCGCAGCCCCCTCACCAGGTCATCACCCATGCCCAGCACTAGGTCCAACAAGGCGTCCCCCCGGTGGGGCTGTGCACCTCCTGGGTTAGATGGAGGTCCTGCACTCTGGCCAAGAACCTATGTGAGCATTCAGACCTGGCTGACTGCTCTTCCCAGCAGATGTCTGGGAAATTCAGGTCCCCCATGACTACCACATCTTTAGCCTTCACTACCTCTGTGAGCTGACCCAAGAAATCCTGGTCAAGCTCTTCTCCCTGGTCGGGAGGTCTGTAGTAGACTCCCACCGTTAAGTCCCTTTCCCCTCAACTGCCTTGTACTCTAACCCAAAGCACTTCAGAGTGCCCCTCCCCTGACTCTTTGCTAATTAACGAGGATGTGTATTCCTCCTTAATATAGAGTGCCACGCCCCCACCTCTCTTTCCTATCCTGTCCCTCCTGTACAGCCTATAGCCCATGGCAGGGGGTCGGACTTGATGATCTGCTCAGGTCCCTTCCAACCCTAGAAACTATGAAACTATGATATTGGGGGGGTGGGGGGGCAGATAAGTGGTGGCAAGGAGGAGACAGCCAGGGAAGACAGAGAGAGAGGGGCAGAAACCTGGGAGCTTGAGGCTGGAAACAGGCCTACAGCTTAAAGACTAGGGGTGCAGATAAGTGGTGGCAAGGAGGAAACAGTCAGGAAACAGACAAAAACCTAACTTGGGGTTTAAAAATAACAGGTTTATTAGTCAGCACACTACACAGCCCCATGAAGTTATTGATTCCCACACACACAAGCACTCACAATGGCAGCAGGAGAAAGAGACTCAGTGGAAGGGTTGGAGTCCAGGTGGGGAAGAGAAGTAGAGTCCAAGTCCTTGGTTGAAGAGGGGGTAGGTGGTGATAGCTACCTATCCAGGCTGGAAAGGGGTCCTTGTCCATTAGATGTTGTCCAGAGGGGGGTCGCCGGCAGGGCCTCTGGGTGGATAGGTGGTTTGGCATAGTGCTGGTCCAGACGGAGAGGCCCAAAGTGTCAGTTTTCACTACTACTTTTGTAGGGGAGACTACCCCTGATCTCCTAGGGGGAGGGCCTGTCCAGGCAATGTCAATCCTGTTCCAGAGGGCTCCAGGTAGTCTTACTGAGCATGTGCAGCCTGGCACAATGGTGGGTTGCCTCATCTTTTTTTTTCTTGAATGCTGAGGGTGGTTTCAAGGGCTGGGTCATTGGTCCAGGTATTGGTGTTGATGGTTCGGGAGCTATTTTTAGACCTACTGCCATTGTCTCTCAAGCACCCTCATTCATCCCCATTCATTCAGGAACCAAGTTACATAGGAGAGGTAGGTGTGAGTCATGGGTTACACAACTGGGCCTGGGGACAGGATGGAGACTTGACAAACAAAATAGAAACTTGACTTAGGCTAACTTACATATGTAGGCCTAAATCATATAGTACCAGTAAAACAGTAATATAGAACAGTAAAAAGCAATATGAACATAATAATTATACAATATAAAGAAGGAGAAAAACAAAACAAATGCAACTTGCTACCAAAATAAAATGCTGAAGCTTATCCTATGTCTTAGCTCACTTATACTTATCTATAGGGAATAGAGAGGGAAAGAAAAAGTTAGAAATGGTTGGGGAAGGGGAGGGCATGCATTTTAAAAGAAAAGAAAAGAAAAATGGGGTTTTGCTACAGGGTTGAAAGGGACCTCATGAGATCATCAGGTCCAAGCCCCTGCTCTGGGCAGGAAAGATTGCTGGAGTCAAATAACTCCAGCAAGTTATTCATCCAGTCTCCTTTTGAAGATCTTCAGGGTAGGTGCCTGCATCACCCCCGCTGGGAGTCTATTCCAGAGTCTGGTCACACAAACCATGAAGAAGTTTTTCCTTATATGCAGTCTGAAACCTTCTTCTAGGAGTTTATGACCATTGCTCCTGGTTTTCTCCTACAGTGCTTTGGTGAATTGTTGTTCGCTTATCCCCGATGCTCACCCCTGATACTTTGTAAGCTGCCACCAAATCCCCCTGAACTCTTTTCTCTTTCTAGGCTGAACAGTTCTATATCTAGCAGTCTTTCCTCGTATGGCTTGCTTTTCAGGCCTCTAATCATATGAGTGGCTCTTCTCTGGCCTCTCTCAAGTTTCTCCACATCCTTCTTGAAGTGTGGCACCCAGAACTAGACGTGGTACCCCAGCCGCAGCCTCACCAATATCGAGTAGAGCAGGAAAATAACTTCCTTAGTTTTGCTTGAGATGTATCGGTTGATGCATGCCAGCATATTGTTTGCTTTGCTAACTGTAGGATCACACTGGTGGCTTATATTCATTTTATGGTCAATTATGACCCCCAGGTCCCTTTTGGACATGGTGCTAGCTGGTGTAGCACCACCAGCTCTTCAAGTTTGTTATGGATTTTTTCCTCCATAGATAGAGCACTTTACACTTCTCAGTGTTCAACAGCATCTGGTTCTGGTCCGCTCATCTAATTAATCCATCTAGGTGTGCCTGGATCATCAGCCTACCCCAATGCATGAGTCAGAGCCAGGTCAGGTATACAAAGGGTCAGGTACAGCACAAGGTGAGGAGGCTATCCAGGTCAGGTATCCAAAAAATCCATCAGAGCCAGTAACAGTACAATACAAAGGTGCAGCAACCTAGGTATCATGTTGCACCTTGTTGCCCAAACACTTCTCCTTCCAGGTCAGGGGCTTATATGGGAAGGGGTAAAAGGTCAGTTTACCTTGGCTGACCACTCCAGTGCCAGGGAGTATGTGCATGCCTAGGCCTGGATGGAGTGTTATGACCACCTGTGTCTGCCTTAGTGTCCCACTGGGGAGGTGGCAGACTGGGGTGAGCCACTATGCTAGGTAGACCAAGGCCCTGGGTTCAAGGCTATGGCTGTGACCTGATACCATGAGAGTACCTGGGTTCTGGGATTAAGGCCCTTGTAATCTCCAGTCACGTAACTTTGAAACCTACCACTAATACACAGGAAGAGGAAGAATGGGCAAGTGAGGCTATGGGAATGAATAAATGAAAGTGTAGGAGAAAGAGCAACAAAGAAAAGGGAGGTACTAATATTGATGGGAATAGCAGTCAGGTTGGCAACATGTTCAGTAAAAGGGCAGTGCTGTACACCAGTGCAATTATGGTGGGACAAGTGCCTCCAGGCACTGACTTGGGGCACCAGTTTAACCCTCTATCCCCAAGAGCCTTTGCCAATGCATGCACAGTTCAAACATTGGAACAAGGCAAGCACAGCCCAGTGCCCAGCAGAGGGGAGGAAGGTGAAATGATGCCTCTCCCTTCTCCTCCAGCAGAGGTTTTGCCGTAAAGGCACAGCTCTGCCCCTGGAGGTGGAAGGGGTGAACAGGCTCCAGGAAGCCTGCATCAGTCAGTGACTGTAGCCTGACAACAGCAGGAGTATCTAATACTCAAGTGAGAAGAGCCACAACAAGTAAGACGCTTTCCCCCTCTACCCTGCAATGGTCAGTATAATTCCCCCCTTCTATGCCCACTCCTCCATTCTTCAGGCACTGAAAGAGCTTGTTATACCTCTGGGGCCTTAGTTAGGGGACTTAGTGTGCAAGAAGCAACTGAAATGATTGTATAGTAATTCCAGGAGCCTGGGTGGCAAAATGGGGAGACTCAAACTAGTAGTGCAGGATGGAAAAGTGGATATTATAGAGATAACACACATTGTGGAATAGCAACCAAGGTTGGTATTGACAAGTATACACTGTTCAGGAAAGACAGGAGTAAAGATAAAGGATAGGTAGGATAATATGGTACATTAATGATATGATAGACCAAAAAGAAAAAGAAGGAGAGCATGAATAAAAGTGATCCTATTTGGGTCAAAATCTCTGTGGAGAAGGATGGTAAAAAGAGATTTATTTATTGGGGTTTTTCAGGATTCTGTTATTATTCACCAGGATCTTATCTGGATATGGATAGAGAGCTTTATATAGTTGTTAAGAGAACTGTGTGATTATGGGAGACTAACTCCCCAGATGTAAACTGGAGATCAGACTGAATTTTATTAGTGAATGTTAAGAGTCGTGAACCAAAAAATGACAAAGCCATAAGGGAAATATAGAGTGCCTGAGCGAGGGACTAACATAAAAGGGATGGGGGTGAGGGGGGAGCGCAACTAGGTTACAGAAAATATTAACAACTATACTAACAACTAGCCAAATGCTCATCATGAATGACGGATTTCCAAGGAGTGTTTACATGGCTGGCCCTGAAGGGTGGCCCTGCCCCTGCCTATTCTGTTGCCCCTCACTATCAAGCCACAGCCCCCCCCAGCCCTGCTGCTGCCCCTCACTCCCAACGCACTGACCCCAGCCCTGCCAGTGCCCCTCACTCACCAAACTGCAGTACCCTGCTCCCTGGGCCCAGATAATGCCCCTCACTCCTGACCCACAGCCCCCACCCCCCATCTCTGCTAGTGCTCCTCACTCCCGACCCACAGCCCCCTACCCACCCACCCCCAGCTCTGCCAGAGGGCCCCAGCTGTCCCCGTCCTGACTGGGCCAGAGCACAGTGGCTCTAATTCATGCAGGCAATGGCAGAGCGTGTCTGACCCCAGCGCAGACTGAGGCAAGAGGAGGGGAGGCTTGTGGCAGCCCTTGCGGTGGGATGAGGCTGCTGCACTGCACCAGGCAGCCTGGCCATAGCCCCCTCCCCATTTTCAGGAATGATTAATTAAAATGGGAACGGATGGATAAAAAGGTAGCTGGAGTGATCGAGGGAAAGAACAGTTTACCTTTTGACAAGAACCTAAAAGATCTTGGCTTGTTAGCTAGGAGAGCAAAGAGGAAGAGGAAATATAATTGTTCGCTATGAATACCTGAGATGCACACAATAGAAGGGGAAGGAACTATCAGTATTTAATCCAGGGCTCTCCAAATGGTTAAATAAGGGTTAAATTGTGGCCCATGGGGCTTGTCAGCATGGCTTCTGGAGCCACTGTGTTGGCACAGCTCCAGAACTCAGGATGAATTCTGCCACTTGTCCCTCCTACCCCCTTGCCCACAGCTGAATTCAGGGGTTTTGGTCACAGTTGATGACTCAGATTGCCAGCACGGAGAAAGGGGAGGCAAGAAGCAGCAATGTTTACCCTTGGGTTCTGGAGCTGGGCCAACACTGCAGCCCCAGCTGCCACGTAACAAACTGCTGTCCCTCCTCAAAAAGTGAATAAATGAAGGCTGGAAAAGAATTAATGAAGGCTGGAAATGAGAAGGTTTCTAGCCATCAGAGGAGTAAGGTTGTGGAGCAGCTTCACAATGAGAGTAACAGCAACCAAAATCCCTAATAGCTTTTAAGATGGAATTTGATCAGTTTATGAAAAGGATTGCATGCCATGGTTTTCTTCCAGTCCTGTGTCCCCAGTATTTCTCCTTCAATAAAACAAGGTGATTCTTTTGCAGTTTAAAACACTGAACTTCTAATAAATTTTCTTTCAAGTATTTACACTTGGATAGCTGAAATCAATGTTACTTGACCTGCGACCTGCAGGTCTGGGCCACCCAGCCCATAGGACTTTCCACGCATCCAGACATTTTGGGGCTGGAAATTTGGCAGTGGCAGAGCAGTATTTATTGCTGCAGCTTCCAGAGCCATGCCACTTAATGCAGCCACCACTACCAAATTTCTGGACCTGTGGTAAATCCCACAGGCCCTGGGCACCAGGCTGTGCTGAGATGCAAGTTGGGCCATGGCTGGATATTGTTCATAGGGCCATGCCAGTGCTCAGGGTTGGTCGGCAGCGAAATCCAGCACATGAGGTCAGGCTGGCATGTGGAGTCATTCTCTGGCTGGATCCAGCAAGTAGCTTTGGATTGTGGACCAAACCTGTGCACTGACCCCAGGCTGGATGTAGCTCATAGACCAATCTCACCCACAAGATCCATTCCACTGATGCCATTAATCCAGCCCATGGGGCCAAAAGGTTGAACACCACTGGTTTAAACTTTATTTTGGTCTGCATGGCTGGTTTCTCTGGGGAAAGTGAAATACTTGGTAGGAACAGAAATAACAGGTGTTAGCAGCCATATGGTGGAAAACGAATGGTAATATCCAAAGCATTGACCCTGCATAATTTTTTAAGGAGACAGCATTAGACAGTAAGTCATTGTGTTATTTATGAACAAAGAAGATGTTGCAATTAAAATAGGCAGCTTGATAAAGCATTGCAATATGTGATAAAGTGCTAATAGACCAAGTGAGCAAATCAGAGTGGAGCAAATGATTCCAAAAATCTTAGGAATTAGTCTTCATACAACAGCTGAGATGATTGCACAAAATGTTACCAGAATGCTTAGATCTGAAATAACAAAAGTGTTTGGTACTTCAGGGTGCCTACGGATGTTCTGTAAGGCTTTGATTATGAATCATTTCACATCTGCAATTTTAATCACTAGTGAAAAGTTCTGGACTATCCAGTCAGGACCTATTTGCAGCCTGGATAGAAATCATGTCTTCGAAACTTCCTTGCTATTGTATTTTAGCCTGGAACTGCAGTGACCTTGGTAGATCAGTTCCCATGTCACATTGAGTCCTTGATCTCTGCTTAGATTGCCAACAAAGTTATCTATTTATGGTGATATAGGGGCATTTGTGATATCTGCTAAGAACTGGACTGAGATTAGTAGCTCATTTCACTTAAGATGCTGAAGACATCCATCACTTTCTGTTACTGTTTAGTTGGACTGGAATCTTAGCAGCTGCCTCAAAATGAAAGGCTTCACATGATTATTGACTCCTTAAATTATACAACCTCTTAATTACATAGATTGCCATATTTTCTCACATATATTACACCCTGGAATATAATACACGCCTTGTTTTTGAGAGGCAGTTTGAAGAAAAAAAATTCCAGAGTTATGGCTACAAGATCAGGGACAGAGTATAATTTTCAACTAACCTACCCTCCTTTTCCTGCTTAGAAAGAGACCAGGAGCAGATAGCAGACAGCAAAATTACCCTTAAAATATTAGCACAATTAGTGGAACATCAAGATCATTAAAAAGGACAGCTGTCCATCAACACTTTCGAAGTAGAGAACCATGTGCCATTAAGTTAACTGACTCCCTCAACTACCTGAATAGTAATTCCACACCTGCTGCATTATAGTGGGAATAAAAGTAAGATGCTTCTCTCCTGGACCCGTCTTAATACATGTACCCCAATTTTGGGGAGGCTGATTTTAGGGGAAAAAGTGCAGTTAATACATGCACCCCAATTTTGCAGGGCCTGATTTTAGGGGGAAAGGTGCATGTTGTATGTAAGAAAATAAATTAAGTCTTGGGTTCAAAACTATTATGAAAGAAGGGTGGAAAGTGAATATGTTCTGACACAAAGGTCCAGATCCACAAAGGTATTTAGCTGCCTTATTCCTAGTGTCTTCGCTCTGTTGTTTGTTTGTTGTAGTGCATAGGAAGCTAGGTTAGGGGCACAAGAGACAGATTCTAAAATGGTCTAAGCCACTGTTGCTCTGTTGATTTCAATACCAATAGTCCAATTCATGCAAGAGGAGCACCTGAACCAGCTTCCATTATTACAGTTCAGTTAGCTATTTCAGAAGACTGATGTAATCTGGAATAAATGGATCATTACAGTGTGGGGCAGAAGTTAGCCATGGATATGCTCCCACACTGAAATGCCTGGTATGGCCATTATTTACCACTTACTGACCATCACCTGAGTGGGTAGAAGACAATCCCCATCTGAACAAGCCAAAGAAGTTGAATTATGCCTGAACATCTTGATAGACTGATGATTGGTATGCTATCGTGTGAAGTATCCTAGTATGGAGCTTTAATGTTTCCATTGCCCTGTGTGTCAGAAGTGTACAAACTGAAATGTACAAGCTGAAAGATTCAGTAAAAATCTTCTTTGAAGTGGATTGTTTAAAAATATGGGGTTTAATGGTGTTGACATCTGTCTCAGACTTTTTGCTAAAGTGCTGATGGATAAGCTGACATACTCAGGAGCATTTTCAGCCATGTAATCACAGAGATAAGAAGTGGCAGAAGTTAAGAAAACACAGGAGGTATAAATGAAAAAAGAAAGACTTTTTCAAGTAGATGGTGAATGTTAGAGAGGACAGGCAGAATGTTAGAGAGCACACCAGTGCTTAGTCCAGTAGAAAGACCAGCACGGGCAGCACGCTTTCTCAGTAGATCCCTAAGGATGCTTTTTAATTAGAACTCAAATTGGGCATCAATTGTTTCTTAGAAAAGAAGTTATGCAATAGAATTTCTTGGGGAACTGGGTACTTTAATCTGGGTACTTTAAACCCATCAGAAAGGGTAGCACAGTGGTAGATTCCAGAGTGGGGTGGGCAAAATACAGCCTGTGGGCTGGACCTTGTCTGCCAAGTGATTCTATGCCGCCCACAGCAGGTCCCTCAGCCCCGCCTAGCCCAGGTGTGGGAGGGCAGCCTGAGCCATGGCACACGTGGCCAGTCCCACTGCTACCACTGCTCCCCACCCCTCTTCCCAAGCCTTCAACAGCTCACCAAACTCTGGGTCAACACCCTCCCACCCCCATATGCTTCAGCAGCCCATCAAAACTCCTTAAGTGCTCTCCAGCCCAAATAATTGCCCTCCCCTGTGTTAGACTGACTCACAAGAAACAACATATTGTGTGGTCAGCTGGCCAGGCTTTAAAACACACTTTTTAAAACCAGAAATCCACAGCAATTTAAAGAGATAATACAGGAAAACTCCCCATCTATGCACCAGTTCAACCCTGCACCTGTTACCTTAGGGCTAGATTTTATGTGAAGTTGAAAATATTTTTCTGTGGTGCCAGCAAATTACAACCCCCCCCACACACATATATTCAATATCCATCAAGATAGTGATCTGGGTTGGATGGCTGCCACATTTCACCCATCCATTGCTCCATCCTTCTTTTCTCATCCACACCAAGGTGCTTATCTTAATGCACCTAGCCCCTGGACTTGAGCAGCCCATCATGTGGAGTTCTTACTCTGTCTTTCTTAGCTGTGCAATTGCATGATCCAAAGAACTGTCTTGCCTTCAGACTGAGGAAAACTCTCTGCAGTTAAATAGCATCTACATTTATGCAGTACACAAGGTATTTCTTAAAGAAAATGTATGCGAGTACAGGGACAGCAGAAGGAAGTACAGTGCATGCATTTATTTTAGGTAGCATTGGCAAATTTCTAAGAACCAGAACTGTGGGTGAGATGTTTAGCAACTGTAAATTGGCATTGTCCAACAGACCTCCATTGAAATCCAGCCACTTATACACATTGAGAATCTGACTGTGTCTGCGTGTAATGAAAGGGCATAAACTGTCACATGCACAGCTGCCTTGTTGTAGATGCGTTTTTCCCCAGAAGGGCTGACCACATCTTGTTTTACAACTGTTCTTTGGAAACATCAAGACATAAAGCTAAGTCATTTGGTGGATGTGGGTGCAAAGAGGAATGACATGCATCCAGTTCTGTCAAATATTTTTATCTGGCCATTGCCAGGAATACTTAGGGAGTTCTTCTGTGTGGGGCTTTAATCCCTTTATTATAGTAGCATGCAGGTGATCCAAGGTTAGAGATATAAACAGCATTCTGATTAATTCACTATGCTGGGGATCAAGCCTTTTGTGCTGATTCACATGGAAGCTTGTATCTGCTTGTGCAGACTTTTGTGTAGTTTCATGCGGTAATGCTCATGTAGTTAGCATTAGGGGGTTGGCCACAACTGCAGAAGCTTGACTGATCTCTGTGGCGAGGTTTGGTGTTTGTTTGTTTGTTTGGGGGGTTGCATCAACAGCTTTTTGGGGAAATACAAAACTCTCAGAGCCATTTTAACCCCAGTTACAAACAGACCAAAATCAGATCCTTGGGCACAGCAAAATTAATGATTGCCCTTTTTCTTATGTATGGAAGAATGAAAATAATTGCTAATGTTTAGCACTTACCTGCTGCAGGGCACAGAGATGTGTCTGTTCCTTTAGGGGAACTACACAGTTTGAGGGGCTTACCAGTGTTCTATGTGCCTAGAGAAGGGCTGAGCCAGCACCAGAGGGTCTGAGAGCCAAGGGGACTGAGTGTATAAGCTAGGGTATAGCCCCAGGCTGGAAGGTATACCAGCTGGAAGATAAGCAAGGTTTGCTCTCTTAAAGGGGCAGAGGGTTGCTTCTACTGTATGCGTTTCTGTTATAACCCAGGGACTTATGGCTTATGTTAATGTTTAATCCCGTGGTTTGGGTTGGGACTGTAAGGGGTGGTTACGGAGGTCCCATTAGTGCCCAAAAGGGCACACGACTGCCTTGAGCCCTATTAGGGGCAGGTTCAAGGCTTGAACTTCTGTTGAGCCCAGACAGGGGCATAGTACAAAGCTATAGAGCCACACAGGGGTCAGGGGCCCGATCAGGGGCCTGAGCAAGATGCAGCCACAGATGCCAAGAGCCTGGCGCTTGAAAGGGATACAGTCATGAGAGATTGTTGAGCCCAGAGTGGGCACAGTGCTACGTTAGAGCCACAGGACCACATGGGGACAGGGGCCCAGTGCCAGAGGGACACAGCCACACAGGGCCCTGGGCCTGGCAGACAGGGGCCAGGGGCCTATTAACTGAAGGGACAATCAAGAGCTAGAGCCTGAGAACCACATCTGACACAGTGGGCCTATGCTAAAAAGCCTAGAGAGATAAAAGGAGGAAAGGCCAAGGAAGCTGAGGCCCTGACAGAGGCATGTGTGTTATTATAGCATCCACAATGCATGGGGTGGGGTGGAGGGGAGGATTTGGAGCCACGCAATTAGCCCATAAGGCTTGAGTTATGGAGGGAGGTCCAGTGAGGGGCCCAAGTACCAGTGAGGACTAGTGGGGGTTCAGCAGAAGCAGGGCCATGCAAAGGCCCATGGGCACCCTCCCTATTTATTATTTTACCATCAAGGCATGGCAGGAAAGACAAGAAGGTGCCTTAGGGGTGGTGTGGGCTTGGTCACAAAGCCACCAGAGGGCATTACGGCTACTCCGGTACCCTGACGCATGACATTATCCAGCATTTTTCACCAGTGCTTTACAAAACACACCTTATTACTCAATGTGTCTTATTATTCACATATTCCAGAAGAGGAAATTGAGCCTCAGAGAGGGGAAGGCCAACCTTTTCAAACTAAAGTGTTTCATGCCAAGCTTCCAAATCATTGTTTATTCTACAGTAAAGTGACCTGTTTTTAGAGAAAATGAGCATCTATGGTTTTCCTGGAGATGAATGGAATGTAAGCACTTCTGAAAAGCAACCCACTTTAGTTACAGCTACAAATAGGCAACTGAACATGACTTCAAGCATTTAGCTTGAAAATGTTGACTTAATTGACACAGTCTGCAGTGTTGTAATAGGATCTCTTGACTAAGTCTTATTTCCACTATCATCTGAGTCCCATTTACTGCATGTTCATGAATATGAGCCGGCAATGCAACACAGTAGCTGCTAGGGCCAATAATACTCTGGCATGTGTCAATTAATGCATCTCCAGTAAATCCAAAGAAGTGATTCTCCCACTTTACTCAACATTGGTTCATCCGCAGCTGGAATATTGTGTCCAGTTCTGGGCGCCACACTTCAACATGGATGTGCTAAAACTCGAGAGGGTCCAGAGAAAGGCCACCCATATGATCAGGGACTTGTATAGCAAGCCATACGAGGAGAGGCTGAGGGATCTCGGACTCTTGAGCCTAGAGAAAAGAAGGCTGAGAGGGGACCTGACTGCAGCTTACCACTATATTAGAGGTGTTCATCAGGGGCTCAGTGAACAACCGTTCACCAGGGCAGCCTGGGGGAAAACTAGAAACAACAGCCACAACCCCAGGAAAATAGTTTCAGATTGAACATTAGGGAAAACTTCTTCACAATTAGGGTGTCCAGACTATGGAACAAGCTCTCCGCAGAGGTGGTGCAATAATCTACCCTAGAGGTCTTCAAGAAAAGACTGGACAGTCACCTGGCTGGGGTCACCTGACCCCAGATGTCTTTTCTGTTCATGCAGGGGGCTGGACCCGATGAGCCTTTGGGGTCCCTTCCAGCCCTATGATCAGTGCATATAGAAATCACATGAAAGCCCTGCTAACAGCAGAAAGCAAAGCAGGCCCAAGAATAGAACTTGTCATACCACATATGGCTTGCATGGAATTACTGGGAAAATAACTTAATACATGCTTTGCAAGATCAACAGAGAGTAAATTAGTAAGACCAGGACAGGAGACCAAAACAAAGATCCAGGTGATCTGACAAAGAGGTGTCCCTATCTGGTAGGAGTGTCACACTAATTGGCAAGAAAAAGATGTGAATGGTATCATCTAAAGATGTTTTAGTAATTGGTGAGAACTAGATTGTATATACTGTAAACATGAAGTTATTTTAATTGGTGTTTAAGAACCCATAACGCTTTACACTGTGCTTAGAGGGCCAACCGTTGCATATTATGCCTGTACTATGCCCACAAATAACCCAGCTGGTACCATATACCAGCTGATCATGGATGCCACTGTCTAGGCTTGCTTGTGGACAGTAAACCTGGCTGAGCTTTCTGTCACCAAGAACTGAAGCCTGCAGTCTCTTTCTTATAGTGATGAGGTTGCTAATGGTACCGCATTTGAGACAGTACCCTGACAGTGCACATATACCATCCAAATTGAGGAAGCCCAATGCAGTTGGTAACATCCAGCTCCTTAACAACACTAACAAAATCTTATAACAATGACAGAGTCTGCCCTGACACCATTGGTGGCTCCCTCGAGGCCTATGCATACCAATACTGAAAAGCAACAGGTTGAGAGCTGCAGCTGTGCCCCAGTTGTTCTTCCTGTATCTATTGCTTGTTTCCAGAAAGTTGCTCAGCTGGCTTCTTGTCCAGTTTTAGTTTTAGGTTTGCTTACAGCTATGGAACAAACTGGCTATGGAGGCTACAGAGCAGAGCCCAGCTGCAGCAAGGCAACGTCACTCTTACAAATGTTGTTTACATTTGGCTCATATTTAACTGGTGAAAAATGCGATCCTGGCCTTGGACTGATACTCTATACTGACCCCAGGGAGAAGCCTACACACTCAGCCTCTGCAGTTCTAACTGGAATGAACGGCATTGCTTCCCAACACCCCAGTGAACCTACAGCAGTAATGGAGCACCCTCAGTCTGCACCTCCCACTTACTCTCTGGGTGAATCAGGCATCCCATTCTCCAGGGTTCAGCATGTAGAACCTGTCAGAAAGGAAAGGAGGGAATTTGTAATAGCCTGTAGGAAACTAGTTCACTCCAGCTGGAAGTTAGTCTGGGACTGACACGTTACCAAAGATGTTGGTGGAATATGTGAAGGTGCTTGCCAGGGAGAGATTACAGCTCCTAACAGAAGAACTCTGACTTCAGAGTTGCTTCTCAATTTAGCCAAATACATTTCCCTCCTTTGTTACTTTAATATACAACTGTATCTCAGTTATAAACAAAGAGTTAACAACTATCTGTCCTTCACGTGTGATCTTATGAGAGACAGCTCAGGCCTCCATCAATATCTTTCTGAAGTGAATAATAATTAAAACTCAATTCCTTGGCTGTGTTAAACAGGTCTGAGGCTTTCCCCTGAGGCTGCAGAGCTCTGTTGCAGAAGCTCACATGGCCCTGTACAAAGTGTGCCTGTTCTAGATCAGAGCTGCTAGCTTCTATCACTCTTTTAGCACAAATCATAAATTCACTTCTACATTTTGAAAAGCATTGGCAAACAGCAACATGCAGCACATTACAACTGCATGAAATAGTCTCCTCATTCATAGCCAGCTGCCAGAAGAAATGTAAACTCTAGATAGTAGCCACTGCTTTTGTTTGTAAAAAGGCTATTGCAGGCAGTCCTCGGACTTACAGCACAATTGGTTCCTGAAAACAGCATCTTAAGTTGAAACATTGTAACTTGGAACCAATTTTATCATAAGAAACAATGTTATAAATGGGGGATGGGTTCCTGAACCAATGCCCGATACCCTGTTTTCACTAAAAATACCCCAGAATTTTGTACTCGATCAATTATAGATGAGTAATATAGCTACATTAATGTATTTATATCATAAATAGCAATCATATTGATTTAGAAGGACTTCTTTCAGGTGACTTTGCTGGACTTTTTGAAGGGTTCTTGGCTGGAGTCTTCTCAGGAGTCTTGGCTGCAGGTTCTTCTGGAGTCTTGTCTGCTTTCTTAAAGAAAATATCTAAGCAAGTTTGGACAGATTTCTCCAGGGAGATAAGTGATGGAGTGAACTCATTTGCTGGTGTGGCATTGCATCAGATCAAGCGCTGTAAGTCGAAACTGACATAAAGTTGAAACAGGGTGTCAATTTATAAACATTGTAAGTGTGAAACATTGTAACTTGAAAAGTTGTAAGTCGAGGACTGCCTGTACACTCAGGTTCAACAAAAACATGCATAATTCCTTCTGGATTTGTGTCTGTTTGTCGCCTGCCACGTCTTGCTCATTATTATACTATGGGGAGGCTGCCCTTGATCATATTGTCTGGACATGGTCCTACTGGACCCCACTGAATCTCGTGAGTTCTCAGATCCTGATTCAGATCCCGCACAAAATGGGTGCCTCCCAGGACACCCTCAGCCTTATGGGCTAGGTGCATGGCTCCAAAACTGCCCCTTTACCAAGCCCCAAGCCTTGCAGATGTCATACCAATGTTGTTCCCTTGAGTTGCATCTTCAGCTTAGTCCAGCCCCCATCCCCTTCTCACTGTGCCCTCTGTCGCTGGGGTCTGTTCATCCCCAAACACTGCACCCACACTCACACTGAGGTTTCTCACACTGTAGTAGGTCCTCAGTGAGGCCTCTTCCTTTCCCAATAGCCTCAGTCCGATCCTCCAGTATTATAACAAAACATGAGCCCCTGGGCTATAACATAACACTGAAGTTCAGGGTGTGCTCTGCCCTTTTTAAAAGAATCCAACTTCTTCCCTGGCACTAAGTGTCTAGTAGGCAAGGGTACCTCATTAGGCCTAAGTGCAGCATATCGGGTAGTTGCAGTGCCTCTGGGCCATTCCTCCCTGGAGGCTACTTCCCACTGCTGGCTGCCTACTGATTACTGACTGTCTTGTCCCAGCCCTGGGTTTTATATGGGCCCATAGCCCTGCCTCTTCCAGTCAGCTGACCCAGTGCAGTTGCAGGCTAATTTGCTCCTTAGCCTGTTGCCATGGTAGCCTGCACCTGTGGGGTTCTGTCTGGCTCTCCCCAGGCAGTTCCTGCTCTTAGAGGAACAGGCACCTTAGTGCCTGCAACAGTCACACATACCCACATTCAGTGTTCATTCACCACCAGCTACAGATTTTTTTCCAGTGAATCACATGCAGTAATATTCATTGGTTAAATGGTCTCACACCCAAAATTACAATAGACCAGATTCTCTGCTGGTGTAAAAGAGTGTAACACTACTGACTGTTAACATTACTTAACTTTTATATAACATTTTTATTTCACCAATCTTTATATGCTTTATATGAAATGTAAGTATTCCTCCCCTCTTACCAATTTACCAACAGAAAATGGAGGCCCAGTGCCTCATTCAAGGTCACAGAGCTAATCCAACAGCAAGACCAATTCCAATATCCTGCCCCATAACTACAGGTACCATAAGGAGTATAAATTACCTAGCGTTGGCTATGTGGCTTTAATGTAAACTCATTTCTCTCCATGTCCCATATAACTGTTCCTGATTCTAATTTACTTGGAGTAGTACCTCATGTCTTGAATTTTATTGTTTTTCTTCTTCTTTTCTTGTGTCCTGACACAATGTTCAGATTTGGGTACAGAAACAGACACATACTATATCTCAATCTGTAACCATAGCAAGGTCTAGAAGATACCCAGCTAACAGATTTGTTGTTCATCACAGGTTGATGAACAGATCTGTTGTTCATCAAACATTGTTCACATGCCTGACTCCTGCCTTCCAAAGAGAATCTTTTTCTCACAGCTGAAAGAAAGTCAGCAAAGTAGCGGAGAACAAAGAAATTGCTTCAAAGACACCCTGAAGGCAAACACGAAGAGATATAACATCAACATCAACACTTGGGAGACCCTTGCTCAGGACCAACCAAAATGGAGGAAGGTTCTTTGGAAGGGACCTCAACACTTTGAAACAACTCATCAACAGGCAGAAGAGGAAAAGAGGAACAGGTGAAAAGAACATCAGAACATCCATCACAGCAACACAGTGCCCATCCCTCCTGGAAACACCTGTGACAAGACATGTGGATGTAGAATTGGGCTATGGAGTCACCTGCGGATTCAGTATTAAGATCCTTGGAAGACAATCTTACTCATTTGCAAGTGATCACCCATACAAACATACTGTTCATCACAGCAATTGGACCATGTGGTTGGCTGATTAGTGAAACATGTAAGTTTCTCCATATACCCTCAATGCAGTTCTGAGTCCTATGGGCTAGGTATGTACTGTGTTCTGGTAAATTTACAGAATTGCACTAAAGTATGAGTTTGAGGCTGAACCTGGGATACAGGTTGGATTTGGATCCAAAGGGAGCATGGTTTTATGGGTAGTTCTTAGGAGATATTGGTCTAGAATGGCAGAAATTCCACAGAATCCATTTATTTTGGGAGATACCCACGAATTCACTGATCACATTTAAAATATTTTTGCCCATCTGAAAATGTGCTGATTTGCGAGTGATCTTGTATCATAATAATACTTGTGGCACTGGTGAAATCTCTGAAGCTTCTCATAGCATTTTTGTGTGACCTTTTTAGTATGAAGTTCACAGAAGTTTCTGTTCTTATTATATTTCTGTCATCTTGGTCATGCAAATAGCTATTCTTGTGGGAGTTTGACTGCATATTAACCACAACCAGAAAAAAAGACCTCTGCTGAAACTTCAGGTGGAGGCAATTAAAGGCAGCCATCCACATAATCTTTGGCAGGAGATTATTCATATTTGAGGTGCTGTGACTGGGCAGAGTTTAACATTCCATTCTATATGAAAACAACATTAGTTTGATTTTGTATTAACATTGGAAACCCCCTTTTCTTTCAAATATTATAAGTATAAAGGCAGGTTCAAACTTTTCTCAGAAAAGGATAGAGGTGTTTTGGGTGTAGGTATTTGGTTTAGCTTATTATGGAAGCAGGAGTAATCCAGGCCCTGATCTGTTGTCATTATTTATGACAGTGGGTCATGGCACCATCCTTCATCACTGAAACTTTGGAATTATCATTTTAGATCATTTTAGATCTAACCAGTAGTCCTTTTAGTTCAGATCTTTTCTCTAGTAATGTTCAGAATCATTCACTTCAAAGGAAGGCTCAAGCAACCATTTTAGTGAACTTGCATTTGGAAATTACCTGTCTGTAGAGGGTGTTTCTTCTTCATCCTCATCAGATAGTGTCTTTTTATATCCTGAGGCATAAGATCTTGGATCCCTTTTTATATTTTTAACCTTTCTAATATAATTGTGGCTCTTCCCATTATTTGTATAGATGGCTAATCCTTTTTTCCCCAACTATTAAGTTGGTCTAATAAAAGATATCACGTCTACCCAAAGAACCTTATCTGCCTATGACCTTGGAACAACACATCTACAACCAACAACCCTGATCCTCCCTCCTGAATCTTGCCACGTTCTGAATATCTTCCAAAGGATTTTACATCCAGGCTGGCATCAGTCTACTGCTTCTGTATTTCTAAAAGGACAACAGTATAGCGGGATCATCAGAGCACCTACTGAGTGTTTCAATACAGTGTAAAAGGCTCCTATGGAGCACCCACCGGGAAAAGTAGCAGAGCATAAGCATTTCACAGAGAGATGGTAATCAGGCATTGAAATTAGTAACATTAACTCACCATCTGTTTCAAGATACAAGCATATTTTTCTTACAACAGGTACTGCAAGGAAATATCCTCTGCTGTACTACAGGAGATGGATAATAAATAAATCTCACTTTTCTTTTAAGTACTTTGATTCCTGCACATTGGACTTAGAACTGATGCATATACGACATCTGGTGGATTTTAGCTGTACCTGCAGCATGAGGAGTATAGTTTATTGTAAGCAATTTTTAAAACATCCCTACCACACAGACATTGAAAACTAAAGCTATATTTTGTGTGGAGGACAGTCATGAGTATTTTATTCCCTTACCTTCTCTTCTCTAGACTAGGTGTAATTACAGGTTTCTTACTTCCTACTTCATAGGAAACCCCACATTCTCTGTCTGGCACCTATCAGCACATGACTCTAACATTTCTGTCTTCCCTATCTAAATGAATAGAAATTATTTCTTGGACTCACACCTTGAACACCCCTATCTACCTTTCTTTGTTCCAGTTTCCCTCTTTATTTTACACCTTTAATATAACCATTCTAAATGCTTGTGCCATTGACTTCAGTGGGGCTCTGCTCAAGTACAGGGGGGTTTTCATAATAGCTTACTTACTACTTTCAAGTACCACATGTTAGCAAATAGGAAATAGAAAATTATCAGGACAGAGATATGCATCTTCTACAATGACTTGGAATTTGGGGAAGGGAAGAATTTAAAACTAAGTCGGCAGAGAACAGTAATGTGTGTAAAATCAAGTGAGAGAAGAAACCAGGCCACTGATTCTTCGTGCAGGCAGCAGTCAATCTGACATCCTAGGCGAGTTCTCTCCATTTTTCCAAATGCCTCCTGTCTCTAGAGGAAACTGTCGTAAGTCTGATGAGTCCCAGATGATGACCCTGGGATCTTGTTATGTTAATAGAGCCCAAGACTGTAGAAGCTGTAGATTTTCACTTGACTCCTATAGGAATTATCTAGGTTGTATCCAGTCTCTGTTGCCTTCAGATTATACAGGGATCAAGGTGCAAGGAAGTGCTTTATTGGAGGACTAGTGAGACAGTAGGATGAATGATGTGTGCCAGTGTGGGTCCCCTTTGAGAACTCTGTAGTTCAGTACGGTATATTGCCTTCTTGTTCTGATTTTAGGAGCTCAGCATGGTCTTAGAATCACAGAATCATAGAAGTAGGGTCAGAAGGGACCTTGTAGATCTTCAAGTCCAACCCCCAACCTGAGCAGGAGAAAAAACTGGGCTCAAATGATTCCAGCTAAGTAGGCATCAAGCCTCCTCTTAAAGACCCCCAGGGTAGGATCCAGCACCACTTCCCTTGGAAGTTGGTTCCAGATCCTAGCTGCCCTAACTGTGAAGTAGGTCTAATCTAAACCTACTCTCCAACAACTTGTGGCCATTATTCCTTGTTATGCCAGGGGCATTAGGGGAAACAAGGTCTCTCCAAAACCGTTCTGGTCCCCCCTAGTGAGTTTATAGATGATCACCAGTGTACTAGTAGTAGGAATAGGGCTGCTGAAGCTCCCTGAAGCAGCACAGATGTGGGTTGCTGGGGCAACCAGGCTGGTCACATGACCAAAAAGGGGCAGGAGCAGGAGCAGGAGCAGGCCATAAACAGCTAGGCCAAAGCCTAGCTGGAAGTTCCCTCCAGACAGCTGCAGGAGCAGGAGCAGGAGCAGGAGCAGGCCGGGTGGATGGTTGCTGCCTGACCACACAGACCGGCTGCGATGATGCAGGGGAAGAGAGAACCCTAAGGGAGGTACGGCTAAGAGCCAGTGTGACACGGAGTTTATGTTGTGAGCCAGAAGGCTCCTTGTGGCTATGTTACAGCCGTTTGGCTCTGGGCTTAGTTACAGTTATACCGGAGGACCGGGTGAGGCTGTAGGAGTGTGAGGAGGCCTCACAGGAGCTCCCCTATAATCTGGGGGTTCCTAGTGCCCAGAGGGCACAGTGAGTGGTGCCGGGCGGGCACAGCTGTTTGCGCCAGTGGGGCGTGTGTTGGGGGTGTTGACCCTGACCGGAGGACCGGGTGAGGCTGTAGGGGTGTGAGGAGGCCTCCCGGGGGCTACCCAGTAACTTGGGGGCTCCCGGTGCCCAGTGGGGCACAGCTGTCCATGCCAGTGAGGCACGGTGTGAGGGGGCAGAGACCCCAACCCTGAGGGCGGAGTTGGCCCCCTTCGGGCTGACGATCCCAAAAAAGGGCAGGGGGCCAGGCACGGCTACGGGCCACCTGAGCCCCGGGCACGAGAAATGCGGCACAAGTGTTAGAAATGGAATATTGTCAGAAATGCACAGCTTGCATCTTGCACCTGATAAGAAAGAAATACTGCCAAGGACTTTTTTTTCTTTCCCAGCCTTGCCACAGCCTTTCTTATGCTAAATTGCAGACTCTCCCCCAGCTTCTCCCTAGCCTTTCTCATACAGATTACAGAAGCTGGAATTCAACTGACTGTGTCCTTGAAAGGGGCAGTCCTGCTGTAGTTTCTGAGCATGCTTAATTAGCTGATGCATATTTACCTCTCCGCCCTGCATACTTAAGTAGTTAATTATACTATACATGCGATGTATGTAGTGATGTAACCACATGTATGCTTGTATGAACGGAAGTGAGCTGTAAGAGTTCCTGTTTCTGCACACGTGCCCAGGAGGGAGAAGATAAATATTCCCTGCAAAATTCCTTTGTTGGTTCAGAGTAATCTGAGTTCTTGACTCTGCTCTGACCCTATTTGCAAATACACCTTTTGTGCCATCTAATGAGTGTGTGTCTGTGATTTTTGTGGCCTCCAGAGAAACGAACCGCCTTTGTGCAACACAAGCACGAGAGGCACGGCATAGGCCCAGAGGGGGCAAGCCCAGTAGGGTGTACAACCCGGAGGAAGGGTCAGGGGGCCAGGCACGGCTACGGCCCACCTGAGCCCCAGGTGCGAGAGGCACGGCACAGGCCCCAGAAGGGGCAATGAGTGCGAGAGGCGCGCGAGCTAGGCCCAAGAAGGCGGGTCTGGGGCCGGGCAGGGAAAGGGCTGCCTGAGCCCAACTTTGAGAAGCCCGAGTAAGGGCGGGAAGCGCGGCACAGGCCCCAGAGAGGGCGGGGAGCGCAGGAAGCGCAGCACAGGCCCCAGGAGCGATCAGTCTCCTACCGACACTAAGCCCTGGAGAAGGGTGGGCGCGCGGTATACGTCCCGGAGAGGGGCAGGCGCACGGCATAAGCCCGGAGAAGGGCTGAAGTGCAGATTGGGGCCTGAACAATAAGAGCTTGACAGAGCCGAACAGAAGCCCGGGGGGGCGAATAGGCCCAGGAGAGGGCGAGAGGGGAATAGGAGCCCAGGAGAGGCGAGTGTATGACATGAGAACGTCCAGTACAGCTGCGAGGCTTGGGGCGTGCTAAAGGGGAGGTTTGGAGGCACGCATAGCCCTTAAGGCTGGGGTGCACCGAGTCACCCTATAAGGATGGGGAATAGTGACAGCATATTACTGTGGACAGAGGAATCGTAGGCAGCCTCCCTTACAGAACCATTACAGCAAAGATGTGGCGGGCGAGACAAGAGGGTGCTAGGTCGTCCATGTGACACGGTAAGGGGGCGCAAGGGGGATCACGGCCACCCCCACGGCCCTGCCCCTTGACAACCCGGTCCCCCCTCAGCCTTCTCTTGTGAAGGCTGAACAGGTTCAGGTCCCGCAGTCTCTCATTGTAGGGTCTGTCCAGTTGTCCCCGGATCATGTGGGTGGCCCTCCTCTGGACCTTCTCAATGTTGTCCACATCCCTCCAGAAGTGGGGCACACAGAACTGGATGCACTACTCCAGCTGTGGCCTGACCAGTGTTACGTAGAGTAGGAGGATCACCTCCTTGTCCCTGCTTGAGATGCACCTGTGGATGCACAACAAGGTCTGCTTAGCCCTGCCGACCGTGACCTTGTATTGTCAGCCTATGTTCATCTTGGAGTTCATCTTAGGGAATCTGAGGCTTCTAGTGAAGCCTAAAGTGCTGGTTTGAACCTAAAGAAGCCTGTGGTTCACCCTGGCTAAAAGGCAAGATGAGAGGATCTCCCTTAAACTGACTGCTTGTGGTAAGTGAAATCTATAGGTGGAGGAAGAAAAAAATTTGAGGTTGGGGGCTGAGCATGTATATGTATATGCACATGCACATACCCCCAGGCAGGAAAGTTGGTGGGGGGAAAATGGGTAGGGAGTAGGGCTGGGACTGGGAGGGAGCAGAGCCGAGCTGGGCTCAGGATTGAGATTGGGATCCACTGCACCTGTGTGGCCAGCCCTTCCCCCACCCCCAGGGTTGTTGCCCAGCACTGGCACCCCCATGCCAATGAATCTGCTGCCCCCCCAGCCCCACACTGGCCCCAGCTGCATCCCCACACTGGCCCCGGCCCTGCACCGCCCAGGGGTCCAAAATGGGGCCAGCCTCAGCTGTGCTGCCGGGCCAGAGAGGACAGAGCCCTTGGACTCTTGCACCTGTCCTGCCTTGAGTCATCATTGCTGTCTTGGGGGCACACGGAGGGGGTGGCAGCTCCTGCCACTGCATGTGTCCCAGGAGAGCATGGGGGGCGAGTACCCCCTGGATCTGCGTGGGGCAAGGGAGGGTACCACTGCAGGCTGGGGCAGAGGCTGTGCTGGGCTCTTCCCAGCCCAGCCCCTCCACAACCAGGAACAGCGCAGCCCTGCCTGCAACAGCAGCCTGCCCTGCCCCACACAGATCCCAGGGCACACCCCGCCCCATGCCTCCTGGGGTGTGCATAGCAACAGGAGCCACGCCCTCCAGATGAGCCACTCACGGCTCAGTCCCGTGCCCCACCAGCTGTGCAGCACCTGCCCCTCCCCTAGCCCCAGCCCCACTCCCTCCCTACCCCAACTGCACTGGAAGCCCTCAGCCAGGCTGCCTTGCAGCCCTACCACTGCCCCGCATTTGTGAAGGGCTAAGCCCTGTTAGCTCACCCTTCTGCCGCCTATGGTGTGGTCTACAAGAAGATATGAATAATTGGATCTAATCGGCTTGTTTTCCTTAATGTCAAAGTGGGTTCGGCACTTTTGAAGAGTGACGTAAGGCTTCGGTCCTCTCTAGTAGATCATTGGTCTCTAGTGTAATTAAACTTAAGCCTTAAAAACCTGTCCCAATGGTTCTCAGGGATTCTTGTAACAGGATCAGCCCCCAGGGCACCAGCTGTCATGCCCCCTGGTGGCCACTCAACTCCTGCCCCAACACTGGCTCCTTGAGGTACTCTCCCTTTTTACCTCATCTGCCATGTCTTGATGGAATTATTTCAGTATAAAAAGAGGCTGCCCCAGGGTCCTAGAGTGAGCCCAGTCCAGCTCAGCCTTGACCCTCAAACACAACACTAAGCTGGGGACCCTTCTGGCCCTGTTAGTGCCTCAAGGCACCAGTCATCTTATGGGCTGTTTGTGGGCTCCTTCCTCCCCTGAAGCCTGCCCTATACTTCACAGATGTTGCTTTAAGTTCTCTACCAGGCCTGCTGACCCCATTCATCAATCAATCAATTCACCTAATCTGGCCCTGGCAAGGTTTTCTTCTCCTTGGACTGCTGGCCCTAGTCTGGCTTCTGCCCTTCTTGGGCTTCCACCCCTTTCCCCAGGCTTTAGCCACTCCATGGCTTCAGCCTGCTCTGGCTTCAGCCTTTCTGCTGTGGCCTTAGTCTTCCTGGCCTTGGCTTGCCCCTCCAGCCTTCCTAGGTTACTGACTCCAGACTGGGCCATTGTAGTTCTGTTCTCAGCCCTCAGTCCCCTGGCTAAACTGCTTCAGTTCCATCCCAGCACTTAGCTATCTGGATCCTTGACCCCAGCCTAGGCTGCTTACCACAGACCATGGCCTCCACACCTCCCCCATCACCAGAAACCTAGTTCTCCAGTTAGCATAATCAGAATATAAACACAAGCACAAAGGCTGTACAATAAAAATCCTCCCCACACTGGGTCATTGCATCCCACAAGCAATAGGTCCCCCTTAGCTCTTTCCTTGCTGCTGTCTAGAACAGCTTGGGTGCAAGTCAATCTGTCTCCTGCAGCCATCTCATTCAGGCATTCCTCTTCTGCAGCCTGCAAAGCCAAACAAACTGCTTGCCCTAGTGTTATTGGGCTTACAAGCAAGCTTGGTCTGCCACTCTCTCCTTAAAGTAACATGAGCTTCTTGTGTATTTGCAAGGATATAACCCTCTGGAACACTGAAGAACCTGTTCATCTCACAAAGACAGAGTGGTAACTGGGTAACTGAACTCCAGAGGGAGATATCAGGCTTGGTTTATTAGCTGAAGGCACCCACCTGTGACCTAGTTCCTCTCTGATCCTTTCTCTATCCCAGGATACTAGAGGGAAGCTTCTTGGCCTTCAAGCTTCTTGGCCTTCTTGGCCTACAGATACAGATATATAGCGAGCAGAAGGAAGGTGCAGAGTAAATAGGGCCCCTGCAGCACAAATCAGGACAGTTGGTGGCTGACACAGGGGGAAAAAGGCCACTCTTCAATGAGTTCTTCACTTTAGTATTCCTGAGTAGTGGCCAAGACAATTCCCCCAGTTTGAACATAAATAGATGTCCGGGAGGCTCTAGACCACCAATAGTTAGTGCTGACTTAGTTAAGGAGCACTTTGAGGGGCTGGATGGGTACAAGTCAGCAGGCCCGGATGACCTCCATCCATGGGTGCTGAAGGAATTGTCATAGCTGAGCTGCTGGCACAGCTGTTTGAGCACTCATGGTGCTCCAACCAGGCCCCTGAGGACTGGAAAAAGGCCCATTTTTAAGAAGGGGAGAAGGGATGAGCCAGATAACTTTAGGCCAGTCAGTCTTACCTCTATCTTTGGGAAAACACTGGAAAAAATCATTAAAGAGCGCATTTGTGAAGGCCCAGCAGGAGAATTGATGCTGAAAGGAAACCAGCACAGGTTAGTCACAGGTAGATCCTGCCTGACAAACCTTATAGCCTTTTATGACCAGGTAACACATTGCCTTGACACTGGAGTTGAGGCAGATGTCATCTACTTGGACTTTAAGAAGGTCTTCAATACAGTTTCGCATCCTATTCTAATAAGGAAGCTAGCAAGCTGTGGAGCGGATGCTTACAGTCAGGTGAGTGGCAAACTGGCTTAGGGACTGCACTGAGAGAGTGGTGGTGGATGGGTCATTTTTGACCTGGAAGGAGGTAGGCAGTGGTGTCCCACAGGGTTTGGTCCTTGGACCAGTGTTATTTAATATCTTCATCAGTGATTTGAACAAGGGTGTGGAGAGCACCCTGTCCAAATTCACAGATGACACCAAGTTATGGGGCAACGTTGACACACTGGAGGGCAGGGAGCAGATACAGGCAGATCTGGACAAGTTGGAGCAATGGACAAAATGAAACAGGATGCAATTCAACAAAGACAAATGCAAGGTACTCCACCTAGGGAGAAGGAATCCACTGCACACCTATCGGTTAGGGGATACCCTCCGCAACAGCTGAAAGGGATCTTGGAGTCATAATTGACTCCAAGATGAACATGAGCCGGCAGTGTAATGAAGCCATCAACAAAGCCAATCGCACCTTATCGTGCATTAGCAGATGCATGACCAACAGATCGAGGGAGGTGATGCTCCTCCTCTATGCGGCATTGGTCAGGTCACAGTTGGAGTACTGTGTCCAGTTCTGGGCGCCACACTTCAAGAGGGATGTGGAGAATCTGGAGAGGGTCCAGAGGAGGGCCACTCACATGATTAGTGGCCTCCATGCAAGACCCTACAAGGGGAGGTTGAGGGATCTGGATCTCTTCAGCCTTCACAAGAGACATCTGAGGGGAGACCTTGTAGCAGCCTATACATTTATTAAGGGAGGACAACACAGAGTTGGAGATGCACTATTTACCAGGGAACCCCTAAGAGTAGCTAGGAACAATGGGTGCAAACTAGCAGAGAGTAGATTCAAGTTAGACATTAGGAAATAATTTTTCACAGTAAGGGTGGCCAGAATCTGGAATGGGCTGCCAAGAGAGGTAGTACTATCAAAAGACATCTGGATGTTTATCTTGCTAGGATCCTATGATCTCTGCTGACTTCCTGCCCCCTGGGGCAGGGGGCTGGACTCAATGATCTTCCAAGGTCCCCTCTAGCCCTAATGTCTATGAAATCTAACTTGGAGGTCTTCAAGAGGAGACTAGACAGGCACCTCAGTCCTTTTCGGACACGATGATCCTTCGGGGTCCCTTCTGACTCTACAGTCTATGAATCTATGAAAATTACTCTACCTGTGGTACTTGGAGTGCTCACAGTAGAGATGGTTCAGTGCAGTTTCATGCCTCCTATATCAGATATTTTATCCTGAAATAGGTGAACGTAAAGGGACTGTGACCAGTCTCAGTGCTTCTGAGGCTGCTCTAACAGTCCTTAATCCTGGGAATGCCTCTCCCTCAGAATGATTTTTACTGCTTGGGACTGAAAGGATGGATGGTGCCAAGCACCAGCTCATTCATGAGCTATTTACGCATGCCCTGCCAGCTAAATGCTGAAATTGTTGTACAGAGACCTCATTAATTTACTGATCTCAGTGTCCTCTCTTGACTGGGATTATTCCAGCCCCCAAGGCCTGGAATAGACTCCCTCTAGAGGTGGTGCAGGCACTCTTAAAAGAAACATTTGGACATCTATCTTGCTGGGATCCTTTTGACCCTAGCTGACTTCCTGCCCCTGGGGCTGGGAGTTGGACTCAATGAATCTCTGAGGTCCCTTCCGGCCCTAATGTCTATGAAATCTATGAAAGCCCTTCCCTGCTGCTGTCAACAGAGACATCCTCATCTTTAGGTAGGCTGGTTAAGGTACATCTAATTTAACAGAAGATAAGAAAGATGCTCTCACAGACATCTTTTTGGCTAGAAACAAGCTCACTTTTGCTTTTCCTTTCTAATTGAAACAAAGGAAGAAAAGATATTGCTTGGGACATTGGGGACCAACTTTTTTAGTAGGTATGTTACAAATCAAGCCCTGCACCCTCCCTAAGTGCCAATCTGATTTTCTTCCTCTGCCTGGTCTTCTGCTATGCTTTCTGCTCCCCGCCCTGTGCTTCTGGCCTGATCTGCTCTGCTTTCTGCTTACTGCACATCTGCCACTGTGCTGGCTGACCTCTCCTTAATCTGCTGTGTACCCTACACAGATACTGCTTGTTCCACATGTGGCACTTATGTCATAGGCTGGCCACCCCTAGTCTTGTTGAGAGCAGTTACTTCTACAGTGGCTGCTCCAGCCTAAAATTTTCCTAAAAATCTTAATCCGTCAAAAGAGGTCTCTCATCACTGTGCTGCATTGACAGCACTGGGACCGTGACCATTACCAGTGGGCCTGTAACCAAACACTGGACCCCACTGCAGGCCCTTGAATCTGTTGTTATTGTCTGAAAGGTTTATGTGTGCTGTAACCTTTATACCAGTTCCTGAGTCTTCTCATTTCAGTCCTGGATGCTCCAAGCCCCAGTATGTGCGCTGCCAGCCAGAGTCAAAGCTGCTCTCCACCAAGCACTTAGTGAGGAACACAGAAATATGAGGTTATTGTCAAAACCCAAACCATAGGGTTGGTGTTGCAACATAATGTAGTCCTCATTTGCATGACTTTTGACAACCAGGGACTAAATTCATGGGTGTTTGGTGCCTTTTGAGTCTGGGGCCACTTTTGCTGGTGGCCCCACTCCCTGGCCAGCACTCGCAGGGTGGGGGCACCGGTGCTCCCGCCTGCCCCCTGCCAGCTGGCTAAACAGGGAGGGCGGCCTGGTAGGGGGTGCACTGGCACTCTCGGGGGTGCATGTGCACCCCCATGCACCACATATGCATTGCCCATGACTAAATCTATATCATTAAGGCATCAGAAAGATGGGGTTGGGAGATTATCTTCCGTCCCTGGTCCAATTCACACTGTCATTGTATGTGTTGAGCCTGTCCTTGAAACACATACCATGTCAATGCATATCAAATTATGAATCAGCAAGCAGTGGGTCTGAGGTTGCTATGCCTCTAAGGGGCAGATTACGCACAATACATTACGTCTGTCTTGCGATCAGCAGAACTAGCCTACTATTTCAATATAAGACCTTTCCAATCCATGCTCAGATTCTGAACTGTTTTGAAAAAGAAGATTGAGATATTCTAGTGCTTCAGCCTCTTATCATTTGATTGCTCCAGA